>NC_062215.1:35416735-35728766 GCF_902686445.1 Sciurus carolinensis
ATTGAATCTGTAGATCAATTTCAGGAGTATGGTCAGTCCTCTTTATTCACAGGTCCCACATCCATGGATTCAATCAATTGTGCATTCAAAATATTTGGGGGGGGAAAATTCTAAGAAGTTCCAAAAGCATAATTTGAATTTGTCATGCACTGAGGGTTACTCCGAATCCATATAAATGAAGTAATGTGTGGGCATACCCTGGTGTAACCCAATTTAAAGGTCCTCAGTTTTTCTCCAGCACTGTTAGGCATGCCTCTTGTTTTTGTACTACTAAGTTAGGTCTATGATGATTACATCAATACCAAATATCTACAGCCATTTTTTTCTCATCCTTATTACCTAAATAATAAAGTATAACAACTATTTACATAGCTTTTACTTTGTATTAGGTCTTCTTAGTAACCTATAGGTGATTTAAAGTATTTTGGAAGCTATACAAATACAATGCAAAGATTATATGCAAATACTATACCATTTTATATAAGGGACTGGAGCACCACAGAGTTTGGTAACCACTTAACCACTTGAGTCCTGGAATGGATCACCTTAGCATACCAAGGGGTGACCATTGCAATCTTAAAAATATTAAGTCTTCTAACCCAAGAACTTGGGATACCTTTCCATTTATTCATATATTGTCTATAATTTCCTTCAAAGTTATTTTGTACTTTTTAGGTCATGAGTTTTATATTTCTTCTTCTTTTTTTAAGAGCCAAAGTCTCTCTCTGTTGCCCACAGTGGTTCTGAATTCCTGACTCAAGCAGTGCTCCTCAGCCTCCCAAGTAGCTTGGACTACAGGCACTCATCACTTCACCCTGTTTATATCTCTTTGATTAATTTGTTACTGTGTTTTACTCTTCTCAATGAAATTTATAAGTGGAATTGTTTTCTAAATTTTACATTTCATACTGTTTACTGCAATGGTAAAGAAGTACAGATAACTTTTGTACATTGATCTTATATTCTACTACTTTACTCATTTCTTAACTCCACCACTTTCTTGTAGATTCCATAACATTTTTCTACATAAAAGATTGTGGAATTGGGCTAGGGAAGTAGCTCAGTGGTACAGTACTTGCCTAGCATGCACAAGGCCCTGGTTTCAATTCCCAGCACCAACAAACAAACAAACAAAACTCACTAAAGATCAGGTGATCTTTGAAGAAAAGAGTTTTACTTCTACTTTTTTAGTATGGATGATTTTTATTGCCTAATTGCTGGAACTAATACCATTTAAATAGAGAGGGCAAGAACAGAAGACCATTTATTTACATTTAATTTTTATACATATGGTGAGAGCTGAGTTTCATTATTTTCATCTTTTTGAATATAGATGTCCTATTGTTCTATCTCCACTGTTAAAACAATTATCATTTCTCCACTAATAGCCTTCCCACCTTTTTCAAAAATCACTTGATCATATATGTATGACTATTTTTATTCCACTGAACTATGTGTCTATTTTTTCACCAATACCAGGTTTTCATGAATCCTGTGATTTTTTATGAGTCCAGTGTTTTTAGTCCAATAATATTTTCAGACAAAAAACATCTTACCGACCTAATTTGATTTCAAATAACTCTTCTTGACTTCTACTAAAAATTAACCTCAATTATGCTATTAGCAATAAACACGACACTTAAAAAAATAGGCAAACAGAAAATCCTTACTAATTTGAATTAAGGCAAAAAAATTATATGACAGCATTGATAATTGATACACTACTTATAAAAGACATTCACTTGCAAACTATCATGATTCAGGATAGAGACAGAACTACCAAACAGTATCTGATGATATCTTCAGAGGCAATGAAAAGGTAAGAGTCACATTCTTAAAACTCATTACAAGATGAAGGTGCGTTAGAATTAGGATAATGGCTTACTTAACCAAATGCTACTTTTTCCTTGGACACATGTCTGTTTTTACATTATTCTATGTAACTAACAAGTTTAACTCTGAAAAAGTCTGTTTTGCAAAATAAAGAGAATGACAAGAAGTTCATGCATTTGAATTTTTATCTCTCTATATCAGTGATTTCAAACTGAGATTACATACTAAAGGTAATAAAAGTGAGTTTTACATATTGTGGGGATAACAATAGCATTTCCAAGGTACACAAGATGTTTAATGAATTAGACAATAATATTACACTTATACAACACTGAACCTTATAGAAAATATAAATGAGGAAGTCCATTAAAATATTTTGTATTTGTGGAGGAAAAAGAGTAAACCTTTCTGTATTTAGAAAATGGTTTATCACACTCTCAAGGACAATGTAGATAAAAATAGTTGTAAGACTCCTCATTAAATGATTATGCTAATATTAACTGGGAACTGACATGAAACTCCAACATCAAACATATCATAAATTAATTAAAATTCAAGAACTGTGCATACCATATATGTTTATTAGCTAGAAACAAATATTTGTTGAGTGCCTCAGCCTATGATAACATGCTGTATTCTCTTTATCATGAAGAGTACAGTTTAACATGTATAAAGCAGGATTAAGTGCTAATTGTTTAGTCCTAAAGATATATACACGTAAGAACAATTATTTGGAAACAGGCTCATGGAACACAAGAGACATGACCAAGTTAAGAGTAAGACAGAAGGAATATTCAAGGCATGGAGGATAAAATGAAGGGAAAGGGGTAAAATGGGATGGCGTCATGTGAGTAGACATGAGGCATTTCTAATTATAGTTGTGAACAGACAGTACAAAGCAATAGGAAGATAAAATTATTTCAATTCTAGGTGAACCTTTCAATTGAGACAGAAGAGTAAAAGCTAAGTTTTCTCAGCAAGGGAACAGCACAGATGCTGAGGTCACTGAACTTTTTTTTGGTGGGGGGTTGTAATGGGGATTGAACCCAGAGATTCTAACCACTGAGCCACATTCCTAGCCCCCTTTTTAAAAATGTGAAACAGGATCACGAAGTTGCTTAGGGCCTTGATACGTTACTGAGTCTAGCCTCAAACTTGTGATTCTCATGCCTCAGCCTCCAAGTCTCTGGGATTACAGGCATATGATACTTCATCAAGTTCGGCGAGGTCACTCAACTTTATAGATAAGATCAGAAGGGTTGGGGATGTAGCTCAGTGGTAGGGCCCTTGTTTAGCATGTGTGACACTCTTAGTTCAACCTCTAGAACATCAATAAAAACAAACAAACAAATAAAAAAAATAAAAAGTTCAGTGGTACAGAAAAATGAAAAGATTCACTGAGAAATTCCAAATATCGTGATTTAGGTAGGCATAACTAAAAAGACTTCACTGACTCTATGACAGGACAATCTCAGAATAGCATACAAGGTACTTGATACCTATCTTTCTCAGCCTACTATATTCTCAAGCAACACCCAAGTGTTTGTAGTCCTCTGCTCTTGTGGTCTGTATTTATAATGTGGTATCTGTCTGGAATCCAATATATCTGAGAGCATAAGGTAAGTGTGGAGAGTTATATTCATGCTTATGTTTATAGAAAGTGTTTGTCTTATATATTATGGAATTTTACAAGTAGTTTAAAAATATAGCTTAAATGAACAAATAAGTGCATTCTAAAAAATGAGTAGTTCAACGGTGAACTATCTAAACTAGAAATCAGGAAAGCAATTCTATTTATGATCACTACAAAAAGATATAAAGTAAAAGACCAAGAAAAACTTAACTAAAGAGGCAAAATTTCTCTATAATGAAAATAATATTACATTTGTAAAAGAAATTAAGAGAACACACACAAAGAAAAGACATCCTATGTTCATGGATTGGAAGACTTAAAAACATTCAATGCAATCCCTATTAAAATACGAGTGGCACAGAAATAGGAGATAAAATCCTAGTATTTGTATGGAACAACAACAACAAAATAGCCAAAGTCACCTTGAGAGAAAAAAAAAAGCAAAAGACATTACACTGGTGAGGATATGGAGAAAAGGAATGATTGTACACTGTTGGTAAGAAAGTGTATTGTATTGGTACATTCATTGTGGAAAAGAGTATGGAGATTCCTTAAAAAATTAATACTACTACATATGATCCAGCAATCCCACTACTGGCTAAATATCCAAAGGAAATGAAATCAGCATGTCAAAGAGACATTTGTGCTATTGTGTGTATTGCAGTATTATTAACAATGGCCAGAAATGGAAACAACCTAAGTGTCCATCAGTTAATGAATAGATAAAGAAAATGTGGCAAATATGTATGATGGGATACTATTCAGTCATAAAAATAATATAATTTTGCCATTTATAAGAACATGGATGGAAGTGCAGGTCATTACATTATTGTGAAGTAAGCCAGGCACAGAAAGGTAAGTAACGAATGATCTCAGTCATATGTGGGATTTTAAAAAGTTGATCACATAGAAATTGAGAGTAAAATGGCAGTTACCAGAGGCTAAGCTGGGGAGGGAGAAATGGGAAAAGTATGGTCAATGGGTACTAAATTATAGTTTAATAGAATTAAGAAGTTCTGATGTACTACTTCACCGTCCTATTGGAAGAAAGGAGGTTGAATGTTTTCATCACAAAGAAAAGATAAATGAGCTGGTCGCACACCTACAGTCCCAGCAACTTGGAAGGCAAAGACAGGAGGATTACAAGTTCAAGACCAGCCTCAGCAACCTGCCACTTAGCAAGACCCTGTCTCAAAGTAAAAAATATAAAAGCTGGGGATATGGCTCAGTGAGTAAGCACCTCTGGATTAGAAAGAAAAGAAAGAAAGAAAGAAAGAAAGAGAAAGAGAAAGAAAAAGAAAGAAAAATAGATGAGTATACAGATGTAAGTAATCTGATTTAAACATTACATAGTGTATACATGTATCAAAATACCACATGGTATCCCATAAATATGTATAATTTCTATGTTTTTATATATCAATTAGAAAGAAATTTATCCATGTTTACAGCAGCACAATTCACAATAGCTAAGTTATTGTGACAAACTAGATGCTCATCAACAGATAAATGGATAAAGAAATTGTGGAATATATACACAATGGAATATTACTCAGTCATTGAAAAGACAGACTTTTTGGCATTTTCTGGTAAATGGATGGATCTGGAGACTATCACGCTAAGGGAAATAAGTCAATCCCCAAAAACCAAAGGCCAAATGTTTTCTCTGATATGTGTATGCTAACCCATACAAGTGGAGGGGGGAGGGGACAGAAGTTCAGTGGATTAGACAAAAGGGAATGAAGGGAAGGGAGGGGAATAGGAATAGGATTAGGAATGACAGTGGAATCAACTCTCCTATGTACCTATATGAATATACCACAGTGACTCTCAACTCATGTACATACACAAGAATGGGATCCTAATCAGAATAAGTTATATTCCAAGTTCATATAAATATATCAAAATAGATTCTACTGCCATGTATAAGTGAAAAGAACAAATTAATACAAAAATACAGCAATAAAAATAAGTTTAGGGCTGAGGATATAGCTCAGTTGGCAAAGTGCTTGCCCTGCAAGCACAAGGCCCTGGGTTCAATCCCCAGCACCGCAAAAAAAAAAAAAAAAAAAAAAAAAAAAAAGTTTAGAGTTTTAAAAAAAGAAATAATTATGTTAATGAAATCATCAATAAAGAGTACGTCTAAGGGGCTGGGGCTGTAGCTCAGTGGCAGAGTGCTTGTCTAGCATATGTGAGGCACTGGGTTCAATCTTAGCACAACATAAAAATAAACAAATAAAATAAAGATATGCAATAAAAAAAAGTGGGTTTAATATGGCAAACCCAAGGAAAAAGCTACTAACTCTGATAGCCTCCAATAGGGTAGTTTCAATAGAGAGGAAGAAAAGTCAAATGTGATGGATAAGGAAAGGGACCTTGAATAGTTAATGATAAAGGTAATCAATGCAGAACAAAGATTTAAAGATTGAGACTTGAGAGAAGATAGCAACAAGATGAGACAACATCAAGCAAAGATTTCATTCAACATTCATTTTTCTATTATATAATTTCAGAGGCTTATGAGTATCTGCCCCTACAGTAGGTCCTAGATGAATAAATCTGAGGGAATCTAAAAGTATTCATAACATAGTGATACAGAAAGGCATTTGAACAAAAGATGAAAAAATTAGAGAAAAACATACTAATAAAGATTTCTGGAAAATGTCTGAGGAATGAATAGAAAGGAATTATTTTTCATGTGTTTTTGAAGGAAAACTTAAAAAGGGGGATAAAATGTATAAAATATGAGCACAGAGAAATGAGCCTATATCTTCTTATTTTGCTAATCTAATAGAAAATAAATAAATAAAAGAGATGAATAACCAATAACATCAGGAGTTAGTAAAATAAGAAAGCCAGGGGCTGGGGAGATAGCTCAGTCGGTAGAGTGCTTGCCTTATAAGCACAAGGCCCTGGGTATGATCCCAGCACCCAAAAAAAAAAAAAGAAAGCCAGCTTAGATAGGAAAACTCAATAGCTGACATGCAATGACCATCCATTCAATAAATGATTATTAAATGAATGAAATATATTTTTCCCATACCCAGGAGATAGAGGAAAATATAGCACTATGATCTATAGAAAAAATAATTGGAGGGAACACAAAGTACTTCAGAAGATAGCCAAATGACTGGAATCCATGGCTTCCATGACCCCACCCAGTCTCATGCTGAAGAGACCAATGAGCCTCAACTTAGAAACTTCAAGAACAGATATTTAGGGTTGCAGATATAGCTCAGTTGTCTAGCATGCACCAGGTCCTGGGTTCAATCCTATAACTGCAAACAGCAGCAGCAACAATAACAAAAAGCAACCCAGACATTTAGATACTTCTCTGTGGTTAAATCAAGACTAACATTTCCATGTCAGGATGTTTCATTAAACCTCAAACCTCTTAATATAATGAGGTGCAGGAAGAAGAAACCTATAATGTCTGCCTTGGACCTGGATTAAAACTTGCCCTGCTCTTTTTCTTTGTGTGACCTCTCAAGAATATATATGAGAGTAATAATAAAGTGAAATTTTTCTGACATCTATGAAGAGAGCCACTACATAAAAGTGTCATCTTTGCTAACACTCCTTCCTATACTTTTGTTTTTTATTACCATATGAGCGCAATGTAAAGAGCAGAGGTTGTTTAATTTTGGTCTTAGTAGTGGGCTTCATGAAGCCTTAAGATACAAAAAATATTTCACACACCATTATACTTTCAAATTCCAGCTGGGACGAGATCTGTAAGTGACAAATGCCATGAGAATGGATATTCTCACAGTATTTCTGGCACAACCAGACAGAGGAAGTCCCAAAAATCTCATGAGAAAATAAGCTCTTCTAAGACTCTCATCCCAGTTTTTTGGGCTTAGTCTATATAGATAAACTTGCATAAGCCTTCAGGCTTTTGGGTCTTTATCCAAATCCACTAGAGCTTTGATCCTTTAGAGGGTTACCAGGATCTATGATAGATGGGCTTCAAGGGGGAAAAAATTCCAAGTTCCAATAAAATGGTTTCTCAGTAAACTGAAGCAGGAATTCTACTTGGGAATAGAAAATCATTTTAAAATCAGAATTTTAAAAACATCCCCTGATGTTTAAAGTCATATTTTGTTTGGTCTGTTTTCAGTAGTGTGATTACTGTTGTAATTGTTTTTAATATTATAATACAAGCACTAAGCCAGAAGAGTTCACTTTGGAATTTAACCACTGTGTGTATTGGGTACAAATTTGCATTTTTGAAAAAGGAATTAAGACAACAACCTCATAGGCTCTCTTTTCCCCACCGGCTTTTGGATTAAGAATGCTCGCAGGTACACTCTACATTGTGGAGTTTCCATACTGACACACAGTACTACTGTCTGCGTGTGTGAGATGGACATGACATGATTTGTTTACTAAAAGTTTAGTTAACTTCAAAATGGCACCTTATTTATGCATTGTGGCAACTTACGTTTACCCATACGTTTTATACTATGAAAACACAGAAGAAAGAAGTGAAGAGAAAATAACAATGGCCTTTGTTGTTGCACTGGTGAAACAGCTTGTCAGGTCAGGTTTGCAGAGAGGCATATTCCCAAACCAGCCATCATTAACGGACTCACTTCCACAGGAAAAAAAAAAAAAGAAAAAAAGAAAAAGACAGAGTCTGAAAACTCCGGACAAAAGAAATCCCTGCAGACAAAGTAAAAACAAATTAAAAGACCCATTATAAAACACAGATGCTACAAGGAAAATAAACTTTCCAAGATTTACTGGGCTTTGACAAACTTGGACATTTGTGGAAAAGACATCAGCAGCAACTCCCAGGTAATGTGACTGGAAAGCTAGACTCCTTTCTGTTTTATCTTTATCCTCTGTGCAGAAGCTGCCAGGTTGGTATTCTTAGCTTCTGAATGCAGTGATGTGAGAACATGTGAATGTGGCAAACTGCCAACTGCAAGAACTTTCTAAAGCAAGCAAGACCCTGAAAATGTTGAACATTTCAGATTATGCTAAACAGCAAAGTTAATATCAGTGTGTTGTGCATGTAAATATGCATGCATCTTATCTCCAGAGCAAATAAGAAGAGTTAAAATAAAAAAGAATAATAAGCCTCCTCCCAACCTAAAAGTTTTTGCTATCCTATCAGATTATGAACCAGTGGAAATAAAATCACCTAAAATAATAGTAATCACCTAAAATAATAATATATAATAATAATAGTTATAAGAGATACTTTAAAAGAATATCATATCAGCCAGGCACAGTGGTACACAGCTGTAATTCCAGCAACTCTAGAGGCTGAGACAGGAGGACTGCAAGTGTGAGTCCAGCCTCAGCAAATTTTTCCAAGACTCTGTTTCAAAATTAAAAAGGGATAGGAATGTGGCTCTGTAGGTAAGTGCCCCTAGGTTCAAACCCCAGGACAAAGAAAGAAAGAAAGGAAAGAAAGGAAGAGAGGAAGAGAGAAAGAGAGAAAGAGAGAGACAAAGAGAGAAAGAGAGAGGATGAGCAGGTCAATGAGACCTTTTATCACAAGTTTCTAGAAGCACATAGCTTGTCACCAATGGGGGTCAAAGGAAGAATGGAATGTATGGGAAAGAAACTGAGCATTACAATAGAATAAGGTGAACTAAAATGAAGCATTTGGAAAATAAAGGAATACTGTGCTTTTGTTGTCTTTAGGGATTTGGGTACGAAAAAGTACAAAAATGTTACAGATTCATTTGCAAAAGAGCGAAAGGAAAGGAGACAAGGTTATGGGTGCCTTATGGGAGAGTTCGATTAGAAGGAGATCTAAACTCATCTGACTTTTTTCATTCTGATCTCAGATGTAGGCCTTATTCACTTCACGTTCTTTCTGGAAGGTTTACAACAGAAACCTTCTTATGACTCAGTATACTTCACTCCTTTCAACTGATTCAAATTTTTATCTCATCGCCTCTCCACACACCCTAGATTCATTATATAAGAATATAAGATTCCCAAGTCAGTGTCCCTGATCTTCTATTTTGAATTCTTGCATTTTAAAATTGGATTAATGAGGCACGCTAAGAAAAATCAATGTTAATGCGGGCCCCTGGCACTCCCAAGAAGACAAATCTACATCGATGGCCCTATTTACAACTATTTCCTTTACCTTTGTCCCCCTTTCAATTTCCCTACTCTGAAATGTCAAATAGATGCTCTATTCTGTACATCATATCTTTCCAAAAGAAAAACTAGGTAATCGATTCTATGCGTCTTTTGTGTGCATTTTAGCATTCCACAGAAGACCAAAACTATTGGTCTGCTTTTAATATCCTGTTGTGGCATTGACAGGGATAAAAATCTAAAATTTACCAAGAAGTTCAAGTTAATTCTGGAGTTGAAGAGCTTTGAATTTTTGATGCTGTCAAAAAGAGCACAATGGTAGCTTGTTCTGCAACAATCACAGCAAATTTAGGCTCTGAAAATTTAAAAACATTACTTAGTTCTTACTTGCCATCTAATTTAACATTCAAGCTCTTCCAACCTTATACTCAGTAATTATTTAATGAAAACCAAATAAAATCCTTTCAGACTATATAAGAAGTCTCCATTGCAAATGGGAATTTTCTGCATGTGGGCTGCTTTTGGTTGGGATGGGAGCCACTCTCTCTCTTCCCCTTTCCTAGATGAGAATGACAAGCTTCCCAGCTGCAGTTCTAGGACTTTCACCCTCCTTTTTGACCTTTTCTCAGGCATGTTCCAGTATAATCTGTAATCTACTCAAGTAGGAAAAGGAAACAGCAGCGCCCTGGTGAGAAACAGTGCCTTCTGACCCACATACCAAGCTGGGCGGAAGCAATGCTTGTTCACAGGAGTCAAGGAGAATAGAACACACAATTAAAAGAAAATGAATTATATATACAGAGATACACACATATTTAAGTCTACGAACACGACAAATAGTTGAGATATAATTAAAGACAAAATGTTCAAGGACAATTCTCACTCAGTTTATTCTTGCCTACAACTTTTTTTTAAGGCAATGAATGCTAAAGAAAAAATACTGCAAATGTTTATACATTTCAAGAAAAAACACTTGTTGCTTTTTTTCAAGTAAACAGCTCATGTCACCATAGATATTACTTTAGGTACTATTGGAAAGAGTGGGAAGGTAAGAAGACAAATCAAGTACAAAATGCACTAAAAACAAAAATCCATATTATTTTTCAAGGTGGTAATTAAGATCCTTTTTTCGGGGGGGGGGGGGGCAAGGGAGCCTGGGGATTGAACCTAGAAGTGCTTTGCCACTGATTTACATCCTCAGGCTTTTTTATTTTTAGTTTTTGAGACAGGGTCTTACTAGTTGCTTAGGGCCTTGCTAAGTTGTTGAGGTTGGTCTCTAACTTGTGATCCTTCTGCTTCAGCCTCCACAGTAGCTGAGATTATAGGCATGGGCCATAGTACCCAGCTGACTGAGGTTCTTAATGATACTGTCATTACTTCTTGCTACTACATAGGAAGGGGCATACATGACACTTTGCACTAGTACTTAATAAATGTCAATAGAAATAAACTACTTTGAAGAACTGATATTATACTAACAATGCAATAGCTATTTATGCACTTGCATGTATATCAATGTCAATGAATAATTTGCTAGGAGGTTTTCCTCTTCTAGTCTGAATACATTCTCACCTGTTCATTATTATTTTTAATGTGCTGGCTACTATAATGTATAAATTTAAGTATTTTTCTTTCCTTAAAGCTAAAATAAACTCAATGGATTCAGAAATGTGATACATAAAAAGTCATAAAGAAATAGTGCACTAAAATTACAAGTAGAGCAAGTATAGTTTATACTATTCAAATAAGGAAGTAAAGTAGGCTAGGATAAGGAGTGTCAAAAATGTAGGTGGAAAACAGTAAGTCTAGAAAAAGAGATGAGATCAGGAGTTATGAGCAATGTTTACAAAAAGGGAAAAGTAATAGAAGTGGCTATCAGGAATGCTACTGAAATATGAAAAATGTGCTTTAAAAATATTATACAATTTAATCTCAATCACATACTCAACCCAATTTGTATACTGAATGAATAAAATCTCCAGAAAAGTGGGAAGTTCGTTACTTTGGTTTACTATTAGAGCACTCCAAGATTCTGGAATGAAGGAAATGTACTATGAGCTGGAGTTATTAATATTTAAGAAGTTTCAGCAATTTTTACCTCTAAACATTAGGATTAGAGTTTGACAAAAGGAAAAAATTTTAAATGATATACAGACTATAGACAATAAAAGTAGTCTACATAAACTAGAGGGGAAGAAGTAACTTCTTCATATAAGTACAAAAAACAAGAGCTGGAGCCTCTTCCTTAAGATTCAAAGTATTCATAAATCTATCATATCAAAGCACCCTCAAATTTCCCACTCCTCTAAATCAAGTTCAAAAACAGTTCTAAAACCAAGTGTTCAGAACTGAGAATTTTAACCCTAGTAAAAGACTCCCATTATAATTCCATAATCAAACATCTCTTCGGCCAAATTTGGGATAAAATAAATACCCCAAACTACAACTCATCATTAAAATTATTTCTTAACAATACTATATTCCCAATTCTCCTTTTCCTATCTCATAATTAATTCTGTAGCATATAAATGGAGCCAACAGAGCACTTCATTGTTCCAAGAAAAAATACAGAATTTTATCTACTTAGTTCAACAAATATAACTTTACTACTTGCACTGGAGAACATATAAAACATAGAAGTACTGAGAGTTGGTTCAGGAATAAAAATAAGCACATATAATAAAATAAAATAAAATATTGAATTAATTTCAATATATGAGGAGTATATTTTTAAGACATGAAGAACTCAAAAACAATTTTAACATCTGCAGTTGTCTTTTTCAATTACATTAAACATCGTATACTTGAGGAACAATTAAATATTAAAATCAATGTGTTTTCTGCTGAATAACAAGTATAGCAGTAAAATGTAAACAACTTTCCTAATAATTAAAAAGATTTAAACCAAAACGGCAAGGATTCTCTTCTGCCCACAACCTCCAGTCCGCACCCCCACCCCCACCCCGACGGAAGCTTTCCTTATTACCCATGACTGTTGAGAATATTTTCTGGCTCTATTTCAGCATCATGACTCAGGTCATGAGAAGTGTCAAAGATGCATTTCCTTCAGATGGGAAAGAGCAACAGATTTTAACAACCATACAAAGATGGGAGTATAGTGCAAAAGGGCCCAATCAGCAGTTTTGACAACAGGGAAGATAAACCCTTTTATATTCACGTACATTTTATTTCTAGTTTCAGAACATTTAAATATATTTCCATCAAAATTGGGCTACCTATTTTGTTCAAGAAGAAAACAGGAAACCGACACTCAATTTTGCTGCCTAAATTACCAATAATTTGTGAAAAAGAATTATGCACAAAAATTAAAACTTAGCATATCACCTGAATACTAATAAGTACTTCAAGTCCTGGTCTTCCAATTATTTTTCCAAAACCATATCTCTGAATTTATCTATATAAATTTTATTATAAGACTCCTTTCATGGAAAATCCTTGAGCATAAGAACCACAAAGAGGTGTGATACCACGACTATCCTTGGGCAAACTACACCTAACAGAAATACTATTTCTTAATCAGCTAGATCACTGCCAGAAAACTACATTCATTTATCAGTACTGTCACCTTAAATTTCTTCATATATGATTTTATCAAATGTGGACACATTTCAGTCTACTCTAAAACTAGACCAGAGTGAAATATTACTGAACATTTATTAAGCATTCCCTACCAGGGATGGCTCTTTAGGTTGAAAATGGAATAGCCTATATATTCTGAAGCCACCAATAACAATGCCCACATTAATTCCTCTATCTTTTCTGAAATTCTCTGGTGCCTCATTTGAGCTTCAATATTCTCACCTGCAAAAACACATCAACCAATGTGAATAACTCTTTCAATGAACCTTAAATCCTTTTCCTTTTCTCATCCTCTTCCAAATTCAGAATGCCATTTACCCTATTGTGGTAAGAACTATCAGAGATTCTATTTTTCAATATATATAACCCTAGTATGGCACTGACCCTAGTCTTTTCACCATTTTGTAGATTATAAATATCAACAGCAATTCCTGCTCAGATTTTACACCTCAAGACTACTCTATTCATGCCTGCTACACTCAGGTCTGATAATTTCTTAATCTGTTCATTTGGGTTTATCATTAAGACACTGGTTATTACATATTCTAAGAAGCCTACCCACTCTTCTTTCCTATAATTTTTTTCAAAACCAAATAATGTGAAAATAATTCAGATATTCCTTTTGATAAGTACATAGAAAAATAAACATTCATTCCCTTCTTCAGAAAGAGTTATTGATAAACAGTTTTTATTTTTTACTTGAGCATCTTGAAATTCCACCTCCTGGTTTCCATAGAAAGATTTTTATTTCAATAGAACAGACCAGAACTCTTAAGCAGCCTCCTCACTGGAAAAGGCAACAGTACCACGTAAATAGATTCTCCAGATCCTCTTTTTGTTATTCTAATCACTAGTCTAAAATAATATAACTCCTTCAACTTCCTGAAAATCAACTTCTAAGTTTACTGCCAGAAAGGCTTCACTACCCCAAAAGCACCCTGAACAGATGACAGAGAATACTTAATTGGGAAACTGACCAATCTAAGTGAGAAGACCTATGAATAGTAATTATTGGGAGGTATCCTAAAAAAATGACCAGTCCTACCCGAGACCTAGAAGTTGGTATGCCCTTGCAACACTCAAATTAGTTCTAATTACTTCCTTAGCATTGACTTATTAACTAAATTTTTATTACTAAATTATTTATTAACTAAGTAAAAATGAAATGACAAAAATAAATTAATAAACAAAAAAACCTGAAAATTTAAATAAGAATGATCAACCAGTGATCATCAGTCAAGGATTCCCAGACACTGAAATCAGTAGTTTGGTTTAATCAACCTGATGAAGCTTAGACATTAGTATTTTTTGAGTCTATCCAGTTTAAGGATAATGTACAATCAGGGTTAACAACCATGGTGCTAACATAAAAGAGAATGATCAAAACAACAACAAAAAAAATGTGAAAAAGGGATTCAGAGAAAATGAAGCTAACACAAGGAACAAAACCAAAAAACTTTAAAAACTGTTAACTATTTCTTAAAGAGATAGCACTATGACATGTATAAAATAAATGAAGGGTGTGATCATAAAAGAAACATTGAAAGAAAAGCATTACAGAAATAAAAATGCAATGAGAAGAGTACAAGTTAAAGCTGGGGATGCCCTTGTAGAGTGAAAAAAAGAAAAAGAGAAAATACACAGGAAAGTTAGGGGCCCAGGAAAGGAGATTCATTATTCAACTGACATGAATTCCAGAAAAGGGCAAAAAAGAAAATAGCAGAGAAGAAAATCACAAAGAGTTGGAAAAACTAGCCTCTGAGGAGTGACAGAGTGGGAGGGACAGGGTAGGAGACTGACTTTTTTTTAACTCTACAATTATGATATTATTAGATTTTATTGTAAATGTATATATGTCTTCGATAAGAAATGAAATCTATATTAAAAAGTTAACAACAATAAAGGTCCAACCAACACTAATAGAAAAGGAAAGATAATAAATTCAAGCCATAATAATGCCTCAGTGCCTCAATAATGCAATTTATTCACTCTGATACCTTAAAGTACACAGATCAAAAATCCTTAATTAGCAGTTCATAGACAATCAAAGAAAGGAATTTTTAGGACATACTGATCTACTTACTAGAGGGAGATAACTAAAAATATTTTCTCTATTCAACTAACTGAATTCATTCACAGGAAAAATAGAGTATTCAAAGAGGATATGACCTGACAGTAACGTATTTCCAAAGTCCACAGTTCTAAAAAGGCAATAAGGAATAAATCATAGAAAACAATAATTAAAAAAAGAGGTATTATAAGACCTGACAACACATCGACATTCATAGCACTCCCATGTTTGTCCCAGGGTTGCCGTGATTACAATTACAGAAAAGTTGAGAAAATATTGCCCTCTAGAGGCGTATCACATTAACCATCTGAAAATAAAACTATGATGAAACTTGGGAATTTATGATTTTTCAATGTAAAAACTATACAGAAAAGTAAAAACACTTCACAAATAGTAAAAAGCAAAACAAGAAACTCTGAGCTAGCCTCAAGTGTTCACTACATAAACTAATATTTATTTTAAAATGTAATTCAGAGGCACCGTATTATCTGGGGTTTTAAAAGATTATCCACAAGTTGTTTCTGCAAAAAATCATTCTATCCATACCTTCCTCTTGATTTTCTCTTGTGAACCTAAAACTGCCCTAAAAAAATACAGTTATAACGTCTTTTGTTGGGGGCAACTGGGGAGGTTTATCACTGAGCTATACACCTATACACCTGCCTTTTTTTTTTTTTTAAGCCGTTGAGACAGGATCTAACCAAGTTGCTTAAAGCCTTGCTAATTTGTTGAGACTGACCTCAAACTTGCAATCTTCTTCCTCTGCTTCTGGAATCACTGGGGTGATAGATGTGTGCTACCTGGCCCAGTAATAACTTTCTTTAGAAGACAATTTCTTCACTAAAATGATTCTTAAACAATATTTTTTAAAAATGTTTTTTAGTTGTCAATGGATATTTATTTATATGCAGTGCTGAGAATGAAATCCAGTGTCTCACATATGCTAGGCAACTGCTCTACCACTGAGCCACAACCCCAGTCCCATATTGTTTTTTAGAAATGTATTATGTGATCACTCTTTTCCATAAAGAACTCATCTGCTGCAAGACACAGTGGCACACCCTATAATCCCAGCAACACAGGAGGCTAAAGCAGGAGGATCACAAGTTTGAGGTCAGTCTCCACCACTCAGCAAAATCTTGTCTCAAAATAAAAAATAAAGAGAGGGGACTGAGAACATAGCTCAGTGGTAAAGCACCCCTGGGTTCAATCACCAGTACCACCAAAACAAAACAAAAACTCATCTGCTATCTTTGAGAAACTATACTAAATGACATGAAAATATTTAAAATACATATGATTTTCATGTAGAATAATGTCAAAACTAACATAATGTTACAATATTCTAAAAGAATGATTAAAAAAACTCAGAGGAAAACAAATTCAGCAGGAAAATTTTAGTCTTCCAAATAACAGATTAGAAACAATACTGCATCTAAGCTGAGGCAATAAAAAACAGGGAACCAACAAAACCCAGGTACTAATCTACCCTAAAAGATTGTTCCCTGTTTAACATGTATATACTATTTATATACTCCATGTCATATGAGGCATAAAATTTAAAGCAGAGCTAGAGTACACATGATTGATTTTTCTTGGCAAAAATTAAAACATACTCATGGAAACTTCAATCCACAAGTAAACAGTGATGTGGAAGGAGAAGTCAAGAAACATCACGTTATTATTGATTCTCTTAAGTAGGTGAAACTATATAAGGCTGAAATGTGTGGTTGCTTTGTATTTACAATTGTGATGTGGTCTGTATCAAGAAAACTCAGGATCAACAAAAGTAAATAATTACAATAAACCATCAAATGAAAGCTATAAACAGTTCTAAGGGGGAAAATGAATGCCTCATATAGATGCTAAAAAGAAAAGTGATACTGCTAGTTTTTAAAAAGTACTTTACTGAAATTATGGAGGCTCCAAGTTCAAGAAATCAGAAGCCTGCTTGAAACAAGGCCTCAAATCTAACCAATCACTTTCATTTGGGAAAAGCATAAGCTAGAATTCAGATGCCAAAATCTGTGACTGGAATACAACTCCTTCTCTGAGAAGGAAGACTGACTTAAAGGAATTAAGAATTCTAAAGAGTGGCAGAAGACAATCCAAGATCCCCATTTACTCAATGGAAACCGAAGAAAAAAATAAATTCCTTCAAAGTCCTGGACTATGGTGAATGCTATATTTTTGAACTTAAATGGAAAACTATTCTGCAAAATAAAGAAATGCCAAGACTCAAAAACAGGTGGATTTGTTTATCAACCTATATAACCTGAGATATAGATCAAAACAAGCAGAACAGATTGAAATAATACTAGTATCACAATTTTGCATCGGTGTCTCCCCCTCATTTGAGAAACAATGTCACAAGTTAATATCAATATTGAGCAGCATAACTCCACAAAAGCCTGTACAGAATAAGTTCAGAATTACATTTTTTTCATTTATTATTTGGTGAATTATTCCTTTATTCAGTTTTCTGGATAAAAGGCAACATATAAAAAACATACAAAGATGAATCAATCCTATATACTGATAAATTAACAGATCAATGAAGATACAAAAGAGATCAGCTAATTTTCACCAAGTATTTCATATATACTTTGACCTTCACAGTAACCCTGTAAGGTCAGTAATATCTTCATCTCCATATCTAAGAAATCAAAGAGAGAACTTAAATTTAACATGCCCAACACTCTTGATCCTGTCCTCATCCCCAAACCTGATTTATCTATAGCACTGCTCACTTCAGTTTATAGCAACCTCATTTTTCCAGTTATTCCACCAAAATGCTTCACTAACCATCCTGACTCATCTGTTCTTTCATACATACCATAAAATGGTCCTACCACTACAAATATATCAAGAATGCAATGACTTCTGACAGGCCCCACTATAGACGACCTGGTCCAAACTTCATCTTCTCTTTCCTGGATTTTTAAAATACCTACTAACTAGTCTTACTGGGTTTCCATCCATGTACCACCTGCATATTCTCCATACATATTTCCATTTGGTTTCTGCCAAAACACAGTCCTATCATGACATTCTTTTTCTCAAAACTCTACAGAGTCCTCCCTTCCCCACTTGAGTAAAAGTCCCAGGCTGATGTCATCTGGTCACGTTACCTCTCTGACCTCATCACCCCTTGTGCACCTCGCACACTGCTTCAGTCACACTGGACTCCTTGCCTTCCCCTCAAGAGTCCAGGCAGATTCCCAACTTTGCATTCTGTACTGCTTGCTCTGACCTGCATGATGTTCTCCCTGATTTCCATCAGGTCTTTGCTCAAACGTCATCATCTCAATAAAAACCTACAAATAGGATGCTAATTTGAAACTGCAATCCTCTCTAGGAATTTCCTATTCCTTTCCACTCTTTATTTTTCTCCATAGCTGCATGGGGATAGACACAGTTCCCCTTATATTCTCTATTACCCTCTTAGAGTCCAGTGGCTGCACATGCTAAACATTAATTCATAGTTGTCTGACAAATGAATGTACCTTGCATACATTAAATTGAAAAGCTAAGCTACTATGAATGAAAATCTCTTCATTCTGGTAAGTTAGGATTTAAAATTCTAATTGCCCTTGTAGGAAAACTTCTAAAAGATGCTTAAAGCATTAGGGTCTACATTTATCAACTAATACGTGAAGTGCCA
Source organism: Sciurus carolinensis (assembly GCF_902686445.1). Taxonomy (NCBI): domain Eukaryota; kingdom Metazoa; phylum Chordata; class Mammalia; order Rodentia; family Sciuridae; genus Sciurus; species Sciurus carolinensis. Next base: position 35,435,603 of record NC_062215.1, read on the forward strand.
AGATTTCAAATACAAATAGGAAAATTTGTCTTTATGGAAGTCAATCTAAAAGCACAGACATTTCAATGAATAATTTTCATGTAACAATAAGATAACAGTTTGTACAGGGTAATGGTACACATGATACAACATCAAAAGAAGGCTTTAGAGATAAAGTGATATTTTAGTTGGTTTAGTAGGCATTCAAAGTGATAATAATTATTTTCAAGTAAAGAAAAAAGTGTGCAAATGGTAAAGTTTTTTTTTAAAAAGTGAATATATGTGGAATATTAATGGAAGGGTACCAGAATCCAAGTATGGTGTAACAAGAAAATGTAAATAAGATGGGTCATTATCTACAATTTTAAAAACATAATGAGACACATGATTTTAAGCAGAAAATTAGTTGATCATTTTATGGTTAACAAAAAATGCTTATGGTACAGTAAAAATGGTTAAAGTTTATTGAAACAGATGAGGTAAGATATGATGATCAGCATTTCATAATCCTTTTTGCATCACAGACTATTTGGACAGTTGCAGAAAACCTACAGACTCCTCAGAATACTTACAAATACATGGACCAGAAGGAAGTAAACTAAGTTAGAATATAGTTATAAAATATGGTGATGCATACCTGTAATCCCATTGACTCAGGAGCCTGAGGCAAGAGGATCACAAGTTAGAGGCCAGCCTCAGCAACACAGTGAGACTCAACTGTAGTAAAATAAAAAGGGTTTGGGGTACAGCTCCATGGTACAGCACCTCTGGGTTCAATCCCCAGCACTCTCCCACCAAAACCAGTTATAAATATAATAAAAATAATGTGGTATTATAGTGACATATGTAATAAATTCATACTAAAATTAGTAAAATTATTACAGTATCATATATAATAATTTCAAAACAGTGATGAGCATAAAAAACAATCTGAAGACACATTCAATAATTAGAGATACTTTAAGAGACATATTTTAAGCTAGGCATAGTGGTGCACACCAGAGATCCCAGCAGCTCAGGATCAGAGCAGGAGGATCCTAAGTTCAAGGGCAGCTCCAGCAGCTTACTGAGACCCTGTCTCAAAATTTAAAAAAAATTTTTAAAGGACTGGGGAGATAGCTAACTGGCAGAGCGCCTCTGGGTTCATCCCCAGATATTGTGAAAAAACAAAAAAGATATATATTTCACATGTAATGTGATAAGAAAACATTTGTGTTTTCTACTGGCAACATGTCATAAGTACTACTAATATAATTGTCATGTATTTTCTATATTCATAATGAAAATTAATGTGTACTTTTGGTAAGGGGTAAGAATATAAAGACATATTTTTTTTCCTAACCTCTTTATGAATCTCAATTTAAGAACTCCTCATCTAGACTAAGGTCCAGGCAAGAAGATAGGAAATGAAAGAGATATTTAGAATATATTTAAAATAAATAAACATCCTCTGGGAAGTTTTTTTTTTTTTTTAAGCAAATAGATAAAATAATCCTAACCTAAACTGGATTGGCTCCAAAAAGTAAAAAGGAAATATCCCTATATCAATTGTTATTTAACAGTTTCCTTTACTTTGCTAAAAAGAGCACAAACAACAGTAATACTGCCAAACCATGATTCATTTTCAAGAAGAATCCCTCCCTGTTCAAAGGTTTACATTGTTTTTTACCAGCATCAGACTGTTTACCCACACAAACTGTAAATACATCATTTTTAGAACTAACCAACAAGGCCCATTTTGTTTTGACATGTATGATACAAAAAGAAAATGAAGAAAAACGACTATCATTTTATGTCTGTGCTTACAAAATGAGAAAATCTACAAAGAGTGATGGAGAAATTCTGAGATAATAACATCCTAACATTTGTGTTATCAGGAGGAAAATGCCTGCTGAAATTCCTTGCTTTTAAAAGGAAATCTTAAGTATTGTCAAACAGTGTTGAATCTCCTTTCTGTGATTTCTATAAAACTATGAGGAGTTAGGAAAGCAATAAAACTGAGAGAAAACAGTATACATCAACTAAGAAATCTAGTATCACCCTTCAACTACTACAACCTTCTACAAACAAAAAAATTCTTCTTTGGTACTTTCAACCCTCAATAAATACACACTACAAGATATTTGTTCATAGTCATTTAATATGTCTTTTCCCCTGGAATAGAAGATACATGAGGGCAGGGATACCCCTAAATTTTATGCCCATTATGCCCAAAGCCCAGAACAGAACCTGTTAAGTGGTTTGCTTAATTAAGAAGGAAGAACAGGGGGGCTGGGGTTGTAGCTCAGTGGTAGAGCAGCTTGCATTAACACGTGTGAGGCAATGGGTACAATTCTCAGCACCACACAAAAATAAATAAGTCAAATAAAGGTTTGTGTCTACCTACAACTAAAAAAAAGTTAGAATAGGAAAAAAAAGTGCAAAGGAATATTTTCTAAAGATGTATAAATGTAGAGACTGCAAATTCATCATGAATTATCAACTAATACACTTGCACTTCCTCCTGTTGATCTAGCTGCCACCCATGCACACTCTCTTTGCAAAAGAAAATTTTCTATATGATCCAATGATGAACATTTCTTAAAAGAAATTAGGAAAACTACCCCACTCACAATAGTCTCAATAAAATAAAATAAAATACTTGGGAACCAATCTAACGAAAGAGGTGAAAGACCTTTACAATGAAAACTACAGAACATGAAAGAAAGAAATTAAAGAAAACCTTAGAAAATGGAAAGATATCCAATGTTCTTGAATAGGCAGAATTAATATTGTCAAAATGGCCATACTACTAAAAGTACAATACAAATTCAATGCAATTCCAATTAAAATCCCAATGACAATCCTCATAGAAATAGAGAACACAATCATGAACTTCATCTGGAAGAATAAGAGACCCAGAATAGCTAAAGAAAATCTGAGCAGGAAGAGTGAAGCAGGAGGTATCACAATACTAGACTTTAAACTATATTACAGAGCAATAATAACAAAAATGACAAGGTATTGGCACCAAAATAGACAAGTGGACCAATGGTACAGAATAGAGGACAGAGACAAACCCACATAAATACAGTTATCTCATACTAGACAAAGGTGCCAAAAACATACAATGGAGAATGCTGAGAAAACTAGAAATCCATATGCAGCAAAAATGAAACTAAACCCCTCTCACCCCACACAGGACTCAACTCAAATGGATTAAGGTCTTTGAAATTAGACAAGAGACCCTGTGCCTAATAGAAGAAAAAGTAGATCCAAATCTTCATCATGTCGACTTAGGATCAGACTTCCTTAACATGACTCCCAAAGCACAAGAAATAAAAGCAGGAATCAATAGTTGGGATAGATTCAAACTAAAACTTTTTCTCAGCAAAGGAAACAATCAACAATGTGAAGAGAGAGCCTATGGAGTGGGAGAAAATCTTTGCTACATATACTTCAGATAGAGCACTAATCTCCAGAATCTATAAAGAACTCAAGAAATTTTACACCAAGAATACAAAAAATCCAATCAATAAATGGGCTAAGGAAATGAACAGGCACTTCACAGAAGAAGATTTGTAAGCAATCAACAGATATATGAAAAAATGTTCAACATCTCTAGTAATAAGAGAAATGCAAATCAAAACTACCCTAAGATTTCATCTTGCCCCAATTAGAATGGCTATTACCAAAAATACAAGCAACAATAGGTGTTGGCAAGGATGTGGGGAAAAAGGTACACTCATACATTGCTGGTGAGATTGGAAACTGGTGCAGCCACTCTGGAAAGCAATACAGAAATTCCTCAGAAAACTTGGAATGGAACTACCATTTGACCCAGCTATCCCACTCCTTGGCCTATACCCAAGGACTTAAAATCAGCATACTACAGTGACACAGCTACATCAATGTTTATACCAGCTTAATTCACAATAGCTAGATTGTGGAACCACCTAGATGCCCTTCAACAGATGAATGGATAAAAAAACTGTGGTATATATATATATATATATATACAATGGAATATTACTCAACTGTGAAGAAGAATAAAATTATGGCATTTGCAGGTAAATGGATGCAGTTGGAGAATATCATGCTAAGTGAAATAAGCCAATCAGAAAAAACTGAAGGTCGAATGATCTCTCTGATAAGTGGATGATGATACATAATGGTGGGGGAGGCAAGAATGGAGGAAGGATGGATTGTATACAGGAAAATGAAGAGTGGGGAGGAGGTGGGGGGAAGGAAAAATAATATAATAAGACAAACATCATTACTCTATGTACATGTATGATTACACAAATGGTTTGACTCTACTTCGTGTACAACCAGAGAAACAAAAGTTGTACCCCATTTGTATACAATGAATCAAAATAAAAAAAAAAATTCTCAAAGTTTAAGTCAAGAAAAATATTTAAAACAGAGAGAGAAGTTCTCAAAGGATCTACACTACACAACTAAACATATGACAAAAATTTTACAACAAAAAATAGGTCTGAAGTAAAATTTATTGCAAATGATGAAAATATTAATATCTCATATATTTCTAAATTTTATATGTTAAAAATTCTAAATACATTTTTAAACGGATGTTTTCATTCAGGACGGTTCTAAAAACCTTCAGTTTACAAAACTTTTCAACCTTGAAGATCATGGGCCACTAGTTAAGTTAAATACACATACTAACAACTGTTCTTATAAAAATAATAGTGCCAAAGCACAGAGAACATAGAAGTCACACTTTTTGAGTTACAACAGTTCTCCCAGATACCATTTACCTAGATATTTTTCAGTCTATATTTTAACTTCCTATAGAAATATAAACATATATCTGGAACTGATCAGGTATTACAAAAAGAACATGTAAGTTAAATCAAATAAGGAGAGGTATAAACATCCAAGAAGAATTGCAAAGAAGTACTTGAACAAATACATGTACACACATATTCCTAACAGCACTATTCACATTAGTCAAAAGGTAAAAACAACCAGATTGTCACGTAAGAATGGATAAACTGGGTTGTATTCATATAAAGGAATATAATTCAACCATAAAAAGGAATGAAGTAGTGATATGTACTACAATGTGGATAAACCTCCAAAATATTATCCTAAATGGCCAGTAACAAAAGATCTATTACATAATTAAATATATATGAAATATACTGAACAGATAAATTCACAGAGGTATAAAGCAGAGTGGAGGTTGCTTGAGGTTTGGGGTAAAGAAAATGGTGAGAAACTGCTTAAAGAATATGTAATTTCCTGTTGGTGTAAGCAAATGTTTTGGAACAAGAGATAAGTTGTAATTGCACAACACTGCGCATGTATGAATGCCACACTTAATTGGTTAATTTTTTCTTATCCAAATTTCAGACCTATTAAAAATTAAGAATTATTTCCTGTGGTAACCATAATCTTTCTCTATAAAATACCTTAATTTTGCAAAGCTAAAATGTCATCTGTCAAGGAAAATACGCAATGCTCCCAAAACAGAGTAACCTAATATCAACATCCTCAATCATTCTGCTGGGAATTAAATGGTCCAATCCCTCTGGTGTTAACTACCAAGGCTAAGGTTAACAAATACTATGACTAGAACTCACACTCAAAAGGAGTTCACATTTATACAAAAAAAAAAATTTAAAAATTGTCATTGCATCATTAGAATTAATAAGCCAAAACCAGAAACCACACAACTGTACATCAAAAATATTAGAAAAGATAAATAAATAGAAGCATGTTTGCACAATGTTATAAGTAAGCATTTTGAAGCATTGCCTCTAACACAAAGGCAGATCACAGATACCTACAAGGGTTTTCTACATTGACTAATTTCCATTACACAAAACAACTGTAAAACTAAACAACAAAAATAAATGAACTAAATCTACCTGCAAAATGAATAAACATCCCAAAAACAATGCTAAAAAACAAAATACACAAGAACAAATGCATTCTATATAATTCCATTTATATATAATGGGAAAACATGTTTAAGGATACCTTCTCAGGAGTAAAACTGGTTTTAACTGTAAGTGGGGTAAGGCTTGCCTACTATGTTCAAGACTCAGGGTTCCATTCCTAGAACTGTAAAAAATAAAATGTAAGGAAGCAAATACCATAGAAGTCAGAATCCTGGTTTAATATTAAAGAGGGGGAGAAAAAAGGGGGATCTTGATAATGTTCTATTTATTGATTGGGACAATGGTACATAACTATTTGCTCTAAGATAAATAACTGCAAAACACCTTTTTTCTGTTTTCCTATAACATACTAGTATAAATTCCACAGAGATGTATTTTAAAACAAAATGTGAATGTTGCTCTATCTAAAGTATACATGACTCCTGACCATTCCTCTACAACAATGGATATTTCTCAAGGAACTATACTACTAGCCCAGTACAGACAGAATGCTCTCAAAGAGATAGATGAAAAAGGGATTCAGTTTTCTAAAGACATAAACATAAATTCAAAAAGTTTTATTCTAAAAATATGACATCAATTATCCCTTATACTACAAAAATTATGAACTTAAAATAGCATGGTAGCTGGGCGGGTGGAGTGCACCTGTAATCCCTGTGGCTCAGGAGGCTGAGACAGAAGGATCCCGAGGACAAAGCCCGACTCAGCAAGGGTGAGGCACTAAGCAATTTAGTGAGGCCTTGTAGCTAAATAAAAATACAAAATAGAGGTGGGGATGTGGCTCAGTGATTGAGTGCTCCTGAGTTCAATCCTCAATACCAAAAAAAAAAAAAAAAGCATGGTAAAAATCATTATTGCATTGGTTCAAATTTATTAAATGATTTAATAAATAAGAATGCCTGGGGGCTGGGGAGATAGCTCAGTCGGTAGAGTGCTTGCCTTGTAAGCACAAGGCCCTGGGATAGATCCCCAGCACCCAAAAAAAAAAAAAGAATGCCTTCCATGAGATTAAGATCTTTGTATTACATGAATAGATGATGAAAATTTTTATTTTATGCTAGATTTCAAAAATTGAGGACACAGCGAAGGAAGACTAAAAGTGGAGAGAGAGAAAATTAAGTTTACCATGCAGGGGTGAGCCAGAAGGGCTGCTCGATAGACCTGGAACAGGGCTACAGCGGCCTCCTTGCTTTGACGTCAGTTCTTGTTCAATTTCTTCCAGTCCAGCACTTTTCTGGAAGCGGCTCATGCGATTAACAACTCGTGGTGACATGTGTGTACGAACACAAGGCTGGCCACCGTAAGGGTTGATTGGGAAAACATGGGAAGTACCTCTGAGGGTACTGACCACAACCCAACGACAGTCATGGCTGAAGCAGATGTCCTGTACCTAGAAATAAGAAAAGATACAAAAATAGCTGAAAATATTTGGATATACCCAAGAGCATCATTTGTAACCAAAACTGAATAGAAATGGTTGCATCATTACTTAATTTACCTAATAATAGTTGGTAAATAAATAATTTTATTTTATAGGTGAGAGTTTCACAATGAATGTTGGTCAAAATTCCATGTCAGGCAGCCATTGTGACAAATGGTGCTGGGTAAACTGGTTATCCATATGTGGAAGAATGAGACTGGACTCATCTCTCACCCTACACAAAAACCAACTCAAAATGGATCAAAGACCTAGAAATTAGAACAAAAACTATGCAACTCCTAGAAGAAAACATAAGGTCAACACTCCAGCATATAGGCACAGGAAATGACTTTCTCAATAGGACTCCTAAAGCTCAGGAAATAATGACAAGAGTTAATAAATGGGATGGCATCAAATTAAAATACCTCTGCCAGCAAAGGAAAAAATTTAAAATGTGAAGAAAGGACCAACAAAATGGGGAAAAAAAACTTTGCTAGCTACTCTTCTTACAGAGGATTAATATCTAGAATATATAAAGAATTCAAAAAACTTAACAATAATTAATAAAAGGGATAACGAACCAAACAGGCATGTCTAAAATGAAAAAACACGAATGGCCAATAAATACATGAAAAAATTATCAACATCATTAGCAATTAGGGAAATGTAAATCAAACCACACTGAGACTTCATCTCACTCTCATCAGAATGATAGTCATCAAATATACAAACAATAATAAATGCTATTGGTGGGATTGTTAATTAGTATAATCACTATGGAAATCAGGATGGAAGAACCTCAAAAGGCTAGGCAAGGAATCACCACAGGATCCAGGTATATCACTCCTCAGTATTTATTCTAAGAATTAAAGTCATTGTACTATAGCAATACAAGTATACCCATGTTTATAGCAACACAGTTCACAACAGCCAAACTTTGGAACCAGCTGAGGTAGTCATCAATGGATGAATGGATAAAGAAAATGTGGTATATATAGATAGTGGACTTTTATTCAGTCATAAAGAAAAATAAAATAATATCATTTGCAGGAAAATGAATGGAACTTAAGATCATTGTGTTAAATGAAATAAGCCAAACTAAGAAGGTCAAAGGTCCTATGTTTTCTCCCATATATGGAAGTTAGAGAGGAAAAAGGAAAAGAAAGGTGGGGGTGGGTGGGGGAGGAGTCTCATGAAAATTGAAGGGAGATCAGTAGAATAGAGGAAACAAACCTGAGGGAGGGAGGAGAGGAGGGAAATTAGAAAGACTGAGGAATGATACTGACCAAATTATATTGTTATATTGAAGGCATGTATGAATATGTAACAACAAATTCCATCATTATGTATAATTCTAATGCACCAGTAAAAATGTGGAAAAAAATAAAAATAATTTTTAAAATATCAATGTATGTCACATGCTAAAATCAAATATACAAAGAAAAACATCTTTAGACTTACTGAGTAATTTATTTTGCATCTGCAATAGAACTGAACCATGCTATCTAAAACCTTTTTCCAAAATACTTATAATCAAGATGACTTCCTGGACTGCTAATGAAAAGGAATTTCCTTCTTTCATTTTAAGAATACTTGTAATATGAGGTAGTGTTAACAATCAGCATTAAAGTAGGAAGACAGAATTCCACCTAATGCTTACTTAGAAAAGTGCTATTAAAGTGATTCTATCCTATGACCTTGAAGACATGTCAGCATACATGAATGAGCAGCACTGCTAAAGATATTAGCTGCCAAGTGAACTAGAGAAACTTTAATCCTTTAAATAGCAAGTCACCTACCCACAAAATGCAAAATGATGTATCTTTTGATATTATAACTAGCTGGGTGGGTTTCATTCATTAAAAGTAATATATATATGTATGTGTGTATATATATATACACATATATATAAAGCAATATATATAATGATGATTTAGTAATAAAATGATAACATCACTGGCATGAGTTTTGGACCTCAATTTTGGAATACTGTTTTGAATTAACATTTTCTCATAAAACAGAAAAGCTGGGCAGGAAGTTGTGGCACATGCCTGTAATCCCAGTCACTTGCAAGGAGTGAGGCAGGAAGTTCCAGGCCAACCTGGCCACCTTAGTGAGACCATGTTCAATCCTCAGTGCCACAAAAAATAAAAATAAAGAAAAAAAAAAAAAAAAAAGCAGGAAAGCTGAGTGGAAACTGCATCACTTACTTAATTATACATTACAAATATCCTGACATACAACACTTATCAAGTACAGATTAGGCAACTGTGATAAATAGAAGTTGAACAAGTAGAGTCTTAATTTGATATATAAACTTCCTGTTCTCAAATTTAGGAAACAAATATATTTCAATAACTGTTTTTAAATACACTCCCTATTAACTATTCTAACTCAGGCACTAGGTAGATTTGGGAAACAAATCTACATGCTTCTAGTGTGCCACATTTCAAAATGCTATAAAATTAAATCAGGGAATGATTGTGGAGAAAATATGGTATGTATGAGACCAGTGCAGGTTTCTTTTAGAACTGGGGTCAGTGAACTACTTCTATAAAGAGAGAGACAATAAAATTTTAGGCTCTACAGGCCAAGAATCAAAATCAAGGGTATTAAGTAGATACCTATAATTACAAGAGAAAAAAATTAATAACAAAAAATTTATTGATGAAATTCAAAATACAGTAATAATCCACTAGAATTTTTTATAACATAGATTTACTAAGTAAAAGAATGGAACTCATCTATATGGAAGGTAATATTTTGCATAGTTGACATTCAAAGACAGTATTATTATGCTGCAAGATTTATTTATAAAAGCCATTCTAGTTTGATGATACAGTTTTTTAAAAGGTCAAAGGGTCAGATCTGGTTCACAGACCATAGTTTGCTAACTCATTTTATAACATTTTCATGATGGTCAATAAAGACCTCAAAGCAGGAAAATCCTTACAAATCTAAAGCTGAAATAAAAAAGGGTAAAGTGTTCTCAGGTCAATAATTAATGTTGCTATAGTTTAGGAGATTCAGCAGAGTATAGAGAGAAGTAACCATAGAAAGCATAATTAGAAGAAGAAGTCATACAAGATATGAGTTATGAACATAAGACTGATGAGATGAAAGTACTTTGAAAAATTCAATCACATGGGAAGACATTTTGTTTTGTTTTCAAGATGAATATTGTTGTTTTCAATACAATAATAATAAATGATGATTACAGAAAAATGCTTAAGTTTAAGAAAACACATACATATAAATCTAACAACTCAGAGGCAAATATTTCTTATCATCAAGGAATACAATTTTCTAGTTATCTCAATACATAATATATAGCTATCCATTTATATATATGATGTGTGCATGCATATAAAAATCTACATTAGATTAGATTAAATGTGGCCAATTTTAAACACAAAGAAATCTATAAACTTTAATACTACAAAAGACTGTGAAAATACAGGGAAACAGTGCTAAAAATACAAAGCCCTACATATCATTATAGGCTTTACCTAAAGGTAGTATATCTTGCTAAATATATCTATCCTTAACTAGCTACATGGCCATGAGAAAACTAGTTAATAACTCTGTGCCCTGAGGTTACTAATGTGCAAAAATGAATAATAATCTATAGCAGTTAGTATGAATTAATTAATGTGTACAGTATTTAAAACAATACCTTGAACTTAATAAGCCCTGCACAAAGATGTTTGCTTTTGCAATCATTACCATAAAAAATATATTTCAGTTCTGTCTAAACACCCATCCATGTTTTCACTGCTACTAACATGAACTAAACCACTATCCTCTGTCTACCAGGTTACTATATTAGTCTCTTACCTGGACTCTTAATTGAAACCACCTGAAAGCAATATAAGACAAAGTAGATAAATGAAACTTCTTCAACATTAAAATCTTCTGCACATCAAAGGATATTACCAAGAAAGTAAAAAGGACAAACCACAAAATGGGAGAAAATAATTGCAAATAATATGTCTGGTAAAGATCTCATATCTAGAATATATAAATATTATAAAATATTTAAAAATCAACAATATAAAGAACCCAAATGAAAATAAACAAGGATTTGAATAGAAATGTATGCAAAGAAGATACACAAATGGCCAACAAATACATGAAAAGATGCTCAACATCTTTAGTCACTAGGAAAATGGAAATCAAAACCACAGAGGTAACACTTCATACCCACAAGAATAGCTAAAAGTTAAAAGGTAGACAAAAACAACTGTTAATAATTTTGTGTACAAATTAGAACCATAATACATTTCTGGGGGCAATGTAAATGAAGCAGACACTTATAAGGTGTTTCAAAACATTAAACACAGAGTTATCACATGCCACAGAAGTTTCACTCCTAAAGGTTCAAAAGAACTGAAAGTATACATTCCCACAAAAACCTGTACACTGATGTTCATAGCAGTATGCCTAGAAGTCACAAAACGAATTGCTCCAAATGTCATTCACCTAATGAATGGATAAACAGAATGTGATATATCCATAAAAGTGGAATATTATTCAGCCATAAAAGGAATGATGTTCTGATGCAAGCTTAAAAATGGATGAACTTTGAAAGATTATGTAAAGTAAAAGATGCCATACACAATATCATATCATTGTTAGAACATCCCTGAATTTAATCTCCAGTAATGAAAAAAAAAGTACAGTTCTGTGAATATACTAGAAACCACTGAATTGTACACTACATAATGTTGTGCAATTTGCTGAAAAAGGAAATTCTATAGTCTCTTTTTATAGTTTGATAGTCCCTTAATTCTTAAAGATATCCGTCCTGTCATTACCCTATGTACATGTGTGATTACACAAAAGGTATGAATCTACATCATGCACAACCATAGAAATGAAAAGATGTGTCCCATTTGTGTACAATGAATCAAAGTGCAGTCTGTAAAAATAAAAAAATAATTAAATAAAAAAGATGTCTGCTCTGTTCTATGCTTAAGGAAAGATATGCAGCTGCCAGGAGGCCTAAACTAGCGTTTTATTTATCGTCAATTCTGACTCAGTTCACATCTGGTGTGAGGTTAAAGGAAATTTGAATATAATATGGGTAAATGGTATAACCAGATATTCTCATGTTCTTATTAAGTTTCCCTCCATTCAGCATAAAAGTATGGCATAAGAAGAAAAACATAAAGCAAAACCTCATTAGGACATGGATTATCAATTTAGTGCTTTAAGATATTAGAGATGTTGGAGTTTTTAATGAGATACAAATTAAAAATTAGGAGTGTCAAACTAAATGTTTTAAAAATTTAGTATATGTAATTTACCATTTCTTAAATGTTTCCTGTATTGTTTACCATATTTATATAAGCCTCACACTCATTTCTCATTGTAATAATATAAATTTGGACTACTAAAAACAGATGTTAGAAAGCTAATGCATTTGTCTGTGAACACATATTGTTGACATATTCCAGTAATTTCCATTTACACAAATATTTGGGGGCAATCTGAATAATGCATTCTTTTGAAAAAAATTTTTAGTTGTACATAGACACAATACCTTTATTTTATTTAAATATTTCATTGATTTAATAATAAAACATTAGGCAACCAATATTTAATGCAGCAGACATATCCTTAAATGGAACATGAAATGTCTAACTTTTTTTTAATTATAGTAAACATTTTATCAAAATTTAAAAATAAAACCATATATTATATTCACAAAAACAGATTAAATTCAAAGTATATATGAAACAAATGAACTGAGGTAGAGAATGAAATGCTACATTTAGCACCTAAGATGCAGAAAAAACATCTTATACAACTGCAAATTCACCCAAAACCTCAATTAAAAACCTTGGTTAATAACAGAAATAAAATTTTAGGATAATTTTAACATCCTAAAATATGAAGCAGTCTCAAACTTCAGGGTAGTAAGAAGCAACCAGATTATCTGTAAGAAATACAAATCCCAGGATCCCTCCTTCAGAGTTCTGATGGAGTAGGTACTAGGGATTAGCGCATACAGGCATGACCAAGAAATTTACTTTTTAGAACACTTAGAAAATTACCTATTGACCTGAAGTCAGTAATACTAAGTTAGAAAACAAAATAGAGTAGCAATGTCACTCCTCCCAACTCTACAACAAACCATAGAGATCACGGAAAAGATGTTTTTGAAATTGAATATGTAAGGTAAAAGGAATGGTAGCCTAGGGCAAGAGTAGGGTACAGTACCTACTGAAAAGAACCAGAAGAAATTTCTGAGATAAGGAAAAGATTCTGCATTTTTTCTTTAACAACACTGAACTGATACATATAAAGATAAAAACTGTACATACTAAAGGCATACCATGTGACGCCTAGAAATGTACGTAATCCTGAAACCAGGTCAAACACTGTTCTGTATCTTGGTTGTGGTAGAGATGTAACTAACTGGGTAGAAAAGCCAACACTCATCTCTAATGTCCACTCCCTTGCCTAACATCAATACAGATACTTAATATGTGTGTGCCTAGTCTCTCTTACACAAACCTCAGAGAAGTTATGATTGGTCAGACAAAAGCAAGTGGAGGTTGCAGGACTCTAGAAAAATATCTGGTTTTCTGATAAAATAAATTAACATCGTTGACGATGCTCTTTTTCCTCATTTGACTGCCTTGAATTCTGAAGAGGATATTCAAGGAAATGGCATTTATAAAGCAATTATGTGGGAAGGAGCAAAAATGTCACAGAGACATTGTTGAGCAATTGTTTCAAGACCAACAGCAGACTACTTGTATCATAATAAACCCTGATTTTTTTTTTTTTTTTTTTGTACTGAGGATTGCACCCTGAGGCACTTAATCACTGAGTCACATCCCCAGGTCTTTTTATTTTTTTTATTTTGAGATGGAATCTCACTAAGTTGCTGAGGCTGGCCTCAAACTTGAATCCTCCTGCCTCAGCCTCCCAGTCGCTGGGATTATAGGTGAGCACCACTACACCTGGCTAAAACCTGATTTTAAAAATCTATTAAGTCGGGGCTGGGGTTGTGCTCAAGGGTAGAGCATGTACTCACGGCACTGGGTTTGATTCTTGGCATTACATATAAGTAAGTAAAATAAAGGTCAATTGACAAAAAAAATTTTTTAAAAATCTAGTAAGTATATTTTTTCTTTAGCCAAAAATATGAACAATGATTCAAATAATAACTTGTTCTCCAATCCTAAGTGGTTTGGGACAGAACAAAGTCTGCTTGGATAGAGTCTCAAAGCAACAGGTTTTAGGTATCTAATGACAACCATAAAAGACAACTCCCAAGTACCAATAACTAACATGCAAGGACCAAGTCAGCAGATGAGATTAGGTGTAATAAAAATATATAGAAATATAAAAAGAGAAATATTTGCATAGCCATTAAAATACAAGTCCTGGAGCTATTTCAAACCACACACTTCCAGAATTTTTATCCTTCAGAATCAATAAAAACACTTTCAATAAAAATGTCATATCAGAACAATTGTAACCAGGTGAATAGCAATAGAAGACTGCTTGAAGACAAAATAATTGGAACTTAAGTGCAGTAAGGATAACTCACACATACTCTGGATCTCATCTACTTATTCCCTCCCTCTGTCAATTATTCATGTTCATTTACTCATTCAGTAAATAATGATGGGAAGCCTATTACATGCTCTGCAACCTTTTACAAAAAGAAACTTTAAAAATGAGCTAAAATGCCAGGCGTGGTGGCACACACCTGTAATCCAGGGGCTTGGGAGGCTGAGACAGGAGGGTCATGAGTTCAAAGCCAGCCTCAGCAAAAGTGAGCACTAAGCAACTCAGTGAGACCCTATCTCTAAATAAGATACAAAATAGGACTGGGGATGCGGCTCAGTGGTTGAGTGCCCCTGAGTTCAATCCCTGGTGCCCTCCACAAAAAAATGAGCTAAAATAATTAGCCCATTTTTACATGGAAACAGAGAGAATGTTGAAGCAGAAAGGAGAAAAGTGGCAGTTTGATTAAAATCTGACAGGCACTGGGCAACGTGGCACATGCCTGAGGTGGTACACACCTATAATCCCAGCAACTTGGGAGGCTGAGGCAGGAGGATCCCCAAGTTAAAGGCCAACCTGGGCATCTCAAAAAGGGCTGGAGATGTAACTCAGTGTTAAAGCGTCCCTGGGTTTGATCCCCTCCCCACTCCAAAAATATCAGACGTTGCTGTTCCTCCTTTAATCCTTTTTTGAAGGAATAAAGAAGATCGAAGTTTTCAACAGTAATCCTTTTTGTCTAACATAACACAATTTGTTATCCATACACTATGCACAGAAAGACTAGTTCCCTAATAGAATTTGGTTGATGATTAGAGTTAATACAAATAAAGCAAATAGAATAGTTCCTAGTATATTTTAAATAGTGTAACTGTTAGCAAGTACTGTATCAGTGAAATAAAGATAATGCTATATAAGACACAAAGTTCAAAATATTGTTTATTACTAACAATAATAATATGAAGTCCCCATTCAACTAGATAGAAAGGTTGGATTTTTTAATCTTTCAAAACAAATCAGAATGTATACAGATTTTAAACATTATTTTGTTCTGAACAGACTTTTATCAGAATTTAAAAAATAATCTAACCTTATAAACTACCTTCTCTGTCCCTATATTTAGTGGAAAATGTACACATCAATCATGAGAAGACAGAAAAAGGAGGTGAGATCAAAACAAACAGGAGAAAGGAAAAAGGTAGGAAATACTAAAGGAAAGATAGTTACCAGATGGCAAAGATCAAGGTTTTAATTCCAGCTCTCACATTTCTAACTGGACTGAAGTTGGAGATACATATCTTTCAGCCTACAAGGATGTTTTCTGGTTTAAAAATAATTGGGGTGTGGGGAATGGTGGTACTGGGGACTGAATCCAGGAGTGTGCTACCGGGTGCTCTACCGATTTATTTTTTTATTTCTTGACTGGATCTTGCAAAATTGCCCAGGCTGGCTTTGAACTTATGATCCTCCTGCCTCAGTCTCCCAAGTCACTGGGATTACAGACATGTGCCACAGTGCCCAACTGTTTTCAGGCTTAAATAAAATATTTGCCAATAAGTTATTTATTAAAATATGCCCATCATTAAGATATGTAAGGCACCACAAATGCAGTCCTATGGGAAGATTATACTGCTAGATTCCTAGCTAGGAAACAAAGAAATTAAATAAATATTCTGCATTCCTGCCCATGAAGGAGAAGAGAATTTTTTAAAAGACTGAAATAATACCAAAGAAGCAGAAAGAAGAAAATACAAATGAGAGCAGAAATTAAGAAAATTGAAAAATAGGAAAACAATAGAGAAAAATCCATGAAACAAAAATAAATGTTTTTTAAATCAACAAAATTGCCAAAACTCCAGAGATTGAAAAAAATCAAAAAAGAATAAACAAATCATCAATATTAGGAATGATTCAGGGGATAGCACTACAGATCCAGCACTTGTTAAATGGATTAAAAAATATGAGTGGCTGCATTTAAATAAACTTAATAACTTAGAGAAAATAGGTCAGTTCTTCAAAAACCACAAACTACTAATTCACCCAAGATGAAATAGGTCATGTGAATATACCTATAATTAATAACTGTCTTTAAAAAAATGGAAGAGGAAACAGAACTTTTAACTGATTTCATGAGGCCACTAGATGCTGATAATGTAAAATGTAAAACTATAAAACTTAGAAAACTGTATAGGAAAAAATCCTTAGGATTGAGGGTTAATCAAACAGTTCTTTGACTTAATACAAAAAGCAAGATTCATTTAAAAATCCTGGGTCTCATCAAACTAAAAAATGTTTGTTCTGCAAGCCTATATGAGAAGGATTTAAAAAAAAAAAGCTAGAGGTTGGTAGAAAAAACTTGCAAACTACTTATCTTACAAAGGAGTAGCTGGTATATAAGGACTAATATATAAGGACTAGTATATAAGGACTGGTATATAAGGACTAGAGGAAAAATTGGTAAATCTGCTCTCAGCAAAATTAAAAACATTCACTGTAGGTAAATACATATACAACTAAGCATGCAATTACACTCTTGGCACCTCTGCAGAGAAATGAAGACTAGTCACATAATGTATTTATAACAGAAGAAAACTACAAATAGTCCAGATGCCCTTTAACAGGTGATTGTTCCAACAAACTGTGGGAGGTAGGTCTGGTGATAAGGGCAACCTGAAGGAAGGGTTGTAGACACACAGACATATGATAAAACTATATAAATGCATATAAATTGATACAAATGAGTACAAATAAATCTGTTGGGGGTCTAAAAAATTCAGTGGATTCTATCAACATCAATATCCTGATTGTGAGATACCATAGTTCTCTGAAGTGTGAGTGATCAGGAGAAACTGGGTAAAGTGCACATGGAATCTTTCATTACTGTTTTGTACAAGTACAGGTGAAACGACACACGTTCAATTTTTTAAAAATAGTGAATGTTAATCCCTGCTAATATAATAACACAGGACCAGAAGTCTTCATGGGCCTGATTCCTGATGCAGCTGGCCTGAGCTTGACTGGAGATGAGGATGAGAAGTGGCCACAGGGTGCAACAGCATGGCTGGGGAAAGCAGAGGGGAAGACGGAAGGAATGTCCTGCTGTCCCTGGACATTCAGTGGATGCTGGGAAGTAGCAACCACGACTCATGGGAGGAAAAGTGGCATCAACACTAGGGAACCAATCATGGATCTAAGGGCCAGTGAGAAGAAAGGACAAAATTCCAAAATGCCCACAATGTATCCAAAAGGTTCCCACCCCTGCCACACAGATAAGGGAGAATGTTATCACATGGTGACTGTCACTGGAACAAGTGACAATACTTACATTGACTGCCTGTTTTCATAGGGGAAATACACACTGGAATGGGGTATAAAAGGATAGGGCCCTTTAGTCCAATTAATGGACTGTCATTGTAGCTTATATTGATGTATGGATAATGGTATTAATGGCTTACACGCCTGTAATTAAATGCCTCTGTCAGAGGTTATCCTTGGCCATGTATACTGAGGTGATAATGGGACAAGTTCACAACAGACCACCTACCAGGCTTCCAGTTCCTTCCCATGTCATATACCAACAAATTCCCAGGAGGAAACTATTTAGGTAGATTTAATGGTTGCGGAGGTACGCAGGGGTGTTATCCCAGTACAACAACGCCACCTGCCTGATAAAGCAATCAAGTACATTCCCTTTTTTAGAAAGCAACTATTAACCTGCTACTAAGTTCTAATCACGACTGAACAACTGACCCACAGAGGTACAACTTTCCAGATCTGCTGTGGGATGAGTCAACTTACACTTGAAGTGGGAAGGGCCCAAAAGAACTGCTATTCAAATGGGAATGGGGTATTCCACAGTCCCGTCAGCCTGACACCTTGAGTTTTGTGCCTACACTGTCTCTACACCACTGCCTGCAGCAATGCCACTGGCTCAATAGCCCCAATTCACAGAGCTCCTGTTAAATGCCAACAGCTGGGTCCCTGATGGCTCAGCCAAGAAGAAAAACGATGGTAAGAATGGGTCCGTGGCAGTTATATGACCCCAACAACTCTGGAAGGCTGAATGAAGCAAGGAACAATTAGCACAGATAATGGAAGGCCATCACCCCCACTTTAAAACAGGGTTAGGCAACCTGTAACAATGGGCCAATCATACCCTCTATGTTCATATTTTCTATGGGTACATTTGTTCAAAAATGGATGAATGGGTTCCCAGGCAGGGACATGGGACTAACGTCCCTAAGAGGAGTATATAAAGGCAGGGGTGAGCAAGGTCACATGCCAAGAAAATAGTTGCAGTCTAGGAGGTGGAGCCTCAAATCACATAGGAAACTCAAGCCTTGAAACTTAATAGTATCTGCCCTGCTGGGTTTTAAACAGGAAGTCCTTGATTCTTTCCCATTTGTCCCTTTTGGAATGCCTAGCATATTCATATCCTGTTGTAGAATTTTAATAGATTTCTTAGGTCCACAGATGGAAACAAATTTTGCCCTAAATTGGGTAAACCCTACCTAATTTGGATGATTTAGATGATCACACTGGAGATTTTTGAGGTGATATTTTCAAGAAATTTTGGAGTTGATCATGTGATGGGCTTAGACTTTTAGGGACATTGGTATGAGGTAATTATACATGGCATGAACATGAATTCTGGGAATGAGGGAATGAGGTAAAGGGTAAGAGTAGCCCCCTAAAAGACGTGCCCACATGTCCACATCCTTTACAGGGCTCTTTGTCAAAATAAATGATTAAGTTATAGATCCTGAGATTAAGGTATTATTCTGGATGATCTGGGTTGATATCAAAAGACATCACTGGGGGGGTGGGTATTGGGATTTAACCAGGGACGCTCTACCACTATGCCACATCCCAGTTCTTTTTATTTATTATTTTTTTTATTTTGAGAAAGGGTTTCACTAAGTTACTGAGGCTGGCCTCAAACTTGCAATTCTCCTGCCTCAACCTCCCGAGTGGCTGGGATTACAGGCGTGCACTACTGCACCCGGTCATCAAATAGGGAAGAGTAGCCAAAACAGAGGAAGATGTACAAAGCAACCACAGAGAATCGAACTGATTATGTGGCTACAAGTCAAGGAGTGCTACAGCCACGAGAAGGTGCAAAAGGCAAAGAAAAGGTTCTTCCTCAGAATCTACAAAGGGAGTGCATACAGTCTTGCTTACACCTAAATTTTGGATTTCCATGAGAGCAAATTTCTATTATTTTAAGAAATTAATACTAGCAACTTTGGACATCATTTAGAAAAATGTGAATTTTAAACTGTGGACAATCTCCTCAAGACTAAGTTTACTGGGATCTATGATAAACAAATAATAAGACTGTTCAGACTGGCTCTACCAACCAGTGCATGCTCCTAATAGCAAGATAGATAAAAGACATGAAAAACCCTCCACTCACTGACATTTGAGAGTTTTTTTAAATGAATTATGGATACAAAAGAACTTCTGCTATTTGTTTCTCTTAGGTTTCTTTCAAGGAGCAGATGTGTTTCATTTTGATGAGAGATAATTTATCCCTTTTTCTTTAATGCATTTTGCTATTGGGGTCACATTCTTCAGAATCTGTGCATAACACGAGGGGCAAAACTTTCTCCTATGTTTCTGTATAAAGTGTTTACAGTTGCTTGCTTTACATCATCCAATTGAGTTAATCATCCAACTTGAGTTAATTTGTTAAATGATGAATCTTTTTTTCCATCTATGCACTTCTGCCAAAAATCAACTGTACATTCATATGGCAAAGTTCTTGAACTCCCTATTGATTAATGTAGAGTTAGTAAGTCTTGCTACCTTATAGTGACAGACCTTCATCAACTTTTTTCCTATTTATCCCCATGTTATCTTGCCCATTGTAAATCCTATGTATTTTTAGAATTAGCTATTTAATTTCTATGGAGAAAAATCCTTCTGGGATTTTGATGGGGATTACAAAGAATCTACAGATCAATTTGGAAAGAAATCACTTCATAATGATATTAAGCTTTCAGCACAAGAAAATGATCTAACTTCCCATTAATTTAGGCTTTTATTTACTCTCAGCAACGTTTTCCAGTTTTCAGAGTAAGGGTCTTGTACATGATGATATCAGTATTTTACATTTTTAAATATCTTTAATAATCAATTGGTTTTTGTTACTATGTTGACGTCCAATTGATTTTTTGTATATTGATCTATATCCGGTCATGCTGTTAAAATCATTTAATTAGTTGTTTTTTTTAAATAAAAATCATTTAGATTTTCTACATCATCACATCATCTTTGAACAAAGACAGTTTTACTTTTTCCTTTTGGGCCTGATGGTGCTCTCAGAGGCGAACATGGAATCTGTTATGCAGATCTCATGCAGATCTCTGGCCCTCTCTCTTTGCAGCTTTCATGCATCTAGTACTTTGCCCTCACCATCTATGACCTTGGACTCCCTGGACTCTTAGGGGTATCTCATTAACTAAGGGAGGCTACCAGGCTCCACCAGTTCCCCCTTCCTGTACTATGGACTGGAAATTCTTTCAAGGCATTATGCTGGGGTAATCATAAGGCTCTTCTAATTTGTTTCCCACCTCTCAAAAATCACCATCATTCAAAGCTTAATGTACAATGTCTAGAAAAAAACACTAATGTTTAGCTATTACAAGTAGGAGGGTAAATCCAGTCCCTCTTACAATATATTGGCCAACAGTGGAAGCACTCATAAAGATACTTTGTTGATCACTGTGGCAAGTGCTTTGCTAAGAACTGTATTTATAGTATTTGTGATTTTCGTCTCAATAAATCCTGTGAAGTAGGTACAGGACCCATTTTAGGATGAAGCTTTGGTCATGTAAGCATATAGCTAATGAGTGAGAGGTGTATTTTAAAAGATCTTTCATTAGATACTGATAATGGCTGACATTCTAAAAACCTCTGAATTTTACCACCTAAAAATGAATTTTATATTATGTAAATTATATATGCATAAAACTAAGGGTTTGGGTGGAAATTGAAGAAAATCCCATTACCATAGAGGCATGCACAGGATTGCCAGATTTTCCAAATAAAAATATAGAAAATCCAATTAAATATGAATATCTGTATAAGCAGAAGTAGGCAATATTTGGGACATACTCACACTTTAAAAATCTGTTTTTATCTCAAATTTCCATCTAATAGTATTAATCAATAATATTAAATATGTGCCTTTCCCTTTGACAAAAATACTAGTCATACTATCTGGCACTACTGTTTCTGATATGGAAAAATTCACACTTGTCTGATGTATAGATAATACAAAAGCAATTATGATATTTACCAAAATTAGCACATTAAGTTAAAAAAAATGAGTCAGTTTGAGGAAGATATTATAGAACTATATTGACAAAATACTTGTAAGGTTATTGTTGAAACAAGGACTATTTTTCTTACTGCATATGCACTTTATGAGGAAAATTACTGTCAGATGCAGAGGATATTCCAAGTCAAAGACCACAAAACAACTTAATTTAACATAATTAGATCCACATACTTTTTTTTCCTTGCCTGATTAAAGAACCCTCAGAGTTCTTGGAATAATTCAGATTAATATGATTCTGAAGTACACAAATATGGTTAGAGAGATCATATGCTGTACAGATTTAATGATTGGGGCTAAATTTTAACAGTTCAAAATAATTTCCAGTAGAACTTTATAAAAATTAATTTTATGGTCACTAACTGAGGATCTTAGATCTTGATGTTTGCTGTTTAGAAATTCCAAATTACAGGGTGTATCCTAGAGCAAAATCATTTTAATAAGTTCTATTTGATTTGCCTACCTGTTAAACAGAGACAGGATTAGCAACACCAAACACTTATACCAAACACATATAAGATGCTGTTCTAATAGACATCAAGAAATTTAAAAGTTTCTGTTTCCAGATTGGACATATAGATAAATTAAGTGGTAATAATATTAACAGAAAGAAGGTATCAAAATAAGTATTAGGTGTTTAAAATATCCAACTACTAAAAGGTTATAGATAAGGTCAAACAAACTGACAGCAGAAGAGACAGGGCAGGATTTAAAACAGTAAAAAAATAAAACATGCCCAGCAGAATACTGGAATATTAAATCTTCACCTGAAATGCTCATCTTAAAATTTCCATATAAAAGAAACAAAAATTAATAGTAATTAAACTTAATAGTAAGCAATTTAGTAATGAATTAAGTAAGAAATTTTCAATGAATGGTGGAGATAAAACTGAAAGACAATTTACAGTTAATGGGCTCCCACTGGTCAAACATGGGACTTTTTGAGCACTAAAATAAATAATTCTGAAACAAATATAACTCATTGGAAAAAAGGAATCTATGAGAATAAAATGATATAATGATACACCAACCAAATGATCAATAATGGTACAAATCAAAATCATGCTCCTCTTGATAGGATGCAAAACCTCTGTGACATTGTCACCAAAGATGAGTAACCTGAATCTAACCATGAGGAAACATCAGACAAAAAACTGAAGCACAATCCACAAAATAAACAGGTCACAGTGTTCAAGTGTGCTGAAATCATGAATGGCAAATAATGAAGAACTGTTCTAAAATGAATTAAATTATTCCAAAATGAAGACAATTAAGTTTCTGAGCTAGAACCTTTTGCTAGTTATTGAGACAAGCGAAAAAGTCAAAGGAAGGGGGCTAGGGAGATAGCTCAGTCGGTAGAGTGCTTGCCTTGCAAGCACAAGGCCCTGGGTTCAATCCCCAGCACCCAAAAAAAAAAAAAAAGTCAAAGGAAGTTTGAAAATTAGATGGCAGAAATTTATTGATATTTTGATGATAATCTTATGGTTACGTGAAGAATGTTTTCATTTGCAGTAAATACATGTTCAAGCATAGAGGGTAACAGTGTTGACAACCTGCTTTTAAATGGTTCCAGGAAGAAAATGTGTCTAGATCTGTGAAAGACTCTAGGCATAAAAGAATCAATTAAGTTACAATTTATTTTTTTAAAGTATAACCCAATATTAGTGGGGACAGACAAGTAGACAACCAGTCAAAATGCAAACAAGAACTGTATTGGAGTATAAGTCAAGATGTCTAAGAAAGAATATTAAATGAGAAAAAAATTTTTAAAGAGAAGGATTAATTCTACCTAGATATGGAAAATAGTGAAATTGTCGTTAATATTCTTTTTGGATATACATGGCAGTAGAAGGCATTTTGATATATTATACATACATGGAGTATAATTTATTCTAGTTAGGATCCTATTTTGTGGTTGTACATGATGTGGGTTTCACAGGTCATGTATTCATGTATGAACATAGCAAAGTTATTCCACTGTCTTTCCTATTTCTATCCCCGCTCCCTTCCCTTTGTCTGATCATTCCCCTTTGTCTGATATACTGAACTTCTACTATTTTCCTTCACCCCACCCGCATTGTGTGTTAGCATCCATATATCAAGGACAACATTTGACCTTTGGTTTTGAGAGACTGGCTTATTTTACTTAGCATGATGGTCTTCAGATTCATCCATTTACTGACAAAAGTCATAAAGTCATTCTTTTTTATGGCTGAGTAATATTCCCTTGTGTATATATAGCACATTTTCTTCATCCATTCATCTGTTGAAAGGCACCTAGAATGGTTCCATAGCTTAGTTATTGTGAATTGAGCTGCTATAAACATTGATGTGGCCCCACCACTATAGTATGCTGATTTTAAGTCCTTTGGGAGTATACTGAGGAGTCAAGTGGTAGTTCCATTCCAAGTTTTCTGAGGAATCACCACACTGCTTTCCAGAGTGGTTGCACCAATTTACAGTCCCCCCCAGCAATGTATGAGTGAATCTTTTCCGCACATCTTTGCCGCCATTTATTGTTACTTATATTTCTTGATAATTGCCATTCTGACTGAAGTGAGATGAAATTTCAATGTAGTTTTAATTTGCATTTTTTAATTGCTAGAGATGTTGAACATTTTTTCATATATTTGTTGACTGTTTATATTGAGAAGAAATAGTGAAATTCTTGACATGAATGTTGAAAACTACAAATGTAAGTTATGATCCAACTGATGCACCTCTAACCCATTTTGTGTATATGTGGTGTCAGGGGGACTGGGGATCAGGGGTGTTCTACCACTGAGTTACACCCCAGACTTTTTCATTATTTATATTAAGACAAAATGTCTCTTAATTGCTGAAGTAGACCTCAAACTTGAGATATGCCTGCCCCAGTTTCTCTAGTGACTGGGATTTACAGGTATGTATCACCACTCCCAGCTTCTGAACTAAACTTTTAATAGAAGAAATGTTATTAACCTTAGCAGCAATTTAAAAAGCACTTCTTATAAGGTGTTTTGTGAAAGAAAAGATATAATAAACAGGTTTCACACTCATTTCTTCCAGATGGAAGAAACGAGGCATTAGTCAGGCATGGTGGTGCATACCTGTAATCCCAGTTACTTGGGATTAAGTCAGAAGGCTTGCAAGCTCTAGCTCAGCCTCAACAATTTATAGTATCTCTATGGAATATCCTGGGGTTCAAGACCCAGTACTACAAAGGGAGAGAGGAAGGAAGGAAGGATGCAAAGAGGGAGGAAGGCAGGCATTATATTTATGAGAAGGAAGGCAGGCACAGTATTTATGAGAAGTGGAATATTCCCATATTTGCCCATAAGTGAACTAAAATTTACACATAAACAATAATTTGCATGAGGGGAACATTAGAAGAAATGAGACCATACTGCATATGCCTAAAATTCCATTCTACAGATTCTTATCCAGGAACAGCTAGTATTAAAAGTTTGATGTCAAGAGTATAAAAAACTTAGTGCCAGAAACTAAGATTACCCAGATGATGGTAATTATTGCACAACATGGCAATGTGCTTAATTAACACAACTGAACTGTGTGTGCATTTAGAAATACATAAGATAGTACACTTTGTTACATACATTTTACCATGACATTTAAAAAAGGGGGGGGGGGGCTAAGATTTCTCAACTTTAACCTCAGGATACAATAACTGATTTGAAGAAAAAGATGCCAAAAAAAAGAAAAATGTATATTTTTTCATATCTATAGTCTCTTAAATTTCACATCTATAGTCTCTTCTGAATTACGGCATTATGAATAAAAATTAGAAAAAATGTACAGTAAAGGATAAGAATTCCAGATTTAAATATTTTAAAGCTGAAATACAGTTAGGACCATAAAAATGTAGAGATCCTAACAAGCAGTAAATTGGGGTTTTTCTTATAATATTAAGTGGCAATTAGAGCATATAGCTATTAAAAACTATCAATCTGTAAATGTTAGAACTCAAATCAGAAAGAATAATAAAATCACTGGTTTTTGTTTGTTTTGGATTTTTTTGGTACTAAGGATTGAAGCCAGGGGTGCTTTAGCACTGCGTTATATCTCCAGTCTCCTTTTTATTTATTTATTTATTTTTTTAGTCTCACTAAGTTGCTTAGGATGATGATAAATTGCCAAGATTGGCCTCAAACTTGAGATTCTCCTGCTTTAGCCTCCCAAGTCACTGGGATTACAGGCATGCACTAACTGCTGTGTCTGGCTAACTCTGTTCATAACAATGTAGTAGTATTATATAATAAAAAGGTCTGGGGATGAAACTCAGTGGTAGACTGCCCTGGGTTTCAATCCCTAGTACGGTGGTGGGTCGGGGGGCACCTATGTAAATTATGGAAGGGATCTGAAGAAGACACAACAGGTTACAATAAAGCAAAGCAGTTCCAGAAGCAAACACATTAATGGGTAACATTGATGCTTTTGCTCTGTATGCCTCAAGATTGAACAAAACTTACATTCAAAAAATTAAAACTATTTCCAAATGATATTTTTATGTATTACTTATAAAACAAAGATGATAGAAATAAAGTAAAACAATAAAAGCAAAGATTGAAAATTCATTACTATATTGAACAATGGTTTATAGTTCCTAGTCAAGGTAATAAGGTAGAAAAATAAAACTAAAAAAGCAAAAACTTCTTGCAATTTTCAGAAAATATATTTCACAAAGAAAATTTGCTAAAAACTATTTGATCTCATAAGAGAGTCTACCAAAGTAGGAAGATATGAATTTGATAGAAAACAGTAATATTTTGCCATACTAGTATTTTGCCATACTACAAATTTAATTCTAAATTGTAGTAATTCCTACATGCAAAAATTCTATAACATAAGAATGTTAATTCTAACAATATAAAATGTAATCTCAATGCAATCCATATAAAAAAATCTCCACAGGATTCTTTACATCAGTCAACAGAGTTACTCTAAACACAATAGCTAAGAAAGATTCAGAAAATGAACAGTGAATCATGTTATAAAGATAAAATAAATAAAACAGCATAATAATGACAGGTTTTATTTTTACTTTATCAAGAAAAATTTCTAAATATATTCAAAATGCTAAAATGCACATTAAATTTTTTTTAAATAAAATAAAATGTATCACCTTACAAAGATATCACTTATCTTCAATAATTATTAACATTTTATAAATTTTATTAAATCTCTCATTGTTTTGTCTTGACAGAATTTTAATGCAAATTAGCAATTTAATAACAACCAGAAATTTAATAACACTTGGTAAATATCAAATAATATCCAGTTGCTGAACAATATTCTCCAACTGTCTCAAAAACATCTTTTTACATTGTTCCCTACATTTTCTTTTCTCATTCATTTGTTGTATTATCTAAAGTATGCTCTGCTACTGCTAGATTATTTGAAATCAAATTTCAGATATTTCCATACCAATTGCAGTACTGCTGTATCACAAGAAATGAGGTTTTTTAACATTTTAAAATCATCTCATCATTTGTGTGAAAAGTATTTTTTCTGCCTTGGTTTGTGTGAAAAAGGATTCAGTGAGGTCCATGCTTTGTAATCAGATGATAGTCTCTGTATGCCTTAGTCTATAACAGTTCACCTTTCCCCTCCTAAACACCAACTTTTGTTTTCCTATTAAAGTTATTTGTTTTTAAAAGAGTTCACATTTATATTTTAGAACATTCTAGAACTGGCTAATTGTATTCTGATGGTGCTTTTTCCCTTGTCACACTATGTTCTTTAAAGTACTAATTATAGCTGAACATGGGGGAACATGCCTATAATGAGAGCAATTCAGAAGGCTAAGGCAATTTAGCAAGGCCTGAGCAACTTAGTAGGACCCTGTATCAAAATAAAAAATACAGAGGGCCGGGGATAAGGCTCAGTGGTGGAGCACCCCTGGGTTCAAGCACCAGTTCCCAAAAAAAAAAAAAAAAAAAAAAAAAAAAAAAATCTACTAAATATATCCAGAAGGTGATTTAGAAAGAGGTTTAATTTAAAAGGCTGGGTAACAATAAATCATAGATGATGTTGTAAATACCACATTGTATCATACTCGTTTAATATGTAACTGTTTCACTTTAGCAATGTAAGACTAACCAACTAAAACTAGACTGATGATTATCCGTTCATTTAAAAAAATCCTATTCTTCTACTTATTTTGTTGTAAGTCTTTCACTGAAAAACTTTCCCTCATTCAGTTACCTTATTAAACTGACACAATAAAATCAGGATAAATCCCAGATAACTTCTCTATATTTATCAATTTTCAGAATAGAAAGGAATAGGCTACTTACAGTAAAGTCCAATGCCTTTTTTTGTTGTCATTATATTTCATTTTGAACAGATTAATTTCTATATATTTAAGATATTTCATTCTATTATAGGCACTTACTTTGGTGAAACAGCACTTTAGGCTTTGAGAAAATAAGGAATATTCAATAAATCATATAGGATCATTCAACTATCTGCTAGAATGATAGTGGTGTACTGGTGAATGTACAGTCAACACCTTTATGAAACAAAAAGTTATTTGGCATTTTACTAAGGTAATATACAGTATCTATCAGCAATACTGATATTAAGATTATTAAATACATGTAAAACATGGTGCCTAAGACAACGCCCGGTGAAGTACACATATGGATGTCCATGGGCCATGCAAGCTTGCCCAGTTGTGAGTGTAAATGTTTAATCACCGGCTCTCTGAGGAAAATGATTAGCCAGCCCTGATTTGTACCATTTGACAATTTTCATGATGGATGATCTTTCACTACCATGGATGATCATGTCACCAACTGCAGGGGTGGTGACAGATGCAAAAAATTAGTTCTTAACAGCCATGGTGAAGAGACTGCATATATCCATATTCTTTAAGAAAATAAATTATTTTGTGTTTTGTCAATGTGTATTTATAGGTATATGCATGTACACATATGTATGTACATACTTAGATATGTAAACACAACCAAAATACATACTAAAAGGTCTGGAGAAAAAAACATCAAATGAATGATGTGTTTTCTCTGGAGTAAGAAACGGTAGAAGAGTGGAAGGAACAGGATAAGCTGACAAGCTGAAACACTGTTG
This sequence comes from Sciurus carolinensis, assembly GCF_902686445.1. NCBI lineage: Eukaryota > Metazoa > Chordata > Mammalia > Rodentia > Sciuridae > Sciurus > Sciurus carolinensis. Next base: position 35,464,866 of record NC_062215.1, read on the forward strand.
CATCAAAATTCTTTTTTTTTAACTTTTTTTTTTTTTAATTTTGTATGTGGTGCTGAGGATCGAACCCAGTGCCTCATGCATGCTAGGCAAGTGCTCCACCACTGAGCCACAATCCCAGTCCTGCATCAAAATTCTTTTAATGTTCAGTCATAAGGTGGTCATCTATTGCTTATGTATTTGTTGGGCCAAAAGGGGAAATTTTTTCTTAACTTACTCTCATCCATTCTATTACAGAGAACAATACTTTCTCACAAATATTAAGCTTCAACATGAAAAAAAGCACCAACTAGATTAGATGTCGTATTACACACTGAAATCACCTTCTGAAAAAATGCACAATTTACCTTAGCTTCAGTTTCACCCCTGTGAAGAGTGTACAGATGGTGGACAGCACTTTGTGATGAGGACCAAGGATGTGTCAGAATTTGGAAGACGTGAAAGTCATGGCCAAGTGTGTCTGTTGTGACTAAAAGCATTCCTGGAAGACAAAAAAAAAAGATGGGGGGAGTAAAAATAAAAATTATTATGTATGTGGATAAAACACTTTCAAAAACTACTTGTAAATCTTAAATTATTACTAATAAAAAATAGCAAGGCCATAAAAATTTCCAAAATGAAAAATTAAAACATCTTTTTATTAGGAACATCCAACTTGGTGATATATCAGTAAAGCGACAGAGTATGAATATTAGATGTGCAGGCATTATGATTTTTCAATGTCACTGACTGAGAGAGTTTTTTGTTTTGTTTTGTTTTGGTTTGGCTTTTTATACTGGGTATTGAACCCAGGGGCCCTAAAACACTGAGCCACATCCCCAGGCTTTTTTTTGTATTTTATTTTGAAACAGGGTCTCACTAAGTTGCTTAGGTCCTCACTAAGTTGCTTAGGTCCTCACTAAATTGCCAAGGCTGGTTTTGAACTTGAGATCCTCCTGCCTCAGCCTCCTGAGAGACTGGGATTACAAGTGTGTGCCACCAAGCCCAGTCAAAGAAGTTTTAAAGGACCGAAATAATAGAATCCATAATCATTTCAAGAACAAGAATATGAAAATTACAATACCCATGGAACTAAAACTCAAATCTTTTTGCAATTTTATTCTGTATATTCACTTAACACACTAGTAACTTCCCACTTCATTAACCAGTTTAAAATTTGCCAGCTAGATATGGTACACACATGCAAATCTAGTGACTTTCAAGGTTGAGGTAGTAAGACTGCTTGAGCCCAGAAATCTGAGACCAGCCTGGGCAACATATCAAGACATGCTCTTGCCAAGCACAGTGTTGCACCCCTGTAATCCCAGTGACTCAGGAGGCTGAAGAAGGATTGCAAATTCCAGGCCAGCCTCAGTAATTTAATGAGATCCTGTCTCAAAATAAAATTTAAAAAGGACTGGGGATTAGTTCAGTGGCAGACCCTGGATTATATAGCCCTATTACAAGGAGAGGGGAGAGAGATTTGGATTTTGGAGCATTTCAAATTTGGAATTTCCAGATTAAGGATGCTCAGTTTACATTATTAAATTTTCTGATTTTGAACTTGGTTGATTTAAAATTTTTAAATATTTTTCTTGAATGAACTACTTTTAGAAATTGATGAACTGGCATATTTTAATATCTAAGGGTTTTACTTATGGTCACTTTTTCCTTGAGGATATTGACAATTTGTGGAGGGTTCTTCTCTCTTTTCCTCATGATCAGTCTGACGAGAACTTTTCAAGGCATCCCACTTTGGTTTCATGATTTTCTGGTTTTCTATTTTTAATTTCATTGATTTCTGCCTGTCTTTAGTATTTCCTTTACTCTCCTTAGTTCATTTTTTGTTCTTTTTTTCAAGTTTCTAAAGGCGTTCACTGTAAGTACGCAAGGTATAAAGTCCCCCCAAGACAGATTTTAATATGAGGCATTTTTATTTACATTCAGTTCTGAATATTTTCCAGAGACTATCACTTTTACTCATGGGTTATTTGAAGGTATGTTGTTTAGTTTTCAAATATTTGGGTATTTTTTCAGATAACATTATTGCTAGCACAATTTTATTTTAATAAGGAATTACTTGTTTGTTTTTTGGCTCAGAATATGATGTAGCTTGTAACAGTTACATATTCAACTGAACACCCAGAGTGCTCCGTAAGTATTAATTCAAGTTAATCATTAGTATTATTTGTATCTTTTTAATATCTTTATGATTATTTGGTTACTTTTTCCATTATTGAGTAATATTACTAAGTTAAATATTCAAAGCCCGGCATGGTGGTACACACCTGTAATCTCAGTAGCTTGGGAGGGTAAGGCAGGAAAATCACAAGTTCAAGTCCAGCCTCAGTAACTTGGCGAGGCACTAAGCAACTTAGAACCTGCCTCAAAAAGGGCAGGGTGGGGAGGGCTAAAGGGCTGGGGATGTAGCTCAGTGTTAAAGCCACCCTAGGTTCAATTCCCAGTACCAAAAAAAAAAAAAAGAAAAATCCAAATAAAATTGTAGATATGCTTTTTTTCCAACAGTTATTTCAGCTCAGAAAGTTTAAAGCTAGCTCAGAATATAGGTGGTGCACACCTATATTTCCAGCTACTCAGAGGATGAGGCAGAGGATCAAAAGTTCGAGGCCAGACTCAGCAACTTGATGAGATCCTATCTCAAAATAAAAAAATTAAAAGGGGTGGGAATGCAGATCAGTGGTAGGATGTCCCTGAGTTCAATCCCTAGTACCACACACACACACACACCAAAAAAAAAAAAAAAAAAAAAAAAAATTTTAGAGTTGGGCTGGGGATATAGCTCAGCTGGTTGAGTGCTTGCCTCTCAAGCACAAGGCCCTGGGTTCAAATCCCCAGCACTGCAAAAAAAAAAAAAAAAAAAATTAAAAAATTTTAGAGTTAACTTTCAAGAGTCACACACATTTAGCACATTTAGGATTGTTAGGAATTCTTGTCGAATCAATCCTATTAACATGAGGTCCTGTATTAATCCTGTTTGTTTTCCTTGCTCTGAATTCTACTTTTTCTGAGGTTAACATAACCATTAAAGCTTTGTTTTTATTGGTGCATACATAGCATATATTTTCCCTTCAGTTTATATGTATTGAGATGAATGTGTTTAAAATGAGTTATCTCTCACCCAACTCAAAATTCAACTCCAAATAGATCAAGGACCTAAGCATTAGACCAGAGACCCTGCACCTACTCAAAGAAAATACAGGCCCAACAGTCCATTATATTGGTGTAGGCACTTACTTCTTTAACAAGACTCCTAAAGCATAAGAAATAAAATCAACAATCAATAAATGGGACAGTGTCAAACTAACAGGCTTCTTCACAGCAAAGGAAATAAGACAATCAAGAAAGTGAAGGGAGAGCCTACAAAAGGGGAGAAAATCTTTGCCACCTGCACCTCAGATAGAGCACTAATCTCCAGGATATACGATGACCTCAAAAAACTTAACACCAAAAAAGCAAATAACCCAGTCAATAAATGGGTAAAGGAACTGAACAGAACTTCACAGAAGAAATATAAATGGACAACAAATACATGAAAAAAATGTTCAACATCTCTAGCAATTAAAAAAATGCAAATTAAAACTATAGTGAGATTTCATCTCGCTCCAGTCAGAATGGCAACAGTCAAGAATACAAACATCATAAATGTTGGCAAGAATATGGAGAAAAGGCACCCTCATACATTGCTGGTGGGACTGCAAATTGGTGCAACCACTTTGGAAAGCAGTATGGCGATTCCTCAGAAAACTTGGAATGGAACTACCACTTGACTCCTCAGTATACTCCCAAAGGATTTAAAATCAACATACTATAGAGTGGTGGGGCCACATCAATATTTATAGCAGCTCAATTCACAGTAGCTAAGCTATGGAACCAATCTAGGTGCCTTTCAACAGATGAATGGATGAAGAAAATGTGCTATATATACACAAGGGAATATTACTCAGCCATAAAAAAGAATGAATTTATAACTTTTGTCAGTAAATGGATAAATCTGAAGACCATCATGCTAAGTAAAATAAGCCAATCCCCCAAAACCAAAGGTCGAATGTTCTCCCTGATATGTGGATGCTAACACACAACGGGGGTGGGGAGGGGGAAAAGAGTAGAAGTTCAGTATATCAGACAAAGGGGAATGATCAGACAAAGGGAAGGGAGGGGGGAGAGTAATAGGAAAGACAGTGGAATGAATCAGATATAACTTTGCTATGTTCATATATGAATACGTGACCTGTGAAACTCCACATCATGTACATCCACAAGAATGGAATCCTAATTAGAATAAATTATACTCTATGAATGTATAATATGTCAAATTATACTCCACCGTCAGGTATATAACAGTAAAATAAAAATAGATCCAAATTTTTTAAAATAATAAAATGAGTCAAATAGTAGATAAATGCAGTCTTTTTCTTTTTCAATCCAGTCTGACTTTCAACTGGTATTTTTAGATCATTTGCATAGTATATCTATAGGTAGATTAGGAATTAGAGTCACCATTTGATTATTTTTAATATTCATTTTTTAATTACCAATGAGTTTGGGGACTCTAGATCTTTAGGTTACATATTAATGGGTTGTTCCACAGATTATATTACACATATCTAACTTTGTATGTCTGCTCCTTTGTATTTTGTGCAGATTTTACAAGTGTTTTCTTTAAGAAGGATGGTTTATTAGTTTACTCAGATTTTCAAGAAGTAGAGTCATGTTAGTTAACTTTCAAAACTTTTCCTTGTTGAGAAAAAAAGGCATGAAAGAATATTAAGAATATGTAAGGATATAAAGTAGTCATTTAATGAAAAGATGAAGTACATTTTGAGCTTGCTATTTCTGTAACTAAGGCATGACTCTGGTTACTAGGGTAAAATATCACATGACACTTTCCTGGTTATTTCAAAGAGAACACATTTTAGATGGTGAAAAGCATTATTTATCACCCTTAATTTAATAGCCTATTAACTATTACATATTCAATGATTTATTTATTAATTATGTACCAAGTTATGGTCATTTGACCAGTGACACATTTTATATTCTTCCATTGTTTTTATTCAAACAACAAATCATTTTGTATTTTTGAACAGTATCTTCCTGTCCCTCCTACTTTTTGCTGAGTCATTTATAACAGTTCTACCACTGTCCTCAGACTCCATCTCCTCACACACAAAAAATGATTTTCTGCATCTGATAATTTAATACAAAGATCATTCTGATAGGATAAGATGAACTAGGATTTATAATACATATATATTCCTTATATAACACGGACAAGCTTCCCTATAACTTCTTTTAAAATCATATTGACATTTTATTCAGAATGAGCATTCAAATAGAAGGCCTGACTTACCAAATCATCTATGTAATTGTTTTATGTATGAATTACATTCAAACACAAACACTTGTCAATATACTTCTAGATTTCTAAACAGACATTTATTTCTGCCTAGTAGTTATTAAGTAAAACCAATTCGAATTTTTCAGGAAAGAGTCCAGTGAAAACTTTAACCTATTGTCATCGTATCTCAAGTATTTTCTATTTCCACTACCATTCCATAATTAATGTGGTTTCTATAATCCACTAATGAGTTTTACATTTTTACAAAAGTCTTAAAATAATACAAAAAATTAAAAAAGCAGAGAGAAAAGGAAGAAACAGTTAGTATAGAGCTGCATATTCACGTGCTTTCTTCTAATTTACAATTTCCTCTTTTGCACACATTCTGTTGAGGAAATGGTAAGCTTTTTCTCTTTTCTAGAAAACAAGTTAAAAAGCAAATATACATAAAAGGAAAAATTCATACAGAGTAGACTGTGGCCTGAGACCTATTTATGCAGCATCAGAAGACTAAACCAGACTCTGGCCTGGCCATAAACTAAACCCACACCCCAAATGAGGTGCCAAGCCACAAAAAGCATTTGCGTCATCTGGGAATACAAGGAAAAGAAGGACTTCTAATTATAGGGCCTGGAAGCGGAAGCCTAGAGTGATTAGCTGTTTAGGCACTGCTGTATGTTTATCTGGAAGCTTCCTCTCCCTCGCTCTCAACCTCAGGTTTGATAGATGAGCGTTCGTGTTAGAGGGTGGAGACTGGAGCTGCTGATGGTACACGGCGTTCTCCCCAATCTGAGGTAGCTGGAGAATGAACATTAAGTCTTTTGTGGCCTCATAGGAACATAAGTCTTTTCAACTGGGCGTCAGCTGGTTAGACCAAAAAGCAAAATTAAAGAGTAGCAAAGCTGCACTGGGAATATGCAATAAAATCCTGGAAACATGAGGAGGTTTGTCTTTTTCCCATATCCTATTTATAACACCTGTCTAATTGTATGGTTCTTTATCATGTGCCCACATGTGAATCGGAAGACAAATTACCAGTTATTCACACTCTCTTCCAAAAAGAGAAATAAACACTGATAGGCTGGGTCAAACAAATATTTACAGGAATTCAGACTGCATCACTCATAAAAAAATTGTATATATTAGCAAAAATACTTGTAGCATACTACTTTCTAATCAATACTTTAACACATGCAAACTGACAAATTATTTATAAAGGTTTAAAGTCAAATTTGTAAACATAAATACAAGAATCTTCATACCAACAGAAATCTCTAACTCACTGAGGTTACATAAAACGGTTATAATATTATAGCCCATTAAAGTCTGATTATTAAAACTTTCCAATTGAATAAGAATGTTTAAAAATAATGACTTCAATATCCATATACAAAGCATCAATTTTTTGCTCAAAAATGCCAATAATCAAACTCATCAATGTGTTTTTCCACTTAAGGAGCCCAGAATATACTAAAATCTTTGTAATTTTACAATGTACTCGCCCCCCAGTGCTGGGGATCACACCAGGGACTTGTGCATATTATGTCAGGGTCACACCAGAGTTCTGCCACTGAGCTACACCACCAGACCCCACAATAAATCTTTATAAAACATGCTACATAACATCCTGTAAAAGGCAATGAAGTAAACACTACCAAATAAAATAGAGATGATTTATTTGGTCCTTTCCTAAAGTTCTATATGTCCATAACTAATATAAATTAAAATAAAGTAGGTAATATTGCCCTGATATGTTCCATGCACAAAAGTCTAAATCAGTGACACTTTTCTTATTCATGTACTTTATTAACTTTTATGCATCCTCTGAATTTTTAGCAGTTAGAAATGAAATGTCTTAATATTTTTTACTTAAATTCTTTTATTTCACTTTGAATGTAATTGTTGGGCTAAGGAAGTCATCTTTGGCCATATCCAGTGGATTTTAATATGAAGTATTACATTATTCATTATTTCCAATAGATTTATTTATGAAAATAGATATCTAGGAAAGTGATTCAGTATATTTCTTCTCATATGTCAAAATAAACAATCAATGCATTCATTTTAAATATTCAGTTTGATGACTCTAACAAGTATACAGACAGCTATGTACCTACTACTATAATTAAGGTTTTTTTTTAAAAATCAGAAAAATTTCCCTTGTGTCTACTTGTAGTCTGTCACCTCCTCCCCACTCACCTGGCTCCAACTGATTGGCTATCTGTCATAATGAATTAGTATTACCTGCTTTAGAATATAATGTAAATGTAATAATAGTATTTCCTGAACCTATTTGCTGTTAGTAACAGTACTTAATTCATTGATTTATAATAATATTGTTGCATTGTAAGAATAAACTGTAATTTACATATCTATTCCTCAGCAGTGTCCAGATTTTTAATATTGTGACTCAAACTGTTAAGAAGATTCAAGTACTAGTTTTTGTATGGATACATTTTTATTTCTCTAAGGTGATTATTTAGAAGTAGAATGACTGGGTTATATATTAAAATGTTTAACTTTATGAGAACCTGCCAACCAGGTGTGCCGATCCACAACCTGTATTCCCAACTATCCATAAGTTGAGCCAAGAGGATTCCAAATTCGAGACCAGCCCAGTATATGTAACAAAAACCTGACTCAAAAAAAATTTTAAAGGATGGAGATGTAGCTCAGTGGCAAAGTTTATACCTAGCAGGTACAGGGTCCTGGGTTCAATCCTCTGTATCCAAACAACAACCACTCCCCCTCCCCGAAAAGAATAAAGAAACTAGAAACTGTCAACACTATTTTCCAACGTGGCTGTATCATCTTACATTTACACATTTGGTATTGTCTGTTTTTTCAAATTTTAATCTTTCAAAGGGCATTTTATACTTTCTCATGGTTTTAATTTGCCATATTCCTTGGTGATCAGAGAAGCTGATAAGTTTTACATGTGCTTACTGGCTGTTTGAATATTATCTGTGATATGGCTGTTCAAATGTTTTGCACATTCATAATTGGATTTACTTTTACATAACTATCACAAACTTGTTTATTATTTGCAGTGCTAGAGATTAAACCCAGCAATGGTTTAATTAAACCATGACCCTCTGCTTTTTTTTTTTTTTTTTTAATTTTGAGACAGAATATCCCTAAGTTGCCTGGGCTGGCCTCAAACTTGTGATTCTCTTGCCTCAGTCTCCCAAAGAGCTGGCTTTTACAGGCATGTGCCACCAGGTCCAGCTGAAGACTTTTAATTTTGATGAATAATTCTATGATATGTGGTTTTGGAGTCCTAAGAAATGTTTCTGCATTTCAATGTCACAAGAATACAATTCTGATTTCTTTTTGAAGTTCAATACTTTAGATTTTTATATTACATCGATTGTCCATGTTGACTTAATTTGTGTGTGTGTGTGTGTGTTGTTAAGTAAAGGTTCATTTTTTCCCCCAAAAGTATATCCCAGTTGTTCCAGCACCACTTGCTAGGAATACCCTTGCCCTATTGAATTCCTTGACACTTTTCTCAAAAAATCAAATGACTAAGTCTGATCCATTTCTCTATTCTATTTCATTGTATTGATCTGTCTATATTTAAACTCCAAAGATTTCTTATTAATGAAGCTGTAGATTGAGTCAGAAATGCAGGTACTGCAAGTTGCCAAAATTTGCCCATCTTTTTCAAGATTGATTTGGCTACTTTTAGCTCCTTTGAAATTTCATAGAAATGTAGAATTAGCTTGTGTTGATTACTTTTGGTTTAAACAAGTCACTTTAAATAAATTTAGCCATTAGTAAATAGTAATAATACCAAAAACATTAGTAGCATAGCATGGCAAAAAGTGATGAAAGATTTTTATGAAAATAGGCTTTACTATCATAACTTAATGATTTTTTTCTTGTTCTCACATAATAAAGTAGAGGTTCCCTGCAACGGTAAAAATTGCAAAAATGTTAAATTACTTAGATAAAGAAAGAGAAGTGGTAAGATAAGAAAGTATGGTTTGAGAAGATTAATTTGACTCATAACTTTACTCAGGAAAACAACAAGTGATAAACTTTCTTAATTTGATATCTTAAAAGAACCTTAGAAACAACATGCTTGATTTCAATGAACAGATGTGATAAGTGAAATCCACAAACTAGGAAATATAAATTTAGAAGTCTAAAGATAAAAGTGCTTGTGTTTTGTATACATATATATACAGATATATGTATGTATGTTTGATATATATACATATATATATATAGATATCACAATGCTAGTATTTAAGATCTATTTATACTACAATATTAGACAAAACTGACCTCAAGGAAAATATACAGAAATATGCACTCACCTAATTCAAAATTAATATCACAGATAACAATTGGTCAAAGTTCACATTAAAGCACACTCTGAATACATGTTTACAGGAATTTGATACAAAGAATGAACAATAAAGTAAAATACCAAGAACAGCATGATAAAGGAAACAGAAATAAGAGGATACAATGCATACCATTTTGTTTTGTGCACATTTTTAGTGGTGGAAATATAAAATGTTATTGGAAAGGTAAATTTCCAGAGACATGTAAAATAGATATTTTAAACTTCCTGGATATTGCATACAGAGAAGGGTGTGTGTGTGTGTGTGTGTAAATTCACCAGTTATACACTTAAAATTTTTGCAATTTAAATTATATACACTACACTTTGATAAAAATAAATAAAAATGAAAATACAGGAGAGGGATGAACCAACAAGATAAACTTGATGGTTGAACATACAGTGAATGGAGAAAGGGAAAAGACATGATGCTAAGCAGATCAGTTAGAAAGTTAAAACACTAGAACAGTCACTCTACTCACGGAGGGAAGAATGAATGACAATGACCCAAACACAGCAGAGAGGGAGAGGATGAAAGAGACAGATATACAGCAAGGGGTCCAAAAAAAAGAGGTCAATGCATCTCAGAAGTGCCCCTTGGACATATGGGTGTTCAAAACACCAAGAACCAGGCATTCCACAGGTATGTATATACAGGAAAAGATAACAAACAAACCAGAGTTTTAGTCCAGGAGTTCAGAAACTAAGTAGCCAACAATGATTAGACAAAAGATAAAAATTTCAAAAATACTTACCATGTATTCTATTCCAATTTGTACCTCAGTTAACACATTTTATGTATATGAGCAAATGTGTGAAATATTAGCAAATTAACACAAGTTTCTAGATATTAGGTTTGATTACTCACATGATCATTATCAATGCATGATTATATGAGTAAGTTTCAGAAAGAGTATATGTAAGAATAAAAGAATAGCCAGGTACAGAGAGGGGCACACCTGTAATACCAGCTACTAGGGAGGACAAGCCAAGAGGTATCCAAGTTCAAGACCAGCCTCAGCAACTTGGTGAAATCCTGTCTCAAAATAAAATTTTTTAAAGTCTGGGGATGTAGCTCAAAGATAGAAAGTTTGTCTAGCATGTGTGAGACCCTGGGTTCAATCCCCAGAACTGCAAAACAAATAAGTAAAACAAAACAAAAAGAGAATATAAGAATAATGGCTGATATATGAAACAAAATCACTGAGTGGGCACGTATTTTATATCCAACTAAATCTTAGAAAAAAGCAACAAAAGGAAAAAGAATGAAGTTAGTTCATTTTTAATCATTTCTTTATACTTCTAGAACGTAAAGATTATACTCAATTCTGAATTCTAATTAATATACACAACTTCTACTTTCTTAGCATTCTAGGTATCATCCTTTATATACTTCAGATACATAGTAGAATTAATCATACTTTTCATTTCATCCTATTAAGGAGTCCCTTTCTCTTACTGTTTTCGTATTTATATTCTGGTCCTCTATCCCTGCTCCTACTAGACATCCCACACCTTTTCCCACCTACGCACACACCCTATTGTACATAATAAATTTCCCTTGAAATGTGTGTGTCCTTGAAAAATATTTGAACTGTTTTCAGAGTAACATTCAAAATACTTACTGTTTGACAAGAAAATAACCAATCTGAGTGAGAATAGTGAAAAGCCTCATGCTAAGGAAGGGCAAGGGCATCACAGAGAAGCAGCCAGGTGAAGTGACATGTATTGAACCTTCAGTGTTTTTCACAACCAGTAAGGCCTTGGCTTTTCTGCATGTACTTGCTTGACCACATTTATGCTTTTTCACCTTTTTTAAAAAGGTTTATTTAGGCTTGTATTTGATTAGGTATTTATGTTATATCTGTTTTAGGTAGCTATATTATTATAGGTGTGTATATGTGTGAGATATAGATAGCTATCCTATTATATGCACATTTATAAGAATATAGCTATCTACAACAGAGATAACATACTTAAAAATAAATGTGTATATACTGTATTTACTCCACAATTCTCCATAGTATTCCAATATATGCATTCACATATATCACCAATTCACTGAGTATTAATTGAACACATCTGCTCAATCAAGTGGGCACACAGTGGTGGTAGTAGTGATGAGGAAGGGGCAGGGTTCCTCACTTATTGGTGGAAACTGAGGACCCAGGAACACATTAGTACTTTCATGGAACTTACATATTTTTGCTTCTGTAAGCCCTCCTTCCCCTAAAAAAATTTATATTTATATTTTATCACTTTCATTTTATCACTTCATTCCATTAAGATGAAACTTTACCCTTTTGTTGTTATTGTTTTTAAAATAAATAAAACATGGTGGAGCCCTAAGAGTATTGTGAGCCCGATGCACTGTACCTACTATGTCTAAAAGGAAGTCATCCTGCACATTTTTCTCTAACTATAAAAGATACCACCTTACAAGATGATGAAACTAGAGAGAAAATACAGACCTAGAATGGAAACATCTCCTTCTGTGGGAAAAAAGGGCAAAAAAAATCTCAAAGCTGCCTTTGCATTAACAGTACAGTATTAGAGGCTAGTGGTAATAAACCAGAAGCTATCAGATGAAAAATCTCAAGGCACATTACTCTACAAAGCTGTGAGGTATTACAGATGTTAACAAAAATCAAGACAAGGTATTTTTATGCCTTGCTGCAAACAATGGGAACAACTTTTATGAAAAGAAAATTGCAATTTAAACTTCTTTAACAATTAACTCCAAACCACCATAACCTTTAAATATGCAGCATTAAGTAACCAGAGGAATTTCAGTTCTGTTAAATACACAGTCAGGCATCCAAAGGGGTACATGTTTATTCTGTTTTACTTGAGATTCAACATTCATTTTGCTCTTATTAATGGATGGAAAAGCAATTTCCCTGCCAAGAAGGGGTAATTATTTACAATGTAGATGTGTTGTACTTCACAGCTCTCAGGAGCTCAGCTGGCAGAAGTAATGCCTCTGGAAAGCAGATCAATAATTTAATGAATTAAATACATCCAGGTCTGTTTTAGAAATGTCAATCTTATTGCCAAGAATTGAAGATTTCTTCCTCTTTTTTCAATTTCTAATTTAATAAAGAATACTTCTCTTTTATGATGTCCAAACTATTATTCTTGTTTCTCAAATAAAGTGGTTTCCACAGATATTTTATATTAATATCTATTATATATTCCAATATTATCTGTGATATATATATATATATATATATGTACTTAATTTAACATATCATCATGGATGACCCCCATAATTCAGAGAGGGAGACAAATCTTACTGAAACCACAATTTAGAAATGAGTTGGTTTTATTCAATAAATGAATAATTACAAAAAAAATTTGATCTCTGCCCTGCTAGAGTTTTTTCAAAATCATGACAATTTCAGTGAAGTTAATTAGTGCAATTATTCAATGCAAATTTATGCAATATGAAGCATGTGAACATTACTTGACCTAATAACTAAGGACAAAATAAAAAGCTTACTTCTACACATTGAAGAACACATTGAAGGAATACTCTAATTGGTGTTAATAAATATGAAACAGGGACAAAGGAGGTTAATAATAGTAAAAACACCCAGTGACAAACTGCTGGGCTCAGTAGCATGTACCTATAATTCCAGTTACTCGGGAGGCTGAGGCAAGAGGATTGCAAGTTTGAAGCCAGTCTATACAATTTAGGGAGATCCTGTCTCAAAATAAATAATAAAAAGGGCTGGGGGTATAGCTCAGTGGCACAGTACTGAAAGAAATAATTATAGGAAAAAAAAAAACGACTAATATTTATGGAGTCACATAATATGTTATGTGTTATTTTAGATAACATTCTTTGCCCTCATTTTACTGATGAAGAAAATGAAGCATTGAGCACGGGCCAAGCAGATTTATTAACTTCCCAACTTAAGCGGAAAAGTGAGGGAGGAAGAGGGACATAACATTTTACATAGGGTCAAGGAAGTTTTCTCAAATGATATTTAGGACTGAACTTAAATGACCAGTAAGAGTTAGCCACGCAAAAGAGAATTTCAGTCAGAGGACAAATAATACAATATTTAAGGAGTTAAAATATATCTTACATGGGCTGAGGATGTAGCTCAGTGGTAGAATATCTGCCTACCAATCATGAGGACTTGGGATGGATATGAAGACACACATGTACACAGAAGCTAGATATGGGGAGGAAAATGTGGGAGACCAGGTTGAAAGAGTAAATGGCACCAGGCTATAACAGGTTTGGACAATATACTCACAGCAATAAGGAGTCTACTGAAGAAGGAAATATCATTACATTTCTTACAAAATGTTTTATTATCTTAAAATGGAAGTAAACATGAAGTATAATACAAGAACAATAGTTAAATAAACTACCTTAAATTTGGGATGTCAAGTGATTTTTTTTTCAAGACTGAGAGTAATTGAATGATTATCATTTGTATTGTTATGTACTGAAAGTTTGTATTCCCATCCTTGCCAAAATTCATCCGTTGAAGCCCTAGCCCCCAGCATGGATACATTCAGAAAGGATCTGAGGATGTAATTATGGTTAAATGCTCTCTCCTTCTCTCTCTCCCCCGACCCCACAAACACACACAGAGGAAAGACCATTGAAGGACACAGCAAGAAGGGAGCTGTCTACAATACAGGAAGAAATCACTCCCCCAGTGACTGCTTTATAAATTTTATTTTGGGGAAATAAAATGTTTTGGAACTAGATAGGGTTAATGACCATTATTGTATAATATTATGACTATAAAAATGCCACCAAATTACACACTTTAAATTAGTTATTATTATTTGTGAATTTTGCTTCAATTAAAAAAAGGGAATAAGATTCTAAAATAGTAAGATAATGGGGAACAACTTAAAACTTTTTGAGATGGGAAGTGATAATTCTTGACACTTAAGAAGATATTTCTGCCAGAGCATAAAAAATTGATTAAGTGCAGAAAGAACAATAGAGGGAAAGGAGCAGGGGGTAAAGGGACAGAAGGGAAAGAAAAGGAACAGAATTAGAGTAACATATATTCCATGCTTTTATAATTATGTCAAAATAAATTCAGCAGTGTCATGTGTAACCTAAAAGAACCAATTTTTTTAAAAGTTCATTAGGGAAGGAAGCTATTTCATTCATAGGCAGTGACCAGCCTTTTATGATATAGTTTAGGATAATGAAAGTGGTATTTTGTGTGTGGAATTGGGAGAACGGAATTAAAAATAGGAATGAAACTTTCTAATATATATAAATTTGGTTTTTAAAAAAGGGGTGGGAGGGGGTAGGGATGGAAAAACAGTAGAATGAAACAGACAATATTACCCTATATATTTGTATGATTACATGAATGGCGTAAATATACATTGTGTACAACCATAGAAATGAAAAGTTGTACCCCATTTGTGTACAATGAATCAAATGTGTCTGTAAAAATAAAAATTATTTTAATAAAAAATAAATTAATAAAAAATAAAGTAAAAAAAAAAAAAAAGAAATCACTCCTCCAAATCTGAATTGTTCAGAACTATGATTGCGGACTTAAAGACTTCAGAACTGTTGGGAGGTCCATGGGGCGGGGAATGTCTGCTATTCAGGTCAACTAGTCAATGGTTTGCTGTAAGGCAGCTCAAGCTGGCTACTGTTGTTGCTTTATGATGAAAACATATTGGAAAAAATAACAAAACCACGGTTTAAAAATCCCATATGAAAGTTCAGCACAAAATGAAGGAGGAAGAGAAGGAGAGAAGTAGGGAAAGGAAAGAAAGGAGCTCTCACCTCTGGAAGAATAGCATGAAAAAGAATCCAGGATGGTTTAGAGTAGGAAGAATTCAGTACTCCCTCCTTCCCTTCATCCCTCCCTCCCTTCTTCCTTCCTTTCCTTTTGGTGGGGATTAAATCTAGCAGTGCTCTACTACTGAGCTACATCCCCCCAGACCTTTTTTTGTTTTGTTTTAACTTTTATTTACATTCAAGATTTAGAGTAGAAGGGACAAGGGTACTTACTCATGTTTGGATGCACAAAGTATTACATGATGTGTATTATTTTGCACATTTATAGATCTTATCAATAATCCCTTAAATTCTTTAAAAGCCCTTAAATTCTTTTTTAAAATTTTTATTTATCTGTATAGGCTGTGTTTCGATTCATTGCACACAAATGGGTACAACTTTTCATTTCTATGGTTATACACCATGCAGATTCACACCATTCATGTAATCATACATGTACATAGGGTAATGATATCTGTCTCATTCCACTATCTTTAGACCTTTTTTTGAAATACTGAGACAAGGTCTTGCTGAGTTGCTCAAGCTGGTCTCAAAAATGGTTCAGCAGCAATCATAAATCCATGGAGGAGAAAAGGAACCACAACCCAAACCTGACATGACTGACAACTCAAAATGGATGACAGATTTCAAAGTGAACTCTAAAACTATGAGAAGAATACATAGGAGAAAAATCTTCAGGCCCCAGATTGTTGAACACCTTTTAGTCTTGACAACAAAAACATGATCCATAAAAGAAAAAATAAATTAGATTTAGCGAACAGTTAAAATATTTTTGTTTCTGAGAAAAATCCAGGTAAGAGGACAAAAAGACAAATTTCTCACTGGAAGAAAATATTTTCAAATCATTCATATATGTGTGTGTGTAAATATCAGAGGACCTATACAGAGAATAACATAAAATTTAAAAATAGCAAGAATATCAAATTCTGGTGAAGATTCAGAGAAACCATGTTCAAACCATTAAAAGTAAATATGAAAACACATCTGAGAGTATTGATAAAGACATAATGTTATAAAAAAAGAAAAAAATTCTAGAGTTGGAAAGCATAATAACCTAAATCAAACAATTCTCTAAAAGGCCTCAAATAGCAGAATTAAACCAACACAGGACAGAAAAAAAAGTGAAGAAAAATGAACAGACCATCTGAAACCTGTGGACACTATGAAGGGTACACAAAACCACAAGGAAGTGGACTCCCATAAGAAAAAGATCGACACAGAAGTAGAAAGAATGTTTTAAGAAATAGCTAAAAAGTCCCAAATTTGATGAAAAATACTGTCATGGACAATTATGCATAATATTATAATAGTAGATATATGTCTTATATATTTGTCAAGACCACACCATGAGTGAACTCTAACTGTGGACAGTGGAAGATAATCATGTGTCAAGATGGGTTAACCCACTGTCCTAACAAATGCTCCACAGAGGTGCAGAATCTGATGATGAGAAAACTGTACATGTGGGTAAAGCAGTTAGATTGAAGTTATATGGAAACTGCATTTTTGCTCAATCTTGCTATAAACCTAAAACTTCTCCAGAAAATAAAGCTCAGTACTTTAACAAAAAAAGTTCTCAAGAAAATATTACTCATTTTCTCCCTAAATAACTGAAAGTAACAGATTTACACCACCCATACTGAATCTACCAAGATCTAAGCAAGGGGGCCAATCTGGCACTTTTAAAAGAATCATAAATACTACCATTAAAATGTTTGTTTTAATTCTGAGCTCAGAGTCACAGCTAATAAACAAGAATGGGAATGAGAAATTGAAAAACAAACTGAATACAGCTGCTGAACTACAAGTTTCACAACTTTATTTAATGGCATCCCTTAATTTCTTTTCTGAATAGGTCCTATACAAGACAAAACCGCATGCCACCCAACTAATTCACATTTTCTCCTTACTTCATTTTGCAGTGTTAATCCATCATGTACATTTTATAGTATTTTTAACATTTTCCAGAAGGTGGCCACAGGTGTAGTTTGTCCCTGATTTTTGTTGTCCAGGACATTTTTTATAACACTGTCTTCCAAAAATATGTCTCTTTTTAAAAGCACATTAAATGTATCTGTACTATATTCTTTAGTATAATAGTAGTACATAGTGGTAAACCAGCTTAAGAAATGTTAGCATTTAAAACAAAAACAATCAACTTTTTGTTGTTTGTTTATATAAATGTCCGTAAACTTGTAAAGAATATTCTAAAAAGCACTATTGTTGTTATTACCACATTACATACCCCATGAAAATGCCATTTACCAATGTAAATGTAAATGTCAAGAAGAATTAGAGCGTTAGCATAGTTAAAACACGTAGGTATAAATAAATTTGGAAACATACGGTACTAGACTATGTTACTGGAAGATCTATAAGCTACATTTCAAATTATCCAAATTAAAGTAAAAATCTCTAAGTACTGCATTAAGGCCAACTTAAATTGCATACCTTTGTACAAAATACCAATTAATAAAAGTTCTGAACCTTATACAATAAATATAATTCAGTCAGTGAGAAAAAAATACTTAATTTTATAATATCACATTCCTTGATCACCTTAGTAAATTTATAGGGGAGAACTTAAATAGAAAGTGATACAAAATACATGGATTTCTCTCTCAAAAACATTTTAAAAACTGTAATGGACAAAAAAAATCACAATTACTAAGATGTCCATGCATTTGCAATAGGCAACATGGCCTCCTTGCTAAGACATATCATATATGAAAATATATCTCAATCCAAGAAAGTAAAGTAGAATGAGAAATTAAATAAGAAAAATAAGATGCCAATTAATGATATGAGCTAAGAGGAGTCGTGACAAAACCCTGTGGCTCTTTGTAACAAACTAGATATAGCACTTGCTTAAAAAGAATACAACTTAAGATTTCCAAATAATTGATAATTGAGTATTTTCATATACTTGCTCCTGATCAAGCAATACTAATTCATTATTTTGAACAGCAAAAATACTCAAAGCTAAATACAATTCAGATGAGTTGCAAGCAACTGAATAAAAACCTCTATTTACCAGCTCTTAATAAGCATTATGCAAAGCAAACGTGAATGATTTCTGAGTTATAAATCCTCCACTTACCACAGATGTTTAAATTTATAAGACTAAAATGTTGCAGAAACACATATTGAACAACCTATCTCCTACACAACAAATTCATGAGTCCATAGTAAAAAATGTACTTTATAAAATATTTCAAATGTACCCCATTTTCTCTTCCTCACTCATTCAACCAGTAGTTACTTATATAAAGGCATAGAATAATGATTTCCTAGCTAATTATCTTAGCTAGCACTAATTCCCATTTGAAGAACTTTCCCCAAAACCAGGTTCATATTTATTTATCTACTATTACTCTGTCCATATTGCACTTAGGATTTTCCTTCTTTAAGGTCCTATTTATATGTGCATCTCATCAGCAGATTGCATATGTCAGAACTGTCTTGTATTAAATGAATTACCATGGCCAGGCAATGTGAACAGAGACTTGGGCAAAGATCTGACTTTCAATGTGTTCAGCTGAAATGGGTGAAACCATATCAAGCTTCAACATATTTTTTTTTTATTTTACTTTATTTTATTTTATTTTATTTTGTACTGGGTATTGAACCCAGGGGCACTTTAGCTACATCCTTAGCTCTTCAATTTTTTAAAATTTAGAGACAGTCTTGGTAAACTCCCATGTTGGCCTCAAGCTTGCAATTCTCCTCCACAATAGCTGGGATTACAGGCATGCAACATCACACCCAACTCAAGTTTTAACACTTTTGATGAGGTAATTTTAACCACTTCACTATCATGGGCTGTTTTGACAATATATGAAGCCTAAGGACAACTTTCTCAAAATAATATTTATTTAAAAAACAAACTACTTAAAATGTTAAAAATTTTTAAGGGTTGGGGATGTAGCTAGCCTAACGTGGGAGGCTCTGAGTACCATCAGTACCACAAACAAAATGAAACATAGATGTGTGTGTGTGTGTGCGCGCACACAAATATTGATATATATAGGTTCTACAATAATTTGGAAGTATAATCAATATTCTGATAGTTGCATAACAAGTGAAATTGTATGAAAATATTTATTATTTTGTTGCCTGTAAGCTCAAAGGAACAGTTAATACTCAATGGAAAAATTGCCATCTTTTGAAATTACCATGTATTAACTCAAATAATGGGCATCTATGGGGTCAGTAGCCTCTTTTGAGGTTATCTCCAATGACATTAATAAAATTCATAAATTGTTGTATAAAACAATTATATATAATCAGTATGAGAAAACTCTAGACACTATGAACCATTTCAAAATGAATAAAATTCAAAATAGCTCTAGGATACTTTCATCAAAATATCAAAAGAAAACTGAGGGGGGAGAGAGAAATTAAATATTGACTGATTTATTACTTTTATTTCATAGCAGGGAATACTATGCCTACCAGAGAACCAAGTGTTCACAGTTGGGAACGGGCTCAAAATAATATATTCAATAACTTTCTTAATACACTGAGATCCATATAAGGCACAAGAGGTACAAAGACAAATGACATCTGATCCCTAACTGGGAGGGACAGAAAGGTTTATAAAGGAAAGAAGCATTTAAACAAATGATTATCACAAAATAAATTACATCATACTCATAAACCTAGTGCTGTAGGAACACGGAAAACAGTTATAAATATTTTTTAAATCTTACATAAACACAAATATGGGAGGCCAAGACCAAAGGGCAACATGTACTTCAAAAAAATTGAATAATTTTTAATGGAAAATCACTGACAATGATAGAGATGACTATGAAATTATTTACATTAAATAATATGTTCTTCATAATAATACAAAGTCATGAAGAGGAAAAATGTAGCTCCCAATGACAAAAGCACTCTAAGTGGTATCTGAAATATACACTAATTCAAAGAAGATTTGACATAATGGATGGATATAAAAATAAGTCATATGGGTTACCCCAACTGGAGTACTGTAAATGACACAACTTTTAGAGTGTCTCTTCAAATTTAACTTAATTCTCACAACATTCAGAGAATTTCAATAAATCTGTCTTTATTAATGAAATCAATTCTATGGATCACCAATCACTACAAAAATTGTTCTCTCTCCATCAAAAATTAGTAATTGAGTTATTCAAAGTGCTCTATATTACTCTCTTACCATCATTCTTATTTAAAAAGAAAGGAAAAATAAAGACTCTTCCCCATCAATTTTAAGTGACATGATCATTTCTGAAAGATAAGATAAAAATGGCAGGCTCCTTAGATACATCAACCAAATGGATAAGATCTGAAAAGACTATAAGTTTTTAAATATATTATCAGCCATAAAAACAAAACAGCAATTTTATCATTTATTTAGAAACAAAGTATTTTTAAAATACCTCATTTCTCACCACTGGAAGCCAACTGCTTACCAAGCTTACTAAAAAAAAACTAATAGTTAATAAAAAGAAAGAATTAGGAATTTATCAGTCTAAATATATAGGTGAATATATGTAGGAATGTTAATTCCTGCTTGATTAGAGAATTCTTCCTTTACAGAAGACTAGCAGTTAATAAATGCAGGAAATATAGAATTAAAACATCATTTTTTCAAGCTTCAATGTAATAGAAGTATAAATTTAAAAGTTTGGGGGGGGCTGGGGATATAGCTCAATTGGTAGAGTACCTGTCTTGCATGCACAAGGCCCTGGGTTCAATCCCCAGCAACACAAAAAAAATAAAATAAATAAAATAAAATAAAAGTTTTGGAACTAAGGTTAAAATAACTGTACACAAAATACTTGAAACTTTCTATAAGAAAAAAAAAACCCTATCTCAAATTTATGTAGACATTTGATGGTCACTAAGTTTTCCACAAGATCACAAATAAGGACACCACCTGTTATGTCTCCTATTGGGATAAAATGTTGGTTGGACATGGAAATTCTTAGGAAGTTTAAAAATAAACAAAGAAGACTAAATAATTTTAAACTTCTCTAGACCTAACTTCCAGTTGGTATAAATACAGAAATTCTCAAAATATTATAATGAAAAACTCTGATAAATCCAGATTTTTAATACAAATGCTTCAGACAGTGCAAAAAGAAAATAAAGGGGCTAGAGATGTAGCTCAGTGGTAAAGACTGCTTGGCTAGCATCCACCAGGTCCTGAGTTGAGTCCCCAGCATCACCCAAAGAAAGGGAGAAGAAAAATGTATAAGTTGTATGTTACAGTAAAAGAATTTAAAGAGACATGTAAGGTAAGGAGCAAATCTTAGACTAACATGGTTTGAAGTACAGTATACATTACAGTATACATTTTGGGGAAATTTTAAATCATGGGTTGTATTTTGGTCAATATAGAGTGTTATTTTTCAGAGCTATAATATTGATTATATAGGAAAAGGTCCTTATTTTAAGAAATGCATGATTAAATGGAACTGGATAAACTATTACAACATATATGACATGTTCAAGTTTCAGAAAAATACATGTGCTTGTGCTTATACACACACACATTTTTCAATCTTTTCGTAATAAAAAGTTCAGAGAAAAAGCTAAAATAGGGCACTCCACATATTTGGTCTTTACCAAATTCCTTAAGAAAACCAGAAAAACTAAGAGTATGTGCAATAAAATAGGAAAATAAAAGTAAATGAGCTTTCAAGTTACAAAGAAAATGTCATTCACATACATTAACATTCTAATTTAGAATATGGAAACTTTTGTCATAATAATAATACAAAAATCAATGCAACGCAAGGAAACAATTAGGAATGTGAAGAGAGAATCCACAGAATGAGAGATCTCTTCTAGCTACTTTTCTGACAGAGGATTAATATCTAGAATATATAAGAACTCAAAAAGTTTAATACTGAAAAAACAACCCAATTAATAACTGGGCAAATGAAATTACACAGATACATCCCAAAAGAAGAAACACATATGGCCAGCAAATAGATGAAAAAATGTTCAATATCATTAGCAATCAGGGAAATGCAAATCGAAACCACATTAAGATTTCATCTCTCATCAATCAGACTGGCAGTCAAGAATTTAGACAATAATAAATGCTGGAGAGGATGTGGAGAAAAAGGAATACTTTTACATTATTGGTGAGATTATAAATTAGTATAACCACTATGAAAATCTGTATTAAGGTAAAAAGACTAGGCATGGAACCACCACATGATCCAGTTATACCACACCTCAGTGTTTATCCTAAAGAATTAAGTTGGGGGTCTGGGGTATAGCTCAATGGCAGAGTGCTTGCCTAGCATGTGTGAGGCACTAGGTTCAAGTGTTAGTACCACATTAAAAATAAAGAAATAAAATAAAGGCATTCTGTCTTTCTACAAAAAAAAAGAAGAAGAAGAAGAATTAAGCTGAGTGTGGTGGCCAGCAATCCAGGAGGCTGAGGCAAGAGAATTACAAGTTCAAAACCAATCTCAGCAATGTGGCAAAGCCCTAAGCAACTTAGCAAGACCATGACTCAGAAAAATAAATAAATGGATGTAGCTCAGTGGCAAAGTGCCTCTGGGTATAATTCAAGGTACCAAAAAAAAAAAATTAAAATCATCATACTAAAGTAATACATGTATTATACATGTATGTTTATAACAGAATAATTCAAAATACCAAACTACGGAACCAGCCTGGGTGCTCATCAACAGATAAATGGATTAAGACAATGTGGTATATATACACAATGAACTTTTACTCACTCATAAAGAAAAAGGAAATTATGTCATTTGCAGGAAAACACATAAAACTTGAGGCCATTATGTCAAGCAAACTAAGCCAAACTCAGGTCAGGCTCTATGTCTTCTCTCATATGAGGAAAAAAGGAAAAGATATGTGGAACAGATCTCATGAACATCAAAGGGACTGGGATTGTGGCTCAGTGGCAGAGTGCTCACTTAGCACATATGAGGTCCTGGGTTTGATCCTCAGCACCACATAAAAATAAAATAAATAAACTAAAGGTACTGTGCCTACAACTAAAAACAAATGTTTTAAAAATGAAAGGGAGATCAGTAGAGGAAAGGGAACAAGGGGAAGAAGAACAGAAGGGTAGGAGGAAGTATTGGGGTGTGAAACTGGCCAAACTATATTGTTATATTGTATCCATGTATGAATATGTAACAAAAATCCCAATCATTACGTACAACTATAATGGACCAATAAAAAAATGTGGAAAAAAAATCAATGCAGCTCAATAACACCATTTACCTACCACTGCAATTTAATCATCACTTTTCTGGGAATGAAACTATTATTTTAGACTGGTTATAAGTTGTATATAAATTCATTTGTTCAATATCACTGAGTACAACTAACATTTTTAATATACACTGACACAAGGAGAAAAGCCGTATTTCATATTTTGAATTTTTCATTTCCAAAATACTTGGTTGGAAAACTCATGAAATAAATGACAAAATAAAAACTCACCACTTGTATTGAAAGCCATACAGCACACTGGCTTCTCGTGGGCGGGAAAGTGGGCCACAATGCCATCACTGTCAGAGTCCTCGCTCACTAGTACCTTCAGAAAAGGAAGAAAGACAAAAGGAGGTTAATATTTTCTAAACAATAATTGAGCTTAAAGACTACAAATAGCTACATCTCAATACCTCTGACCAAATAACATGCTTCCACTATTTTGGAAAATTATTCTTATCAATGTGAGAATTCTGCTTAAGAAATGAGAAGATGAAACGTGCCCCTAGAAGACAGACATATACATTCTAAAAACAGCTGACCTGAGTGTAAAGAACACAGGCAATTATTTCTTCAATCACACAGTAAGGGACAAAAAGCCAAAATTAACCAAGTGCAAGTCTTTAACAAAATGGAATCAAACAGTTTTACTTAAGGACAGGAAATATACTTTTTACCTTTCACAGACTATTGGGAAAATTTTTTCCCATTATTATTATTAGAAACTAGAAAAGAACACAAGAACAGGGTAAAATAGAGCTTAAGTAAAATTCAAATAAACAATAATTGCCAAATAAATTTTTTATTTTAAAGTACAAAAATGTAAACTTTATCACCTATGTTATAGATGGACAAAAAGTTCTTTGAAAATAGTGTTATTTAGATAACACACAAAAAAATTTTTTAAATTTTAAAAAAGATAACACACAATAGCACGAAAACAATAGAAGAGGTAGGTTTATATCTCCAATGTAATTTATTTTATTTTTTCCCCTTAATTTTTACGGATACAATGAAACGTAATTTACATTCCCCAAAAATGCCCCATTGCTAGTGTACTGAACAATCACTTTATTTTTTAGTTTTCTGGACTGGGGATTGAACCAGGGGCTCTTTTTTTTTTTTTTTTTACATTTACATAGGGTTGAACCAGGGACTCTTTACCACTGAGGTACATCCCCAGTTCTTTTATTTTTTATTTTGAGACAGGACCTCACTATATTGCTGAAGTTGGCCTCAACCTTGTGATGCTCCTGCCTTGGCCTTCCAAGTTGCAGACCTGTGCCACCGTGACCATTGAACAACCATTTTTTAAAAAGTGTTTTTGCCTATCAAAGGTGCAAGGAAAATTACTTGTCAAAATATTGGATCACAATACTTAGACACAGAAAATTTAATTCTAAGCAAACTACAAAGTAGTTTTACCAAGGCAATATTCCTTTTTTTCCTTTCAAACTTGTTGGTAAAGTATTACATGTCAAATACCCTGCTAGATGCATAAACCAAATATTATTCAGTAAACGACCTGATCAGTAACTTATTTACAAATTTGAACAGAAAAGCAATATCTATAAGTATTAGGACAGTACTATTGTTTGTGAAAGCTTTACACAATACAATTGATACATATGATATATATGATAAAAGTCACTCATTTTTAACTTTACAACTCAATGATGTTATATAGTATTAAACTCTCAAACAAGTTATCACATAAAAATATCTGAAATGTCATAATTCTCATCTTTATCCTTTAAAATTACTTGTCTTATTGCTCTGGCTAGAACCTCAAATTCAGTCTAGGTACAAATGTACCAATGATGATATCTTTTCAAAGAACCAATTATAGCTGTGGCACATGCCTAAAATACCAGCTACCAGGGAGGCTGACACAGGAGATTAGAAGTCTGAGGCCAGTCTGGGCAACTCAGTGAAATCCTTGTCTCAAAACTAAAAACTAAAAGGGAAAAACAAACCATGAGGGGGAAAAAAAAAAAAGGCTGGGGATGTCTATAGCATAGTGGTAGAGTATCCCTGGGTTCCATGCTCATTACTATAGGAAAAAACAAAACAAGAATGAAACAAAATAAAAACCAATTATTTTCTCTAATATTTTATTGTTCATTGTTTGATTTCTGTTCAGATTTTCATTATCTGTCTCATTTTTTCACATTGGTTATAATCTGCCCTTCTTTGTATAATTTCTTAAGGGGAAAGCAAAAAAGATTCGTTTTTAGACCATTTTCTTCTCCTAATATAAGTATTTAAAGCTATAAATTTTGCTCCATGAGATACTATACCCGCAATTCATAATTTTCAATATGTTCTACTTTTATTCAATTCAAAATATTTTCTAATGTCATTACACTTCTTATTTTGACCCATCAGTTATTTACAAATGTGTTTTTTTCTTACCAAATATATGGAAATTTCCTAAATTTAAATATGTTATTGATTTCCACTGTGCTTAGAAAACCTATTTTGCATGATTTTATCCTTTTAAAGTAACTGACATTTGCTTTATGGCCAGGCAAATATGTGCTATCATATAGTGTTCTAGGTGTTCTGGAAAAGAACACATACTCTGCAGACTTGGAGTAGAGTATTAGATCAAGATGGTTAATGTTAATCAAGTCTTCTGAGTCATTACCACTTTTATGTGTGGTTCTTCTATCAATTATTGGGAGTCAAGTATTATGATTTAGACCTATAATTTCTCCTTTCAAATCTGTCAGATTTTGATTAATGTTTATTGGGGTTCAAATGTTAGGTGTTAATATATTCATAATTGTTTTACTAAATTTATTATATTGACCTATCATTATGAAAAGTCCCTCTTTATATTTTTTCACTGGGAGTCTTTTGGTGGATATTAAAATTTCCATTCCAATTCTATTTATTATCATTTGCATAATACATTTTTGTCACCTTTCATTTTCTAAAAATGTTGTCTTTGACTCTAATATTGGTCTGGTCAGACTCTCACTGCCTTGTAACTGGACTTCATTTATAATTGACATTGTTCCTTTGATCTTCTTTTAAAAAAAAACTTTGGTATTATATTTTAATTCTGTTGATTTTTTTAGTAACTTCTTAGTGGTAGTTGAGTGGTTTACAACATGCATCTTAACCTACCATCTGCTTTCTGTTGATACTGAGTGAATTCTAGTAAAATATACCTCCCTGCTCCAATATACCTCCATTTCCTCCCCATTTGTTTGAGCTATCATTCACCTATGTCCTAACAATTGAAATAATTTTAGTCAGTTCCTTAAAGGACTCCTCCAAACATTAACGAAACTAAGTGAAGAAAAACATGTTATGTCTATATTTCTTCACATATTTTCTTCTGCCCCTTTCTCATCTCTTTCTGAGATTCCAAATATGCATGCGTTTTAGTCAGTTTTTTCACTGCTGTGATTAAAAAACCAAAACAGAACAACTGTCGAGAAGGAAAAGTTTACTTAAGGGCTCACAGTTTCAGAGGTCTTAGCCCACAGAAGCCAACTACATTCCTCAGGGCTTGAGGTGAGGCTGAACATCGTGGTGGAAGAGTGTGGCAGAGGGAAGCAGCTCACATCATGATCAGGAAGTACAGGGACAGGTCTCCACTTGCCAGATACAAATATATACCCCATAGCCAAGCCCCCAATGAACCACTGCCTCCAGCTACATCCCACCTGCCTCCAGTCACCACTCAGTTAATCCCATCAGTGAGTATTTCACTGATAAATGTTAAGACTATGATTCAATCATTGGTCCTCCAAACCTTCTTGCATAGTCTCACATGTGAGCTTTTGGAGGACACCTCATTTCCAAACTATAACAAAATGCTAGTATATATGGTGCTGGCCCAAAGGCCTCTGAGATTCTATTCATATTTCATCAATAACTTCCTCTCTGTTCTTCAATTGTCCACAAGATGAACTGCAATTTCAGCCTACCAAGGCTGTGCACTGTGCCTGCTCATTACTTATCAACGTTTCTATCTAACAGAAAACATTATCATGCTTAGGTTTTCACTGTCTAAACAATTCCAGTAAAACCCTCTGTAGAAGGAAAGCTGTTAATTCTATGCCAGATAAAAATATCCCTAAAGAATGTTGATAATGACAAGAAATAAAATGTCATATACTATATGACATTTTATTTATATAACATTCTAAAAAAATCACAAACTACAGAGTTGGAGAAAACATTTGTGGTGTTTTCATGGAGAAAGGGATGTGGTGGGGTGAAGGATGGGCTTGAGTACAAAGAGGTAGCTATGGATGGAACAGATTCATATCTTAATTATCCTGGTGGTTACATGAAACTATTCAAGAGGTAAAAATTTATAGAACTAGGCTGGAAATATACCTGCATACAGTACTCGCCTGGCATGTAGGAGATGCTAGTTAAATCCCTAGCACAGCGAAAAACAAAAATAAAAAACAAATTTCACACAATTATAAACACCCACATCTATGCACAAATGAATGCAAGGTAAATAAATGCTCCATCACCTAGTTAATAATGTGCCATTGCCTATTCCCCAGTTTTGATACCATAGAGATGTAAGATATTGTACTCTAAGATGCCACCATTCACATGAAGTGGGAGGAAGTGGGGTGAAAATCATGTGGACAGATCTGCAACTTGCTGTGTCTATGATTATTTCAAAACTAACAAAGATAAAATATTTTGAGAGCTTTTAAGTTTCTCAGATTCTAATAAGTGAAAAATGGCATCAGGGGCTGGGGTAGAAGCTCAGTGGCAGAGCACTTGCCTAGAATGTATGAGGTACTGGGTTCAATCCTTAGCACCACATAAAAATAAATACATTAATGAATGAATGAATATTTAAATTTATTTAACAATGGTATCAGTTTTAATTTACAATTCTAATAACAAATGAAGTTGTGGGTATAGATTTCATGTCATTTCTACATTTTTTCTGTGAAATATTTATTTCAAAATAAAAACAATCCCATTCCTATCATATTTTACAATCCTACACTCTGTGTATGTGTGTGTGTGTATTTTCAAGATAATAAGCTTTTTTTGTTATTTGTGTTTTGGTACCAGAGATTGAAACTAGAGGAGCTTAACCACTTAGCTATATATCCCAACCCATTTTATTTTTTATTTTGAGACAGGATCTCACTAAGTTACTGACCTGGCTTTGAACTTGTGATCTGATCCTCCTCCCTCACCTCCCCAGCCACTGGCTGCACCACTACACACAGCTATAACTAGCATTGAGCACACATTTGATGGTAATAATGGAGACAGAAGCCATCCAGCCAAAAGGCATGTTAATTATGTTCCACGGCAAAACCTCTTACTACTATATAAGGTTCTTTGATTCTTATTTTTAAGGAATTCATAAATATAAATAACCATATACTTCTAGAAGAATCCTCTCTACCGGATCACCGCCTAACCTGAAAAATTGAACCATTAATCAAACCATTAATACCAAAGATATCACAGAATCTTAACTCACAACTCATCTAAGCACAATGAACCCCTACGCATTAATTGAACTATATTAAACAAAGTAAAGCACTTTAAAGGTGTATAAGCCTTCACAAAACCATAAGAACAAAATATACCTCCGGAACCATTAAATTATTATAAATGACACTTGTTTTCTGGCAAGAAACAGTTCAGGTTTATGTCATCATTCTGAGGTATTTTATTTCAATTACAGATTTTGCCACATTGCTAACTTCAATTATAAAAATGTGTAAAAGACAAATCATACCACTTATCTTAGTCAAGAAATGCTTTTAAATAAAACATGAAAGTAACACAGATAAAAATGGACACAAAGTCAATCAAATCCATTCCTCCTTAATGCAGTTACCACACAATGATCCCATCACCATAAAATCAAATTAATCAATACAAAGACAGTGAATCTGACTTTATACATTACCACAGTGAACACAAAAATATCTTTATTAAAGACTCAAAGGATTTAAACAACAAAAGTCAATGTAATATTCACTTTAGCTTCTGAGATATATATGGAAAAGGAAAAACATCACAGCTATGGTTAAATACCAATGGAAAGGCATAAAAGTGTAAGCCTCTGGCATTGACCGCTGAAGTCTTTTTAATACAATCCAGTAAAACCTAAAAACAGCCTTGGCTTATATTCCAATTGTAATATTTATCAGAGACAAAGATGTCTTATTGATGAAAAATAGATGCAAATTAATGAAAGAATGGAAATATATTTTACTGTAAAAATTTGCTATTTGAAAAAATATATAATTTAGAAAATTCATTTCTTTTTCTTATAATTTTTAAATTAAGCTAAAATTTCAGAATATCATAATATAGCTCACAAAAATAGAAAAGATGAAATTATCATTTTGAACATTTGAGTTTTTTTAACTCTTAAAACCTAACACTTCTATGATTTTCCTAAAAAATATATTTGTTTCAAGCATTATCTAGGTATTTATTATAGAATTTTGTAATTTCACAAGCCATAATCCATTTACATACACTGTAACCAAAAATTTGTATATATAAATAAATACACACACTTTTCTTTAACCTCCCCAAAGTTTACTCAGTAAAAGGATAACGCACAAAAGGTTTGTTTGTTTGTTTGTGGTTTTGTTTTTTTAAAGTCTAGTTGTGTTTCCAAGGGCTAAATTTGGGGGCTCAAGTGATTCTCCTCCTTTAGTCTCCCAAGAAGCTGGAACTAGAGGCCTGGACCAACACGCTCAGTTGATAACTCCTGTTTTTGTTTTTATTTGGGGTGGGTATTTTGTTTGTTTGTTTTTATTTTGTTTTGTTGTGGTGGTTGTTGTTGCTGGCTCTTTTTTTTAGAGGGGGAAGCTACTATGGATCAAATCCAGGGCCTTAGTACAAGTTAGGTAAGCTTTCTACCACTAAGCCACATCCCCACCCAAATAATTTTATTTTTTTAAAGTCACAAAAAGTTAATGAAGAACAGGAAGAAAAAAAATGACTTTCAAATGACTACAGAGTTAACACATGCTAACTCTTCAACAGACTTAGGATCATAGAAAATGTTGAATAGAGTTGTTATTACCTAATTTATGTGGGTGGCCTTGTAGATGTATTAAAAATCAGAAATGAAAGGAAAATTTTTTACATTAACACTCATAATACTAAAGGTTTATATATTTAATTCCAATTTTAAAAGTAAACATCTATAAGTGTTTATTCACATCAGATAAAACACACACACGCAGAAAGTCATTAGAGTCAACTGTAAAGTTTCCTAGCACTTCATTAAAAGAGAAGACAATGATGAAGCCTATGACATTTTGTTAACTATAATGTTAAGATGGAAGGAGTAAAAACTTATTAATATTCAGATTTTTTAAAAAATAAACAGCTAAATTTAATAAGCCCAAATTTCAAAGAAATTTTTTGTTTTAATTGCAGCAAAGTTCACTTTTTCCTGAACTGAGAAGTAATCTTATTACAGGAACTAGAACATGAATAGCAGCATATATAGTGCAAGCAGATTTTCTGAAAGGACCATGCCTTTTTTTTTTTTTTTTTTTTTTTTTTTTTTTTTTTTGCAGTGCTGTGATTGAACCCAGGGATATGTGCTTACAAGGCAAGCACTCTACCAACTGAGCTATATATCCTCAGCCCCAGGACCATGCAATACTAAAGGTTAATACTTTAAAGACTCACAGTTTCTAAGCATTTTGTTTGGAACACATAATTAAATAAATATTTTACATGAAAAGAAAACAAATTTATTTCACAAATGCAGTTCTACTCTTATTCCAGAAATTGATTTTAGATTATGTGTTACAGCAATGATCATAAACCATTAGAATAAAAAATTAACTTCCTTTAAGAAATGTATTGGAAAAGTAAAGATTATGATACAAAAGGAAACGGTTCATGAGTACATGGTAGGGGATAGGGGAAAGGAATGCATTTTGCCAGAAACATCTTACCAACAAGATTAAGATGCAAGCATAAATTAGTTTCCATGTTTACAAGCATCCCTTCTAAATGTTTATAAACCTTGATTTTAAAAATAACTGTTTTACCCAGAGATACAGTATTTTACAAGCTATTGTTATCTGATGCATTACTTTAAAATTTCATGTAATGTTTTTTATATTTATAAGGAAATATAAGTTTTGATACTATTCACTATGTAATTGGAACCATCATTATTCGACTTTTTAAAAATTCCCCCAGACACATAAAATCCTGTTAACTGCTTTATGTGAAAGCCTACGCCTTTAGAAAGAATGTATTAATCTTAGCATTTAAGTGACACAGCATGGTAAAAAACAGCACTATAAATGGAATAGTATAAAGAAATACAAAAATTGCTTATTTATCAAATAAATGTCCTGATAAAGAGGTTGGAGAATTTCTTGGAACCTTAACTTCATAGTTAGGTTTGATGCATTAGTAATATTTGAACTAGCCAGCTTAATATGTTACCTACTTATCATTTCTCGGAAAAAAAAAAAGAACCTGATCTGAAGTAATTTTAATTTCCAACATTCCAAATTATTAATCTCCTTGGCAAAATATCCTTTGCCTGATCTTGAGCTCATTCAGCCCTTATCTCTGCAGGTAGCACAATTTTCATACACCCACCGTTCTTACCTGGCCCTCGCCAACTGTTTCAGTGTCAATGACGGTGATGATGCCTGGGACCAAAGGACTCCGCCGTGAGTTACTATGGATGGTAACATCGTCTTCTGTCACACCTGAGGGCAGTGTGCCTGTCAGCTGAGTCACCACTTTCCCAACCATCGTCAGGCCACTTTTCAGTGTCTGTACAATGAAAGGCAAATACATGACCACACATCAACATAGGCAGTCTAAATAGAATTCTCCTATTCTATATTGAATTATTTACTCTGTTACAATCTGTTTTGCACCAGCAAACTGTCAAAGATGTTCTGTCTGACTTTTACCATTTTGAATATTCATTAGAAAATCAGTATTACTTGAAGGGAATGGCACCTAATAAAGTAGGCACGGGGGGAATAAAGCCATAATTAAATGATTACAATCATAATTGAAGATCTGTTTCATATAAAATTATATTTTATAGAAATATTTCTTTTATTCATCCCTTTTACTATGTGTATCTTAAAATACATGACCTAAAGGAAATAAAAACTGGAATATTTTTTTCTGAAAATATTATATATTTAATTTTATATCTATTTTCTACCATCAAAAAGACTGAGTTACTGGTAGAATATCTATGTGGAATGAGACTATGCTGCTCAAATAAACCTATAATGTGCTGTCATATACTACTACATGCCAAGAGTTGTGATATGGAAAATAAAGTCTCCACACTATAATTAGATGAATAAAGTATTATTCTAAATTATCTAAGAGGGTTCTTTTCTTTTTGGTAACAGAAAATAATTCAACATAGTACTTTTAATAAACTATTTCAATTAAAGGTAAATTAATGTTTCATAACTGCTTTTTAATTCCATTTCATTCAAAACAAACAGTTAAACTTGTATATATTTTTCCTTGTAGTAAATATCATCTGATTATAAGATGTATTAATAAAAACAGATTTAAAGTAAGAGGGTTATTTTTCATCTGAAAGGAAGAAAACCAAAACAAAAAGAACATGGTGAATAACATTTGAAGAAGAGTCTTATATTCTATAGAACCAGGATAGGCAGCCTAGATAATATGAAGAAATCAAAATTTCATGCTAAACAATATATGCACATTTTTACAATTCTCATGTAGTGAGGAAATTTATTAAAATACTTCAAACTGTTCTTCAGTGAGATAATTCTAAAATAATTATGGGGGAAATATTCTCACCTATATTCAAGGATAAACTATAGCAAAAACTTTGTAAATTATTATACACACAATTTTTCAAATTATAATTTATAAATGGTACACAAAAAACTTTGTTTATGAAGTAAAATATGACTTAGGCAACAATTATATGAAAATTAAAAAAGGAAAAAAATCTTAAAAGAAATTTTCAAATAAAACACAAGTAGCATATGCCTCACTTGACTGCAGCTATGTTCCATGGCACCTTCACTATGTGCTAGGGATTGCTAAAGGCTCTTAACATAAACCACCTCAGTAGACCTTCCTTATTTTATAGAAGAGAAAATTGCCTTAGGATATTTAAGTAATATGGCAGCTTAAACAGCTAACCAATGACAAAGCCAAAACTCAAAACAAGGACCATTTGTCTACAGACTCTGGTTTTAGTCATTACCCTACCCTACACTGCCTTGCATTCTATTCCCACTGACAACTGCTTTTGATCTCACAGTTCATGAATACAAAACACAAATGTCTTGTGGGGGTAGAGGGGGAGGAAAAACTAAGAACCATTCTAATGTGTCCTAATAAATACTTAAATAAAAGGAGCAGCAAAGCCATCTGCTGAATTCAAGCAAAAAGATACAACATACAACAGAATGAAAACAAGAAATAAACCACAAATCAATTGTAACTGTTTTGTTTAGTGCTAAAAACTCAAACAGCAGTGATTATAAAACACATTAGTGTTCCTCAATTAGCAGTCAAAGGTTTGCTTCAATAATTCACAAGAAATGACTTACACAAAGTCTGTTAGAGTGTTGTCGAATAAGCCTCTGAAGGACCAAGAGAATCAGGCGCCACAGTGTATTGATGTCAAGAGCTGGCCAGGAAGCCTGATTAACCTCTGAGATGCCTCAGCTGATGTACTCATTCCATTAATGCTAATGGAGATGCTCCCACTTAGAAGTAGCTATCCCTTTATCAAAGGAATGCCTTTCAGTTTTAAAGTCTTTGGTTGTATATTCTCTGCATTTGCCCCTGAGCCTATTACTTCATGCTCTTATACCAATGAATAGGAATAAAACTAAAAGAACTGGAGCACATAAAAAGTGGAAGGTAATGTACCAAAGCAAACCACAAGGTAATGATAAAAGTTCACGTAAGAAAACAAGAAAAAGGATCTACAAAGGGGAAATGCAGTAGTGTATTTCACAGTTAAAGGCTCATATCACATGAGTTCTTGACATATTTTTGGAAAGAATTATGACTATTGATATAGTCATCTTTTAGCAGACAAAACTCTAAACCCAAAATTCAACAGTCATCAAATCTGCAATTCATGTTGTTATAAGAATATTATTTATCATAGCTAATTAACAGTGGGATGGGGAGAAGGGGAAGGATGAGTGTTAAAATTTTCCTGCATTAGTAAAGACCTTTATTTTTAGGATGAGTGTGTTTTTTATATTAGAACAATGCATATCTATCAGCATTAGTTTCCAGAACTAATTTATTTGATGTCATTTAACAATTCTCATATACCATCTTTAGAAATCAAAATCACCTCGCAGTAATTTGTCCTTCCACTTGACTTCATTAATTAAAGTATGTGTAAGTTATAATTTCCTCAACTATATAAAACAATGGTGAGGCTAAGAATAGATTAGGAATAGAGAACTCTAATTTGGTCAAATGGAGAACCTCTTCACAATGAAAGATATCTACATTTAAAAGTTCATTAGATCCCTGATTAATCTTTACAGTAGTACTCGAAGAACAAAACTCAAAAAAGTTTGAGAAAATCCATGATGATCTATAATTTAAATTAGCATGGAACATATTCTGGTCTGTCACAAGCAAATTTACCAAAGGGTCACTAGTCATCTTTAACCTTCCCTATGCCTTATCATTTGTTCCCACTATCCATTAGTGCTAATGGTATTGTACTCACAAAACTGTTAGTCTGTCATTAAGAAGTTATCATATAACAAGAGAAAACAGAGGCATTTTTATTAAATCAATTGACCACACTAGAGTTGAAACATTATGACAGTTATGAGGAAACTAGAATATATGGACCAAGATTTTATAAATGTATCAGAGTAATCTCACTTGAACAATTTTAATATTAATTTTTTTTCCTTTATTACTACCATAGAAAATTCATCACTGGTATATTCTTTATAAGGAAAGTCAAGTCAACTGTCACAAAGAGCAAAAAAGTAAAAAATCTAAAAGTATAAAGATTAATTTCACATGTTTTTTGGAAATTCAGAAAATGTTTAAAGGATCACTTCCTCTAAGGAGTTCCAAGTGCATAAGCAGTTAATATATTTATTCTCACAATTATGTAGCAAGAGAAAAAATTAA
Source organism: Sciurus carolinensis (assembly GCF_902686445.1). Lineage (NCBI taxonomy): Eukaryota > Metazoa > Chordata > Mammalia > Rodentia > Sciuridae > Sciurus > Sciurus carolinensis. The sequence continues at coordinate 35,500,737 of NC_062215.1, forward strand.
ATACTAATTAATCCTCCTATGTAATAAAGGAGGTAAATAACCTTTTGATGCCACAGAAAAAGTTGTCATCAACTTTTCAAAAAGGGTAATGATTACTCTTGATTACTCTTTCAAAGAAAATGAGTTAACAGTGAACTAACCTCAAGATAAGGACCTCCTGTCCTAAAATCAATGTGGGGGGAGTCTGCCTGGGAGAGTCTCTCCATGCTTTATGTGGTACATAAAGAAATATACAACAAAAGAGTGAATCTCTTCTAGAGTTCAATAAAGTAGCCATGGTAATCATTCAGGTGAGTTTGTTTAAATAATTGGATTATTATGATCCAAAACTGGTAAGAGTCCCAGAACTTCATTATCATCTCATACTCAAAATTGATTTTAAAAAAATTTTTGACATAAATTCTGGCAAACAAGGGGTCAACATCATAAACAAGAGCCAGCAGAGAAAGCAACAAAAACAGACCCAAAAGGCAAACATGAGACTTATGGAGAACAGGCTTTAATAAGACCAGGATTATTGCATTTAAATGAGTTTGATAATGTGAAAAAATGGAAATCCAGAGAACCAGAAATAATCTCTATTTTCTAAAACATTTTATCAAGGAATATGTGTCAATTTTATATAACACTTCTTGTTCATTTAATTATATTGTCACATAATTTTGTCCTGCTAAATGTGGCAAAATACACTCATCATTTGAGTGATCAACCAGACTTTTATTAAGGAATGATTCCAAATTGACTATTTCCTATATATTATTTATTTTTTCCTGCAGTTGTACCACTGAGCTCTGTCCCAGTCCTTTTTATTTTTTACTTTGAGACAGGGTCTTGCTAAATTGGTGAGGCTGGTATTGAACATGGTATCCTCCTGCCTCAGTCTCCCTAACAGCTGATATTACAGGTATGCCCCAACCTGCCTATTTCAAAATGCTCTTACCAAGTTTCATTATCAAGGTAATCTGGCATCATTAAACAATAACAATATTATAAAGACACTTTCAGAGAATAAGAACAGTCATATTTTGCCTAATTGTTTCATGATGTCAGAATATAAAAGTAGACTTTATATTCCCTGAAACAGGAAAGCACAGTAATTACTGAACGACATGATAAATTTTCACAAGTCAACACACAAAAACCTAGAATGTAGCAACAACAGAACAAAGAATATGTTTAGAATGCTAAGAAGTTTTTTCCCTGTGGGTACCACGCAAAACTGAAATGATTTCATTCTTCAGAAGGTCAATTTACCAACAAGTAATATCTCGTATCTTACTAGAGAATGGGTACAGAGGATAATTCCAATTATCCAATATTTTCTACATAAAAACATCCAAATTGTGAAAGTGAAATGAAGGATCACTCTGTGGTAGGAGTTTCAGCAAAATAATTTGACAATATTTTAAAGGAAGTTTTAAAATAGCCATGTTCTCTGACTTGAATACAAAGTAAACAGATAAATATTATATGGATATGAATAAAGTTTTCAAAAATATTGAATGACATCTGAGTTAGAGATAACTATCAGCTACCAGGTCAGGGAACAACACACAATTATAAGGAAAATGATTCTAAAAATTAAATGTGCATCTACAGACATACATAGATACATGATTATCAGGAAATGGGGGGGCTTTAGCATTTATAGCTGTATTTTTTCCTTTATTTTGTAAATTTATAACTATAAAGATGATCAACACTATCCTCAGGCAAAAATGATTAAAATAAATTATTACTCACTTTATTCAAAGCAAACATTGCCAAAGTTAATAATGAATTCTCATCAACTTATTGGTGACCCATGACCTACTGGAAAGTGACCAGATTAAAATTTGCTTTAAAATACAAATTCTTACAGTCTAAATGTAGAAGACCTAACACTATCTCACAGTTCCCAATATTGTTATTTTCAAATCATATTAATTATAGCCTCTTTCCAGTGTACTTTCAGGAAAACACTGAACGAAGCAGGTCACTTTTCTTTTATGTAAACACACAAACACATAATAATAGCAAACAAAACCCAAAAAGTTGTCCTCCGCTTTATAATAGAAAATTATTCAGAATGTTAATATAATGAGCTATCCTGATCCAAGTGAATGAGGTAGATTAGTCTGAAAGGAGTCTAAAACACAGACTTCAGTGTTATGTGTTATAAACTAACAGAATAACATTGAAGAGCCTGCTTAATTACATGAACTTAGGTTACTTGTTTTGAAATAACCATCAGCATTTTTGCATATGCATGGAGAAAAGCATTCTTTATAACATTTTTGAAAAACAACATACAGTGCTATAAGTGTATAAGGACTCATTCATTATTTTCGCTTCTGAGTGAAAAGTATGTAATGCTTCCCTCATCAAACCAAGGAACACATTCTAAAACACAACATGTAAGCATTTGTGATCAGTCTTGAAGTATTTTTGTATTTGTTTTACATAAAACGGTGTGACCTTTGATTCCCTCCCTGTGGTTTATTTTACACTGTTGTTCTTTTCTGGATAGTTGTGCTTTCTATTACATGCTGTCATTTAGATTAACTGTGTCATCCCTATTATTAGAATTGTTTTTGTTGTCTCTTCACAATTCAAAAGGATAGTGGATATTAGAATATCTCATAATCAGCAGAAAGCTTACCAGACATCACCAAAATTGACCCTCGCACATACAAAAAAGTACTCACTTGTCAAATGTGAAGGGGGTAGTCGTGGACATAAAAGAACCTTTGAATGTGCCAGGGGATTGCTCAAGTTTTCATAAGGAATTATATTCTTTTTATGTTTAAAAAAAAAAAAAACCCTCAGAAATGTTCAAACATACACAGCGAAATCAGTGTAGGTAGAAGGATACAAGTAGTAGATGAAGAATGCAGAAGTCACTATTTAAAACATGTAAAGCTTCTTTCAAATGTGGTATTAATTAGTTACCAGACTTTAATCCAGTTAACAGACTTTAAGATTTTAGATTGGATAAGGACAAACGCTAGAATCATTAGAACAGAAAATGTATTTACCTTGCAAGATTAAATATCAAACTTATTTAGTCATCAATTTTCATGAGTGACAAAAAAAAATTCTGATTTACTTCTTCAAATTTACACCACACATGTGAATGAAAATGGAAGAGGCAATGCCATACACTTCAGAAAAGAAACCTGATAATTACTCCACACAATCACTACTCCCAGAGACTACTGAGGTACTCACTTTAGCAGCACTAATGACTGTGGCAGTATAAGACTGAATGTTGTCTCCACAGGCTCCACCACGAGACTGATGACATCGAATCAACTGGGGGAAAAAAGAAAAAAGTTCTATGAAGCTGTTTAAGGCTATAAGATAGAGCTTATTTACTGAGCATAATGATGATAGTGGGTGGGAATGTTTGCATGAGTGTATTTCAGACAAAACAGCTAAAAGCCCTGCTGAGACACTTTTCCCCGTTTTATAATCTACTGGTGCCATTCAGGCAGTTTCATGCTCAACTACGGTTTTAATTACAAGAAGAATAGTTTTTAAGAATTCATAAACTCTGAAATGGTAGGATTTGGAGTCTGGCAGCTTTTCTACAAATAAATTTCAAAAACATAATCAAAGGATTTAAACATGACTTCCTAACATTAAATATTTGACATGCTAGCAAACTGCATGCTTTGTCCTCTTTATTTCTCTACAAAGATTATAAAAGGAAACATAAAAAATAAACAAAAGATTTTTTGCCATTTTTGCATTTTCAATTGTGTCAGTGGAAAAGCAGCACAAATTGTACATAAATCAGCTATGACACATATATTAGCAGTCCACTTCAGAGAGCTTACTGCTTTTACCATTAGAATAAAAAAGACATGCCCTCATTCATGCCTGACATAAACAAATCAACCTGCCAATTTTCAAAGTGAATCACTACCTTGATATGTATGACTCTTTAAAATGCGAAGCAACAAACCTGGATTAAATTTTCACTGATCCTACACTTGCCATATTTACCAACAACAACAAAATCATTTAGCCAGATTCATATGTTTAACTTCAAAAAATTGATAATAGCAGAGTTTTACAACAACACTGCATAGTAATAAAAGTTTCTGAAAATCTCTCGAATCCACAAAATACCTAAACCTAAAAATGCTTTGCATAACTTAAAAACCAGGATGTTTGATGAAGATAACATGTAATCATTTTATTATTCATTCACAATTTTTCTTCATCACTCACATTGCAGATGGGTGGGAGGGGGCAGTGATGGGGATTGATCCCAGGACCTCACGCATGCCAGGCAAGCTATACTAGGGTTACAGACTCATCCTATTCACATGACTTTTTTAAAATCCCTCTACAAATATTCCTACAACAGAATGGAACACCTTTATATATCTGACATACAACACTGCTTTGCCATACTGACTAGATTTCAAGGTGAGTGATCAGCAAACATAGTTTCACATTAGTAAAATAAGAAATTTTAAAAATGATTACTTTAGCTCATAAAAAACTCTCTTGCTCATTAATCAATCCACAAATACACATTAAAGGATGTGAAAATTATACCTCTGCTGCCTCCTACTGCATGAGCAAAGAAAGGCAATATTTTGGAAAAGTTATTCTCTATTCTGCTTTCAGTAATTAAAATATTCAAGGACAAATATGTAAAAATAAGCAACACTCTTACTTTTTCAATTTGATTACAACTCAGCATTTCTCCAGATATTTTTTTTTTCTTAGTACTAGTGTTTGAACTCAGGCGTACTCAAACACTGAGTCACAGTCCCAGCCCTATTTTATATTTTATTTAGAGACAGGGTGTCACAGGGTTTCTTAGTACCTCCCTTTTGCTGAGGCTGGCTTAAACTCTTGACCCTCCTGCCTCAGCCTCCCAAGCCGCTGGGATTATAGGCATGTACCACCACATTCAGCTACAAATAAATTATTATCTAAAATTCTTACTTGAAAATTACATTTGTATTTTGGTTAAACAAAATTAAAGATTAGTTAGAATTCTCTGTAGAATTCGAACAATGAATTAATGGAATGGATTAAATTCTAGGAAATACTGTCAAGCAAAAAATTAATATGCCAAAGAGCATATATAGTACTATGCTACCATTTGTAAGAAAAAGGGAAACATAAATTAAGATATGTAATGTATTAAAATACATGAGCATATAAATAAAGCATCAATATAAAGAGAAATGTACCCACTAATACATCAAATAATACCATAACCAAAATGAAAGCAGGAAGAAAGAGAGATGAAAGAAAAACTAACAAAAATAAGCTCTGAAGATAGTTATTTGTATACCTTCAGTTTTAAGCAGCAAAGGGGGCAGGCATAACTAAACAAGAATACCATTAACTTCTCTTATTTGGCTTAACTTTTATAGTGATGTAAGCAAGTAATATGTAATAATTTTTTATATCATAGAATTGAAAAACGTAATAAATGTGCTGAGGTCAGGATCTACCAAGCAAAAGAAGGCACACATTAACATAAAAGAGAGAATGCCAGAAAGAACCATGTGCAAATTATCAACATGAACTCAGGATTTCTAAAAAATACATATGTGTATATGCATATGCAGGTGCACAAAGATACATATATGTATATTTGCTTATTTCTGTACATGTGTATAAGTGTATACATATGGGTATGTATGTAAAGCATATTTCCTAGCTCATCCATTGAAAACATCTAGAAGCAAAGACATCACAGTAGCAACAAACACATCTACTAGAAAAAGTTTACTCTCTAAGTAACCCCCAAAAAAGTACCAGGAGAGACAGAAACAGATTCAAAAGCTGAGGAAGGATAAGTACTATTTGAATTTGGACATATTCTTCTGTCAATGAAGTAAAAAGATTTTTAAAAACTAGGACTATATGTCATAAGGTCATAGGAACGAACACCCGTTGGCCAACTCTGGAACTATTTGGTAGTTTTGGAAAGGTGTCACACTGAATTTGTACACTAAATAATCACCATTTTAATTTTTTAAAAATTGTTTAAAATCGTGATTGTTTTTAATTTGTCTGATATTTTCTCTTGATTATTTTCAGATTATGCAGTTCTGGCTAGAAGACTACTGATGTAATGTTTGGTACTTTCACAGCACGCACCACATCTGGAGACACATGCTACACATCTGTCCTTTTTCAGTGAGGCACTTCTGTCATATGAACCCAAAATAATGATCATGCTATTAAAAAAAGAAAAAGACTAACGCTGAGCCTACTAGAACATGCCTATGTGCCTAGCATTTAGGAGGCTTGAAGTGGCATGATCACGAGTCTAAGAGTTCAAGCCCAGCCTGAGTGACAAAGCAAAACCCAGGCTCAAAACACAGTCATTCCAGAGGGTGGAGATTTACTAGTTCTGTGACTTCCCTCATTTACTTTACTCACTACATCTTGATTTTATCAAAAACTATTTAATAATGTTTTATAATATTCCTATAATACAATACAACAATAGAACATATATACTATAGAAAATTCTTACTAATATAGCCAACAAAAATACCAATCTTCTTTTCAAGTCTGTAATATTTTTTAGATTTTATTCTACATTCACATGCAGAGTGCTAAATTACATAAAAAATATTTTCTTATGTAAAATTTAGATTTATGTTTTGCCCTCAATTGTACATAAATAAAACTTAACTGTATAATATCTTCCTTTACTATGAAAATCTTGGTAAGTAAACTTGAAAAATAACTAGAAATCCAATAAAATATGAGCCTGTGTGATTTAATTATTAAAGCAAATGGCTGCACCATTGTTTAGATCTAGTTGTGGATGTCTAAGGTCCATTAAATTGTTCTATGCCCTGTTTCCAATATAACAATGGAAATGGGGCATCTCCTAATTTATGGCTTTACAGAAATGGCTGCCTTTTCACTACTACTGTGGTAATCTCAATGCTGTGTTTTATTAATAGGGTAAAGCTCTTTAAATAGAAATAAGCCTAGAAAATTAAAATTCTACTGAGTCTTGGTTTAATGACAATGTCAAATATGTATCATTAAAAAAGTCCTATTATTGACTGCACAATCAAAACCAAACCAGTAAGTTAAACATTCGTTATTATTAATCACCAATAGAACATAAATACTATAGAAAATTCTTAAACACTTGCTCTATTACATATTGCCCAAACATGGGCCATGTCTTACCTTGTTTTCTGCATAAGCAAGCCAGCGACTCCCAAGAGCAATAGGATTCATGTTTGGCCCAGGGCAAGGATAACAACCTGAGAATTTCAAATGGCAGTATTGAGAAATTTCTTAGTAACTTAAATGTCAGTGTGTCATATGTTGGTGCCAGATAAACAGAAAATTAAATGTTTATTTTTTTTCAAGTCTCATAAAATCCCCATAATACTAGTCATTACTTTAAAAGCTAAATGAGGTGCATTTCTCCTCTACTTAGTTTTCTTTGGGGATTGACTCTACTCCATTAAAGAAACAAATCTGGGAAGAACTATTAATCATTTTTCTCAATAACTGGGCATTTTATACTGTTATTCCTGAACAAGAAAATAAAGTTAAGAGGGACCACTTAGAAGTTCCCGGGTTCTTCATCAATCAATGAAGAATTTTAGAAAAGGAAAGAGAAAGCCAATAATGAATCTAGAAGTTAACAGCAAAAGACAACTAAGACTATCAAACATATACCAAAAGGAAATGATGATACCAGGGTGGTGGAAAAAAAGAACAGATACAAAGGTAGAGGGACAATAAGGACAAGCAACCCCCAAAGGTTGTCTCATAACAAATGCTGGGGAACCATAAAATGTTATGTATTTACATTAAGCATTAATTTCATTCTTCCTACTTTCAGTACTAGTCAGTTATAGCAGTACATTGTTGCATAATACATAATTTGTTTATTCATTTTCTATCTTTTTTTTTTTTTTGGTAGTAGGGATCGAATTCAGGGGCACTCGACCACTGAGCCACATTCTCAGTCCTAATTTGTATTTTATTCAGAGACAAGGTCTCACTGAGTAGCACCTTGCTTTTGCTGAGGCTGGCTTTGAATTTTCGATCCTCCTTCCTCCAATGCCCGAGGTGCTGGGATTACAGGTGTGCACCACCATGCTCAGCTTATTTTCCATCTTCTTGTAATAGAGGGACATGTAAAGTCAAGGATTTGTGTCCCTTTTGTTCACTATTGAATCTCCTTTTCCTTGAACATTATCTGACAGTAGTTACTAAAAAAAGTCTGAACAAATTAAACAATGCACTGAAACTAATCAAAGCATATTTATAAGGCATGAGAAAATTTTTTTTCAAATATATAAATAGTATGCTTGGCTAAGTTACAGATCTTAATTTAAAGTCACTTTGAAGAGAAACCTTTCTTTAATATATATTACATACTTCCCTAAATTCAGAAAGCCCTTTGAGAAACATCATTCTAACTATGTTACTATTGCTACACTCACAAGCATTAAAGAAGCATTTCAAGACGATTAAAGAAGTCATTTCCACTACAGTATAGTTTTCAGTTCGGTTACCGAAACTGTCACCTATTTTTAATTTTTATTTGGTAAAGAAGATAATGAACTTATGAAGAATAAAATGACCCTTAGAGAAAGTCTACATGTCATGTCATATAAAACAAAACATTTTGTCATTTTCTTGTTCCTTGTTTTACAAAATTAATTGCATATGGTTTAAAGGAATCTTTGTGATAGTTTGGATTTCTGGGAAACTGATCTGTGGGTAACTGATCTTCACTGACTGCCCAGCTATTCTGGTGCCATACAGAGGACAAAAACACACTAAAAGTATACAAAGACAAACATCCTAATATATATTCTTTAACATTTTTTGTGCAGTACTTATATAATGGATTTGACTCCCATTGAGTAAATTAACAGTATTGATACAAAATTATACTTTTACATATGAATGTATAGGCCACTGAAATTTGCAGACCTAGAGAAATTAATATAAATGTAGTCTGTAAAATTTTTCTAGGGCTAGTATTGTAGCTCAGCAGTAGTGCATTTGCCTAGCATGTGTGAAGCACTGGGTTCGATTCTCAGCACCACATATAAACAAATGAATAAAATAAAGGTATTGTGTCCATCTACAACTAAAAATATATTTTTAAAAAGTTTTTATATTTTATTTTGTTTTTCCATCAGGAAAAAGAGAACCAAATATTTATGAATGGTGGCATCACATTAGAGGTATCTAATCCCCTGAAATTGCTCTTCAGCAGTCAATATAATCTAACTCAATCAATTCTGATAAAGGATTATAAGAGAAAAGAGTTTATGATTCATTCCACTTTTTTGAGTCCATGTTTTTAGAAAGTCAGCGGACCTCAAGAATTATAGTGTATTGGAATGAAAACAAATTGTTTTTCTGCTCACTGAAACAATATTTTGTAGCTGGGATCAGTAGAACATCAGCCACTCAGCACTATCCCAACTTTATAAGCATGACTCCAATAAAGATTAACCTTTGCCTCCAAATGAACTTTGAAAACAAGTGAAGGGGGAGGAAGGATATAACCTCTGTAAGGAAAGGACTAATTCTAACATGCTTATAATATTATTGAACTAGATAAGGGAGAGTGGGATGTTAAAAATATTTGGGTTTCCCAATTTAAACAAAGATAAAATTCAAGAAGGGCACATGAAATGAAGAATATTTCATAAATAAAGCTGTAATTAGGAAGGTACATGAGAATGATACAAATATACATGGTACCCTCCCAGAAAGTTGGTCCTAAGGGAGAAGTAAGTTGAGCCCATTTCAAAACGGAAGATTTAACTACTCTGTGAGACACTCTGCCTTATTTGTTGGCCAAATAAAAACTTCTGGTTTTTAAATCAGGCACCTACATTTACAATGAAGTGAGTTTTTATAAAGGTACCAAGGTAAGTCATTGGTGAAAACATATTCCATTCAACAAATGATTGTAGGCCAACTGGGTATCTAAATGCAAATGAAGTCGAACCCTTACCTAATATAAAATTTACTTTTAAGTGAATAAAAGACTTAAATGTTAAACTAAAATGATTAAACTCTTAGAAAAAAAAATAAATCTTCATGATCCTGACAACTGTTTCTTATATAAGACAACAACCCTACTAGTAGCAAAGGAATAAATAAGTGGGACTTCAAAACTAAAACTTTTGTGTTTCAAAAGTCAACATCAAGAAAGTGAAAAGACAACCTATAAAACAGGGAAATGCTTTTACAAATCATAAATCTCATAAGTAAGTTGCTTTCAGAATAGAAAAAGAAATATTACAACTCAATGTTGAAAAGACAAACTCAAATCTTAAAAAGGACAAATATAAACAAATGGCAAAAAAAATGCAAGAAAAGTGCTCAATGTCCAGCTAAGAAGGAAAAGCACACGACTGAAAAAATTTGTAACCAAATATTCAACCCAAGAGAACTGAAAACATATGTCCACATAAAAACGTGTACACTAATAATGTTCATGTAAGTATAGACCAGAGTCCAAACTTATACACAAACTAAAGGTCTGTCAAATGATGACTGGATAAAATGTGATACATTCATACAATGTAACATTCATTCACAATGAAAAGAAATAAGGACCTGATAGATGTCACAAAATGAACACTGATTATTACCTGTGGTCAGGGAAACAGCAAACACAAAGGACCGCAAATTGTATTGACATCAAAAAAATACTATGAACACCACCCCGGAAAAACTCACAACACACAAAAGACTAAATATCACTTGAGATTCATTTCACTATCATACAGCTGATTAATGATACTTTTTAGGTTTCATATAACTTCTGCTTTATTTTTAGTTTATGGTATATGAAATACATCATTAATTTCAAAGGTACTGCCATTTTAAGACTCAATGGGGGCTGGGGTTGTGACTCTCAGGTAGGGTACTAGCTTAGCATTTGTGGGGCACTGTGTTCTATTCTCAGCACCACAAATAAATAAACAAAATAAAGGTCCATCAAGAACTAAAAAAATGGGCTAGGAAGATAACTCAGCTGGTAGAGTGCTTGCCTGGCAAGCACAAGGCCCTGAGTTCCATCCCAGTACCGCCAAAAAAAAAAAAAAAAAAAGAGAACTAAAAAAATTAAAAAAAAAAAAAAAAGACTCAATGGGTGGGAATTATTTGCAGAGGATGGAAAAGTAGCAACTTAGTTCATTGCATATGTATGCAATGAGTATCTAATATGCACTGGGGACTTACCAAAGCTCTGAAAATATCATGTCATCCTTGTCCATCTTGTATAGAATCCAAAAACATGAGTTTAACTTGTTAAACTAAAACTGGGCTTAGATAGCATATGAATTTACCAATCTCTTGTGTAAATGTTATAAATGTATCTTTTTTAAATGTTTTAATTAGCATGATATAAATGTATATAATAGTGGGGTTCACTAGGATTTATTCATATGTGCATATAATATAATTTGCTCCAATTCATTTCCCAGTGCTTCCCCTTTCCCTCTCTGTTCCCCTTCCTCTAATCTTCTAGTCTTCCTTCTATTTATTTACATGTACTTTTTTTTCATTGGCACATTATAATTAGACATAAAAGTGGGATTCATAGTGGTATATTCATATGTGCATATAACATAATTTGGTTGCATTTACTCCCAAGTTCTTCCCCTTCCCTCCCTTCCTCTCTACTTCTTGGTCCCCAACCTTTCTTCCACTGATTTTCCTTCTGTTTTCATGAGATCCCTCTTTTAAATATTCTCTCCCTACCCGCTCTCTTCTGCATATGAGGGAAAACATTCAACCCTTGACTTTCTTAGTCTGGCTCATGTTGTTTAGCAAGATTTTCTCGAGTTCCACCCATTTATCCACAAATGACAAAATTTCATTTTTCTTTATGGTTGAGTAGAAATCTATTGTGTATATATGCTGCTTCTGCTGCTTCTTTTAAATCTATTCATCTCTTGACCAACATGAGCCTGGTTCCATAACTTGGCAACTGTGACTTGTACTGCTATAAATATTGGAATATATGTACTGCTATAGAATGTTGATTCAGTTCTTTTGGATAAATACCAAGGAGTGGAATGGTTAGGTCAAATGGTGATTCCATTTCTAGTCACAAACATTGTTTCTTAATATAAAAAGTAAAGCTGCTCTTTCCAAAATTAAAGAAAAAGAGCTTTTCATTTCAAAGTTCCTTTAAGTTCATTTATATTTGTTTCATTTGCTATTCATTATTAACATAAATGAAAAACACACATACTAACACTAATACCATTAAGAATATACAAAGCAATTTTTCCTTCTTAAAGTAAAAAGTAAAGAGGTCAGAGGAAAGAGACTGCTTAGTGGACAACATTCTTCATTTTTTAAAATTGAAAACCTTTATTCAACTCAAAATAAACCATGTTTTATTTACTTATTATTATTTATTTACTATTAACTCAAATATTCACTGATACAATTACTATCACAGTATATACTCTTTCTTTTTTTAGAACATATATTCTTAAAATACAAAATAAAAATAAAATCAGATTTTCTTTTTAGAATTCAGTTTACTTTTGGGCTGGGGTTGTGGCTCATTGGTGTAGTGCTTGCCTAGCATGTGTGAGGAACGGGGTTCAATCCTCAGCACCACATAAAAATCAATCAATAAAATAAAGGTATTAAAAAAACTGAATTCAGTTTCCTTTTAAGGAGATTTCTGTGAACTTAATATTTGAATATAATGTTTCTTTTTTTACTGGTTCTTTTTAGTTATACATGACAGTAGAGTCCATTTTGATACAATTATAAAAGCATAAAATATATTTTATTCTAATTAGGATCCCATTCTTGTGAATGTACACTATGGTGAGATTCACTGTGGTGTATTCATATATGTACATAGGAAAATTATGTCAGATTCATTCTACTGTCTTTCCTTTTCCTATCCCTCATCCCTTCCCTTCATTCCCTTTTGTCTAATCTACTGAACTTCTATCCTCCCCGCCACCACCTTATTGTGGGTTAGCTTCCCCATATCAGAAAACATTCAACCTTTGGTTTGGGGGAATTAGCTTATTTAATTTAGCATGATAGTCTCCAGGTCCATCCATTTACTGGCAAAAATCATAAAGTCATTCTTCTTATTGGCTGAGTAATACTTCATTGTGTATATATATCACATTTTCTTTATCCATTCATCTGTTGAATGACACCTAGGTTGGCTCTATAGCTTAGCTATTATGAATTGTGCTGCTCTAAACATTGATGTGGCTGCCTTACTGTAGTATGTTTATTTGAAATCCTTCGGATATATACTAAGGAGTTGGATAGCTGGGTAAAAGGGTGGTTCTGTTCCTAGTTTTTTGAGGACTCTCCATATTGCTTTCTAGAGTGGTTGCACCAATTTGCAGTCCCCCCAACAATGTATGAATGTAACCTCTTCCCCACATTCTCACATTTATTGTTGCTCGTATTCTTGATAATTGCCATTCTGACTAAAGTAAGATGGAATTTCAGTGTAGTTTTAATTTGTATTTCCCTAATTGCTAGAAATGTTGAACATTTTTTCATATATTTGCTGACCATTCATATTTCTTCTTTTGAGAAAGAAGTGTTTCTTCAAATCCTTTGCCCATTTATTGATTGGGCTGTTTATTTGGTGTTAAGTTTTTTGAGTTCTTTATATATTCTGGAAATTAATGCTCTGAGGTGCGAGTGGCAAAGACTTTCTCCCATTGTGTAGGCTCTCTTCCCACTCTTGATTATTTCCTGGTAGTATGATCATTTTGACAATATTAATTTGCCTACCTAACAACATAGGAGAAGTATTTCCATTTTCTAAGATCTTCCTCAACTTCTTCATTGTTCTGTAGTTTTCAGGGTAGAGGTCTCTTTTGTTGGATTGATTCCTAAGTATTTTGTTTTTTGTTTTTGTTTTGTTTTGTTTTGTTTTGAGGTTATTGTGAATGGAATGGTTTTCCTAATTTCGCTTTCAGCTGCTTCATCATTGGAGTATAGGAACATAATTGATTTATGGGTATAAATTCTGTATCATGCTACTCTGCTGAGTTAATTTATGAGTTCTAGAAAGTTTTCTGGGGCTGTTTTTTGGGTCTTCTAAATACAGAATCATGTCATCAGTGAACAGAGATAGTTTGAGCTCTCTTTTTCCTATCTTATTTCTTTAATTTCTTTATTTTGCCTAATGCTCAGGCTAGAGTTTCAAGGTCTATGTTGAATAGAAGTGGTCATTTCATCTATGTTGAATAGATGAAAGTGGGCATCCCTTTCTTGCTCCTATTTTTAGAGGGAATTCTTTCGGTTTTCCTCCATTTAGAATGATGCTGGCCTTGAGTTTGTCATATATAGTTTTTAATTATTGTGGTATGTTCCTCCTATCCCTATTTTTTCTAGTGTTTTCAGTATGAATGGATGTTATATTCTGTCAAATGCTTTTTCTGCATCTATTGAGATAACCATGTGATTCTTGTCTTTAAGTCTATTTGTGATAAATTACATTTCTTGATTTCTGTATGTCAAACTAACCTTGCATCCATGGGATGAACCCCACTTGATCACGGTACACTGCCTTTTTACCATGTCGTTGTATGCCAGTATTTTATTAAGAATTTTTGCATCTATGTATATCAAGAATATTCATCTGAAATTTTCTTTCCTTGATGTGTCTTTGTCTGGTTTTGGTGTCAGGGTAATACTAGCTTCATAGAACAAGTTTTCTATTTCATGGAATAATTTGAGGAAGATTGATATTAGTTCTTCTTTAAAGGTCTGGTAGAACTCAGTTGAGAATCCATCTGGACCTGGGCTTTTCTTTCTTAGTAGGTTTTTTTCTTTTTTTTAATATATTTTAGTTGTAGATGGACACAAAATATTTATTTTTATGTGGTGCTGAGGATCGAACCCAGTGCTTTGCACATGTGAAGCAAGCGCTCCACCACTGAGCTACAGCCCCAGTCCTGTTCGTAAGTTTTTTTTTTTTTTTACATTTACATAGGGTAATGATGTTTATTTTATTTTTCCCCTCCCCCCACCCCTCCCACCCCTCTTTTCCCTCTACACAGTCCTTCTTTCCTTCATTCTTGCCGCTGTCCTTAGCCTAACTCTAAACCTAACCCTAAACCTAATACTAGCCCCTCCCACCCCCCATTATATGTCCTCATCCGCTTATCAGCGAGATCATTCGACCTTTAGTTTTTTGAGATTGGCTTATCTCACTTAGCATGATATTCTCCAATTTCGACCATTTGCCTACAAATGCCATAATTTTATCATTCTTCATTGCGGAGTAATATTCCATTGTATAAATATGCCACAGTTTCTTTATCCATTCATCAACTGAAAGGCATCTAGGTTGGTTCCACAATCTGGCTATGGTGAATTGAGCAGCAATGAACATTGATGTGGCTGTATCTCTGTAGTATGCTGATTTTAAGTCCTTTGGGTATAGGCCAAGGAGTGGGATAGCTGGGTCAAATGGTGTTTCCATTCCAAGCTTTCTGAGGAATCTCCACACTGCTTTCCAGAGTGGCTGCACTAATTTGCAACCCCACCAGCAATGTATGAGTGTTCCTTTTTCACCACATCCTCGCCAACACCTATTGTTGCTTGTATTCTTGATAATCGCCATTCTAATTGGGGTGAGATGAAATCTTAGGGTAGTTTTGATTTGCATTTCCCTTATTACTAGGGATGTTGAACATTTTTTCATATATCTGTTGATTACTTGTACATCTTCTGTGAAGTGTCTGTTCATTTCCTTAGCCCATTTGTTGATTGGATTATTTGTATTCTTCGTGTAGAGTTTTTTGAGTTCTTTATAGATTCTGGAAATTAGCGCTCTATCTGAGGTATGGTTGGCAAAGATATTCTCCCACTCTGTAGGCTCTCTCTTCACATTTCTGATAGTTTCCTTTGCTGAGAGAAAGCTTTTAAGTTTGAATCTATCCCAGTTGTTGATTCTTGCTTTTATTTCTTGTGCTATGGGTGTCCTGTTAAGGAAATCTGATCCTGAGCCAACAAGTTGAAGATTTGGACTTACTTTTTCTTCTATAAGATGGAGGGTCTCTGGTCTGATTCCAAGGTCCTTGATCCATTTTGAGTTGAGTTTTGTGTAGGGTGAGAGATAGGGGTTTAATTTCATTCTATTGCATATGGTTTTCCAGTTTTCCCAGCACCATTTGTTGAAGAGGCTATCTTTTCTCCATTGCATATTTTTGGAACCTTTGTCTAGTATGAGAAAATTGTATTTATTTGGGTTTGTGTCCATGTCCTCTATTCTGTACCATTGATCTACCTGTCTATTTTGGTACCAATACCATGCCGTTTTTGTTACTATTGCTTTGTAGTAGAGTTGAAGATCTGGTATTGCAATACCCCCTGCTTCGCTCTTGCTACTGAGGATTGCTTTAGCTATTCTAGGATTTTTATTCTTCCAGATGAATTTCATAATTGCTTGCTCTATTTCTGCAAGGTACATCATTGGGATTTTAATTGGAATTGCATTGAATCTGTATAGCACTTTAGGTAGTATAGCCATTTTGACGATATTAATTCTGCCTATCTAGGAACATGGGAGATCTTTCCATCTTCTAAGGTTTTCTTGAATTTCTTTCTTTAGTGTTCTGTAGTTCTCATTGTAGAGGTCTTTCACCTCTTTTGTGAGATTGATTCCCAAGTATTTTATTTTTTTCGATGCTATTGTGAATGGGGTAGTTTTCCTAATTTCTCTTTCTGAAGATTCATTACTTATGTATAAAAATGCATTGGATTTGTGAGCATTGATCTTGTAACCTGCTACTTTACTGAATTCACTTATGAGTTCTAAAAGTGTGTCCTTCGATAGCTCAGTTGGTAGAGCGGAGGACTGTAGTGGTGCTATGTTCGTAAGTTTTTGACGGCTTTTTCATTACTTAAAATTGATCTGTTTAAATTTTCATTTTTCTGTGTGTGTGTGTGTGTGTGTGTGTGTGTGTGTGTGTGTGTTTGGGGTGGGGCATGGTAATGGAGATTGAACCAAGGGGTTCTCTACCACTTAGTTAAATACCTAGTTCTTTTATTTTTTATTTTAAATTAGTGTTTCACCAAGTTGCTGAGGCTGGACTCAAACTTGTGATCTACCTGTTTCAGTCTTCTGAGTCGTGGGGATTACAGGCATGCACCACCAGGCCTGGCATTACTGGACACTCTAATCTCCCTGGAGAGTTCATGTCTATCTTTCAATTCAGTACACTTAAAATGACTACTAATGACATCTATCAGTCCTTGTCTTTTGTTTCCTAATCATACCTGGGTTTCAGATTTCCACATCAGACAGCTGCTCAAGGCCAACTTTCTGTGCATCCAAATACAAGGGTGTCTCTTTTCTCATTGCATTGGATACATTCCCAACAGTTCTCTATCAGCTCCCTTTACCTGTTCCATCCACACTTTGGCACAAATTCCCATAATGCTTGCTCTGAAGGCACACCTATCACTACTTATTTTACAGTACCTTCATTGTATTCATACACAACTAAGGCAGTCAACTGAGAATGTATTATACAAAAGATTTTCAGACAATTTTAGATGTCTCAAATACTTGCATGATCAAAACAATATCCTCATTAAATGGAGATTTTTTCATTCTACATGGGGTGTATCCTGCCTCTTTAAGAACAGGGTACCAATCAGTGGAGAAATGGCAGATGAGCTACCACAAAAGCTATCTCACTATGCCATAACACCAGCTCCCCTGTCCCCAGTACTTGGCAAAACTAGCTTACACTCATGGGATAACATACATGCAAATACACAGAAATGTGTATCATCTGTATCAAATTTCAGTCTGGGTAAAGGAATGGGAAGGGAGGGTGTCTGATTCCAAAATTGAAGAAAAATATGCTGCTTTTAAGTTTCAAAATGGCACCTGTATTTCTTGATTTTAAAATTCTGATAATACTGAATTTGGTTCTAATGTTGACAAAAAAAATCACTTTACACAAAGGTATAAAACAAAGAAGAGCAACTAAATCTCCATTCAAATATTTGCTAAATATCATCAATTTTACCAACCTAAAATCACATGCATAAATTTGATCCCTAGGATTTTAAGTTAAGTAAAATAATTTGTAATTAAGAATAACACACATCCTAATGGAAGTGTGAAATGAGATTTATTATAATTGGTCAGGGTATTTACAAAAATGAGATTTGAAAGAACTGAAGTGCAATTCTATAATAAATACTATTTAGAGTATAAGGAGAGAAATCACAAACTTCTGTTGCTTTTAAAACTCTTTTTTTCTTTGGTAAGGTACGTATTGTAGCATACCATTAAGCAAAATATAGTTACATTTTGTGCAATCCATGCTGTATAGGGACTTCAAGGTATCAACGAGAGCAATTGTTCAAAAAGTTCTCTGAGAGAATAAGTGAGAATCAGAAACAACAAAATTTCATTACTTGGGCCACAAGCCACTTGATTAGAATCTCTTTAGAAACTGTATGCCTGTAATAAAGTACTGACAGTACAACTAGTAACACTTTCAGATCTCTTCCTTTGGTCATGGAACAATTCACAAAATAAAACAGAGACTAATACTTTAGAAATATTTGCTTCAACTATTTATTGGGTTCCAGTAATGCAAGTTGAAGCATTTCAGAATACACCACAAAGATTCCCAAAAATACACTGAGAAAAAGAGAGCAAAGAAGGTATTAAGAAAAAGTGCTAACAAACACTAATATTGGTAGAAAAAATTTCACTCATGTAGAGGACAATGTATAGCTTATCAGCTACACATACATACATCATTTCATCCAAAATATTATTAGATCCAGGTTTTTAAAATTCTATTGTTATGTAATTTAATACATATTTATCAATATTTGTCCATACAACAGTATTATGAAAGTTATATTTTCATTGTAAAGTATCAGAATTATTGCAGACCTTGGTGTCCTTCTAATCTAATTATAAGGTGGAGTTTTATTCATCAATAAAAAATAATGAAATTACGTCATTTGCTGCAAAATGGATGGAACCTGGGACATAATGTTAAGCAAAATAAGCCCAACTCAGAAAGTCATGGGCTATATGGTTCTTTCATATGTAGAAGCTAGAGAGAAAAAATAAATAAAACAGGTTGAGGGATCCATCTCATGGAGACCAACAGAGTAGAGGAAGGCAACAAGGTGGTGAGGGGGTACTAGGAAACAAAACTGACCAGATTACACTGTTGTTCTGTGCATATGTATTAATATGTAACAAAGAATCCCATCATCATGTATAACTGTAATGCAATAATAAAAAAGCAAATCTAAATATAAGGCTAATATACAAATCTAGTTATTTTAAATTATTCTTTTATAATGCAGCTTTTTTTCTTTTTAAATTTCTAAATAGAACATTAAATGAATTACTGGAAATATATACTTATGTACTTAAAAACTACAATATAAATATACTTTATAAGGTAAATATCTCCAAAAAATAAATACCTCCATCATTAACTTTCTTAACGTCTCATTAGTCATTATTAAAACTCATTTTATATTCTGCCATTTATTACAAAGAAAAACTAATTGACAAATGCAATATTTCAATATACATAATACAGTAGAATCTAACACTTAAATAGGGATTAAATTTCCAAATATACTTTGCAATTCAAACTACCTTAACAAATAATGATTTTGAATCCCTCCTCCCAATATAACACTCACTTGAGGGCACAAGATATTTTTATGTGTTAATAAACCAAAAATAACAATAAGAACAAAAGACAGACTCAATGTGCCTAACATACAGGTTACAAGTATAAGATACAGGTTATAAATATAAAGTTAAAATGAAATCACACCAGAACTAACATTAGAAGTCTTGATGCCCATATCTCTGATTAACAAGGAACAGCAAAAAACTACAGATAAAATGGAAGGACAAATGCTCAGGAAAACCTGACACCTGAATCTCAATGAAATAGTCCTAATCTATTCTTATTCACTCATCTATAACCCACCTAATGAGAAAAAATGTACAGAAATGTATGTGGTTCTATATCTCCAATTATTCTAATTATAATAAATAAGATGTAATATATTAACACATATATGTCTAAGAGAAAAAGATTAAAGCATGAGAAAATGAGGTATCCTATTCATGGTCAACAAAATGTTAAACAAGGTACTATAATGAATTACTGTTTACACAGGGTACCATATAGTATATGGTGTATGCAGTTATGTATAGTACATAATGTGGTAAGTGCATCAAATAAAATGCTTTTAAAGGTAAGGATAATATCTACTATTAAGCGTTTGGTACAGAGTATTCAGTAAATATCCATGTAAATAGATGTGGTATTTTAGAAGCTCAACCAATATAATAGAGATTCCCTGGTCATTTCAAAACTGAGATCCATTAAACTATTTCTGCAGGATATACATATCGGACACTCTGGTAAAATTCAGCTGAAACTTTCATAGTCAGTTGTGAGTTTGAAACACAGAAGACAAAGAGGAAAACTAGTGTTGTACTAGACTGCAGGGAAAAAAAGATGAAAACTTCTGCCCCCAGACTGCTTTAGGACTCAAGATGACAACACTGGCTCCTGCTGGAATTTCTAGCCCACCAGCCAGTCTTGCAAAACGCAGGCTTGCCAGCCCCCAGAACTCCATCAGTCAATTTCTTAAAATTAATCTCTCTCTCTCCCGCTTCCCCTTCCTCCCTGCCACCACTTCTTCCCTTGCAATATAAAATTTCATACACATAATTTCATATGATATAAAATATATAAAATATATTAATTCTGTTTGAGTACATTAGAACTAAATTCTATGCTTACTTCTGAACTTTTAGACAATTCTAGAGGTTGTGAGAGTAGGGCAAAGAAAGAAAGGCTGAAATACTCAAATACCTCAAAAAATGAACAACTATGTAAAATCAATCACTACTTTTCAAGGAAAGTATTTAAGGAGAAACTGAGGCAATGAAGAACAAAATATGATGAAACCATGCTGCCAAGATGAAACTACATATCATACAATTATTCTACTGAATAAAGATATCCACAAAAATCACAGATTGTAATTGAAAACAGATGAAATAATGATGATATGATTACATTTAGTATGCTGACTGTATCAAGTAAGTAGTATAAACTCAAATGCATATGACAGGAAATAAAATGATTTGGTACATACTTGTGACAAAAAATTTTTTTGTGAAAGTACAGCTATCAAAGGCAGCGATTTTCTCCTGCAAGACTACGACGAGGATCCTAAAATTAGGGGGGAAAAAAAGGTGAATGTGAAATTGTACGAATTGAATCATAAGTAAGTTAAATCAGCTAGATTCAAAATAAAACATTTCTTATAAATATTTAGCCTAGCAATATTTACCTCTAAAATCTAAAAATAAAAATGATGAAATCTTTTATAATATAGAGGTTATTCCAAAATAAAAAAGAAGGAAAAGTACCACCTTAAAAAACATTTTCTCTTAATAAACTTTTATTTTTCATTCATTTTAAATCAAATAAATCAACATTAAAAATGGATAATATCAATAAACTGTTAGCTATTTACTAAAAGTGCTTTCCCACTGATGTTTCAGAGTCATGGAATTAAACATAAAATGGATTTATGTAATCTATCACTTAAAATGATTGCTGCATTACCAACATAACTCACACACAAAGAAATCTAAGACAATTACATTTGGTGTAAATAAGTCATTTCTGATTGACTCACTATATTAAAATTCAATGAGAATTTGTATAAATAGTATTTTTCACAGCTACTAAGATTTATAAATAACCAGGAAAATAATTTAGATTTAAATATATTTTCAAAATGTAATTTCTAAATACATCTAAAATATGACTATTCCTCATAAGCTATTAATAGGAACCACCAAGTTTAATAATTATTTCAAAAAAATCTAATAAATTATTATAATTATTACTAAATATTTAACATTAATTTTTCCAAACTGGGGACAGGTAAATCTAAACAACAGATGCTGATACTTGAATGGAAAAATAGAGAAAAAGCATTATTAAAAAGTATATGTGCATATTTATATACACCAAGAGGGAATGCAACGTTAACACCTGGTGAGTCTCAATGAAGTGTTTATTGTGTTATCTTTGCAACTGTTATCTATATTTTGAAATTTTTTAAATAAAAACAATGAAAAATGAAAAAAAAAATGCATGCTCTATTAATTTTGCTCACATGTTAAAAGAGAACATGTGATGCAGAACCATTCTAATGAGTAATTGTTATTCCTTGTAATTTTTTTCAGCTGGGTTTGTTTAAAACTTTTCTAATTTTTAGTGAGCTGTTTGTTGTTAATAATAATTTGCTATATGTATATATGTACACTTTGTGTATTCAAAGAGCAGAGAAAATAACCCTGTAAAGGAAATAATGGGAAATTTTAGGAATACCCAATTGTAAACTACATTTCTGTTCTGTCACTACAATATTGCCCAAAACCTTGTCACTTACACATAGAGTCAGCACAACACTCTCGACACCTTTGTAAAAGAAAAGGCATTTTCACATGTAAATATTATTTACCAAGATCTACAATGATCCTTTAAACACAACGGTCATCATAAAAATATCAAATAATGAAACACAGAAAAGAAAATATTCACTATTGTTAAGAGCCAACAGAACCAAATGAGGCATGGGTGTATATTTATTTATGTATATAATGTGTGGATATGTATGTGTACACCAGCAAACTGATCTCTGTTCTTCTCATAATTTCCTTTTGTTTTTGTTTTTGTGCTGGGGATAGAAACAAGGGCCTCCCATATACCAAACATTTGTTACACTACTAATCTACATCTGCAGTCCTTCATAATTTCTTTTATATACACGGAATATTTAAAATTAGATGACTGTCAGACAGGATAATGATCAAGTTAAATATGTCAAGACCAAGATATTAAAAGAACACAAGTAGTTTAAAACTATAAAATGGAAAAATACATACCATGTAAATTGTAACCATAAGAGCTGGAATGGATAAATGATTACATGATAAACATTAAGAACAGGAGTATCCAAAGTCACATAGTTCATAAAGATGAAAAGATCACAAAGCAAGAAAATAAAATATAATAATCATAAATGTATGTGCACCCAATAACAGAAATTCAGAAAATGTAAGGAAGAAAGTAACAATCCAATGCAAATGATCCCTAAGAAAAACAAAGAAACACAACAAGAAAAAGAAAATTACAGATCAACCACCCTCATGACTATAGATGCAAAAATAAAATCCAAAACCATACAAAAAGGATTTTAGATAATAACAACAAAAGGTTCATCCAAAGATTCAAGGATGGTTTTAACATTAGGAAATCAACCAAAATAATTTACTCTTTAAACAGACTGAAAATGAAACATACAATCATCTTAATAAGGACTTTGCTAAATTCAATACCCAATTATGAAAAAAAATACCCAATTACAAAAAAAAGACAAAACTGTCAGCAAACTAGTAAAGGAACTCCCTACAATGATAAATAGCATGTATTTCTCCTCACACCTTAGGGGCAGGGGTGGGGGGAGCTCACAGCTAAAAACAAAACTAGATAGTCAGCTAGATGGATCAAGAAAAGAGAGCATTCACAAATTTGATATCACTAGATGTTTCACAGTCATTAAATTGATAATAAGTACTATCATTTTATTCCAATAAATAGTACAACCTAATAGAGACATTTTTTGAAACAAATTATCATAACTAATACCAGAAAGAGTGTTAAAACCTGAAGAAACTTTTAAACATAAATTGAATCTCTAACTGAAATTTTGCCTATAAATAAGTGGTATTACCTTTCATGTTGAGTTATAATTCATATAGAAAGGATAGTTGCATAGGATTTAAGACTTCTTTTTGTTGTTGTTCTATAAGAATATGCAAGTAACTGAACAAAATTGATTGAAAAAACCTGAGATCAGGGACACCCTTATCTCAAGTTAGGTGTTCCTATAAGTGTGTGATCCCGGAGTCTATTCCATTGCACTGGTGTATTTCTCTTTCATCAATATCAAGTAATATAATTTTGGTCAAATATATAATATTGAAATAATGAACCTTTCATGCCATAAAAAGTGGTCTTTATTATTGGTTTATTTAGATCATATTAAACTTATCCGATTCAAAATTCTGTGATTACAGGTACTACACATCTTTCATTGACTTTAAAAATATAATTGAATTTTTCATTGAATTTCATTGATGCTAAAAATATAGTGTTGATTTTTCAAATTTTCCCACTGCATTTGTTCATTTTTGCATAAGCAAATACAATTGATTTCAACCAAAAATACTACTAAATTATTAATGCCAACAATTTAAGACATGTCACCCTCACAGTATTCTTAAATAGGCAAGGATCTGTGACTTTATTAACTTATAAATGACCTGATCCTCCCCAAGAGTCTCAGTGCTCTCAAATTATTCACTGAATAATGTATTCCCCAGCAACACACATACAAATTTAAAATACCATCTTATCACAAGTTAAATTCCAAAATGTCTAAAGGTCTGGAGGTAACAATATTTTTGCCAATTTTAAGAAATAGTAAAGCGGATACACAGCTCAAAAAGCAAAAGGAAAAACATCTTAGGAGATGAAGTCAGAGAGGTAGCAAAAAAGCAAAGATACTAGATGTTCTTGTAGGTCACAGGAAGGAAACCAAGGGATAGTTTAGAACAAAAGATGGAATATTCTGGCACCTATTCTAATACAGGTTTTAAAAGATAGATTCTGGCACAATAATAAGAACAGGTCAGTATGGGGGCAAGCAGGTGACAATTTGAAAGGAGAGAATTTGAAGAATATCACAATAATCTGGGTAAAAGATAGTGATTTAGAGCAGAGTGATAGCAAGGGTTGTAGTAAGAAATTATTAAATTATTAATACAATTGAAGATGGAGCTGAACAGAGTTTTTCCACAGACTGCAATAGGGTAGGTAAGTAAAACAGAAGTTAAAAATGGACTAAGAAGTTGGGTATAGCTCAGAGGTAAAGTGCCTCTGGGTTCAATACCCAGTACCAAAAAAAAAAAAAAAAAGAGAGAGAGACCTAAATTTAAGAGCTAAATCTACAAAATTCTCAGAGGAAAGCAGAGGTGTAAATGCTTGTAACCTTGGAATAGATAATAGTTTCTTAGATATGATAACAATAGTAAAAGCAACAAAGGGAAAAAAATGGAACTGGACATCACCAAATATTAAAAACTTTGGTGCCTGAAATGACACCACCAAGAAAGTGAACAGATAACCCACCACATAGGAGAAAAGTTGGCAAGTAATGCATCTGATAAAGAACTTATGTAGAATGTACACAGTCTTGTTACTCAACTTAAAATAATAAAAAGACAATCAAATTTTAAAATGGGCAGAGAACCAGAATAGATGTTTCTGGAAGGAACAAAAACAAACGGCCAATAAGCACATGAACTGATGGTAAATATCATTAGTCATTCAGGAATCACAAAACTACAAAGATAATACTTCACAACCACTAAGATAGCTACAATAAAAAACAACAAAGAGCATCTGCCTAGCATTTACGAGGTCCTGAGTTCAAGTCCCAGCATCACCCAAAAATAATAATAAGTGTTGGTGAGAAAGAAGAGAAACTGAAATCCTCACACATTGTTGGTAGGAATGCAAAATGATACAGTCATGTTGGAAAATAACTTAGCTGTTTTGCTGGGTATAAGATTATTGGTTGGCATCTGTTTTCCATCTCACCCCAATTAGAATGGCGATTATCAAGAATACAAGCAACAATAGGTGTTGGAGAGGATGTGGGGAAAAAGATACACTCATACATTGCTGGTGGGGTTGCAAATTAGTGCAGCCACTCTGGAAAGCAGTGTGGAGATTCCTTAGAAAACTTGGAATGGAACCACCATTTGACCCAGCTATCCCACTCCTCGGTCTATACCCAAAGGTCTTAAAATCAGCATACTACAGTGATGCAGTTACATCAATGTTCATAGCTGCTCAATTCACAATAGCCAGATTGTGGAACCAACCTAGATGCCCTTCAATTGATGAATGGATAAAGAAACTGTGATACATATATACAATGGAATACATTGTATATATATATACAGCCATAAAGAATAATAAAATTATGGCATTTGCAGGCAAATGGATGAAATTGGAGAATATCATGCTAAGTGAGATAAGCCAATCAAAAAACCAAAGGACAAATGATCTCGCTGATAAGCGATGATGATACATAATGGGGGGTGGGAGGGAGGCAAGAATAGAGGAAGGAGGGACTGTATAGAGGGAAAAGAGGGGAGGGAGGGGTGAGGGGGGAAGGGAACGAATCAAACACCATTACCCTATGTAAATGTATGATTAGATAAATGGTACACCTCTACTTCATGTACAAACAGAAACAAGTTGTACCCCATTTGTTTACGATAAAAAAAATAGCTTAGCTGTTCCTCAAATAGTTAAACTTACACTTAACACATTATCCAGCAATTCCGCTGCTGGATATAAGCACAGGAGAAATGAAAAAGTATACTTAATTAAAAACCTATACAGGAAAATTCGCATCTATGGTCCCAAGAGCATGAAAGTAGAAACAACTCAAAGGTTCAACTGGTGAATTGATAACAAAATGTGGTATATCCATGCAAATTTCAGTCATAGAAAGGAACTAAGTATTGATACATTTTCCTTGTGAAGGAATCTGAAAAACAATAAGCTACATGAAGGAAATCAGTCAGAAAGATCATATATTGTATTCCATTTTCATAAAATGTCCAGAACAGGCATAATCACAGCAATATAAAATAGATCAGTGTTTAGACATGCTGGGAAAAGGTAAACAGGAGATGAAATACTGATGGGGATGTGATGTTGGAGGTTTATTGATGGGAAATGCAAGACACTGAACATACCAAAACAACCACCAATACTATATACTTCACAAGGGTAAATTGTAAGGTATGTGAAATATACCACAAATTTTTTAAATGGCCCAAAGGATTTTGGCTGCAGCAACTGTCAGAGTAGTTACCATTTATTAAAATGGAAAAAATGGCAGGAAGAGTAGGTTAATAATCTTCCCATCTCAGAATCGTTACACTTGAGATTTCATCTACATATCAAAACAGAGCAAAGACATGGATCCAGAGGTTATCATTACAGAACAGAGATAGAAAATTATAGATCATCTGTAAATTAACTGTATTAAAGAAATGAAAATAAATAAGAGCTTCTGAAGAGGAAATAGTGCTGAAAAGAGAGATTAAAAGATGATGCCAATCCAACATGTATCCATTGGTAAAGGAATCCAGTAAAATTAGAGAGAAAACCAAGAGAATGATGTCCCCAAAACCTAATGAAGACATTGTATTTAAAAAGAAGAAATTGTGATCACTGATGAATACACAGGGATGAAATTAGTGCTGGAGATAGAGGAACAAATTACTGAATATTTAATGAGTCCTGAACACACGGCAGTATGGTGAGAACTGAAAACTGACCCATATCGAAGCCTGGGAACTAATGTAAATTTGAAGAGAGCAATGTTATGTCAAACAAAAGGGGGAAAGGAGACCTCTCAATTTAGGGAAATTGGGGTGGGTACGTGGAGTCGTGATGAAAAGATCTGGATCCAAACTCCTTGAGATGGAATACACATTTATAAATGATGCTAAGAGAGATATCTGGGTAACAAGTAGCAGAGGTGAAGTGGAAGTTTTCTTTTGAGTTCTCCTAATTCTTCTGTGTGCCCTGGACTGAAATTCAGAATATTCATTCTGTTCAGTTTGTCAGACTTTTCTGGGCAGTCTCAGTGATATATTTCCTGCTGTGCTTATTCTGAGGACAGAGTGGCTCTAACTATTATGAAAAGTCCAAATAAAAATCAATTCCAAAAGTTAAAAAAAATTAATTCTTCTGTTTCCTATATTTAATGTCCTTTTTTTTAAATCTCTAAAGTCTTCAAGTTTTCTATTTCATCTTTTTAGTTTTGATCAATTACACAACAATGTGCCCACAGTTTTCTTCTTATTCATCCTCCTTGGTGTTCCTACAGAACATGAATATATACATTTCTGTTCTTCATAAAATTTGGGTAATTTTTTAAAATTTTTCAAATACTTTTTCTCACACCCCTGTCTTATTAAATCTTTACATTTCATAGATCAATGGAGTTTGATAATGTTTTTCCATTTCTTACTTCTCCTGTTCAACCTGTATACTTTCTACTGCTCCACCTGGAAGGTCTTATTTCTTTCTCCACTGAGATTTTCATCCACTATGATCATAAAGGTATACTAGGTACAATATGTCTCTGGACATCAGGGAGATTCATTGTTCGGTTGGCTGACTTCATATCTGAAAATATTTTTGTTACAGGTGATTTAAATTTACTTGTATTTACTAATATGATTGATAAATTTGGTTTCAGCTCCCCTTCCTGATGTGGATGCTTTACTTTTACAGGGGAGAGGACTGTGTCCCCTGTTTTCCTTGCTGAGGATATTAATTTGGTTTGGTACTTACCATTTGACTCCTATCTGCAACACTTTACCTTTCTCTATATTTTTCTCTTCTCATTTTAAATTTTAATCATGTCTACTGTGTTAGAGTATTCAACATTTAGTCTATTCTGCCATTAAACCACTTTCTTCGACCTGTACCTTAATCCAAATAAAAAAAAAAAAAGAGGAAAGCCTTGCTGCATTTTTTGATCTGATCTCTGAAACTGCTTACCACTTCTACCTCATTGTAGTCACTTTAACTAAGTTATTAGGTTCACCATACACTCTAGGTTGGAGAAATTAAATCCTGCTGCCTGGAATGTAGATTATCAAAGAATTTAAGAATATTTTATACCATCACTGCTGCTTTATTTCAAAATTTATTAAATCATTTCATTATTGACATTCCTCCCACAAAGAAGCAGCACACACTCTATTTCCCCCACTCACTCCTTTATACCAGCAGCATGGAGTCTCATTCTCTGCATCAGGTCCATCTACAGATGCCAATCCTTAAACAAAGCTCCTCATATATAATTACTATCAATCTGAAGACTGTGAATTTAAAAGACACGGTATCAGAAACCTTCTTCAGCACACCAAAAATACACTGGTGAGACAGGCTGGTAATAACTGCTAACTTTGGAAATGGTACATTTAGATTGGTAATGTGGGGAGTGCCAGTCGTCTCAGGGAGTGATCAACTGTTTCAGTAAGGTTTATGTCAGACCTACCCTTAATCACATTCACTTATTTAGAGACACTAATTGCCTACTGCCCAATAAGGAGGAGGAGTTTTCATGGCCACATCTGTTCCTTTCCATTTCCCAACCTCTATTGACTCCTTAGCAATTTCAAGTACTAGATCTCTAATGATTCTAATACCCTCTGCTTCCAGGAAAGAACCTCAAGTTTACCTATGCCCCTTCTGCACAAATTCTTGCCATACTGTCCTAACTTCCACACCCTCTGCCATATCACCTCTGACATTAGCTCTTGAAAAAATTCTATTGGTCTCATGTTTGAAATTTCAAGTTTTACTATTCATTCTTGCAGAGTTATAAATGAAGCATGTATTGATCTATATGCATTTGGGAGAAGGATAAACTCAAATACAGGTGACTATATTTATCTCTGGAGAATAAAAATCTATCTTGTAGAATTTCACTACACATATATTTTACTATTAATTTTTGAAAGACAATTACAGTTTTGATTTCCTATTTAATTTAAACTAAGCAAATAATGAAGACTGTAGGAGTCTTTTGCTTCTATCTTCTCTGGCTTTAAGCATATTCACA
Source organism: Sciurus carolinensis (assembly GCF_902686445.1). NCBI lineage: Eukaryota > Metazoa > Chordata > Mammalia > Rodentia > Sciuridae > Sciurus > Sciurus carolinensis. The sequence goes on from NC_062215.1 coordinate 35,530,551, forward strand.
GATCTGTAATATGAGGAAATTGATCTAAAAATCTTCTCTGTACTACTTTTTAGAATGTGTTAAGGTTTCTCTTTGGCTAAATAATATGTAAATTACCTTAAGAGGGCACATGGTATAATTTTGGGAGTTCAATTATATTATCTGCTGAAACTACCCATTCAATAATGTTTAATACTTCTGCATGATTTTGTTTTCACTAACTTCATTTGTCATAGGATAATTACCTTAACCTGGTATAGTATACTGTTTCTTCTATTTCCTCTTTCATGTTATTGAACTTGAATTCAAATAGTTCTATCATTAGTGATAACATACATTTTCTTTACTATGTATTTGTTAGGTACATCTTTTTACACCATCTCATTAAAATCTAATCTGAGAATCTGGTTTCCCTTAAATGTATTGAAATGAGGAAATATTTCATTTGTTGTACTTCATATGTTTGCTTTTGATGACAAGATTTATATCTTGCATCCACTCTTGATTCCAGGCATTCATCATCCTCATCCTTCAGTTTTCTCAAGTGTAAAAGGAAAATACTATGTAATGAAAGATTACTATGTTCCCTTCTCCACTTACATTCTGTGGTTATAATCTGTCATTATCACTAAAGGTCAAGTAGAAGTTCAACCTAGATTTGAAGAAGTCCAATTTAATAAAATAAATCATAAAGGAGGAAGAAAACCAATCCAGTGTATGTTTTAGCTGCACTGTAAAGTATTTCTTACCTCCCAGGAAAATCATAGTTCATATCACAAACCAGTAAAAACACAGCATACACATTATACATATAAAAAGGTTTCTCAGAATATCTATGATGTCTCATATACTTTTTACTCCTTTTCACTGTGTTTATAAAATACTGGTTAAATCCCACTGCAATGAATTCACAATTCCCTCATGGTTCAAGACTGAAAATATTCAATCAAGGAATCTTGGAGGTATTTTATAGGATATAATTTTGAAGATATTTCTTCAATATTTTAAAAAAGATTCAAGTCATGGAATTGGTAGTTCTCTATATGCCCGGGAGGTAGAATACACTTGTACAAGAAACATGAAAAAATGCTTACCGCTTATTGCAGTGGAGGTCATAAATAGGTGTTTTAAACTGAATAGACTTGACCATCTCTCCAGTACGAAGTGAATATAGATCCACACAACAGTAAGGTGGGCTTGTGCTAAAAGAAGGAAAAAAGTCATTATTTTTAAAAAAAGAGGGCTGCCATAGTACTTGCCTAGCATGTGAAAGGCCCTAGCTTCAATCTCCTGCACCATAAAAAAATAATTAATTAATTAATTAATTAATAAAAATAAACAATAAATAAAAACATGAAATACTAACATACAATATATTTTTCTAATATTAAATCCCTTATTAACATGCTACTAGTTAATGGATTCAAAATTTTTATAAAAACACACTCATACTACATCCCCATAAATTTAAGAATGTATAAAATTAGGGGAAAAGAAAAAATCTATTATTCACCAAGTTGATACTCTACAAAAGAAAAAAAAATATGATTTTATCATTAGATGAAGAACCATAGCTACAATTTTAAAATAAATTCACAATAAGAAATATTCCCTTAATCTGATAAGGGTTCTAGACTTAAAACTGGTACCCTTAATGAACAACACATAGAATTGTAAAATGCTAAAAGGAACTAGATAAGAAAGATCATTATCACCACTTCAACGTAGTATAGAAGGTTCTATGCATAAGTCAAGAAAAACAATTACTACAAGGAAAACAAGCTATCATTATTGGCTGAAAACCTGACTGTATGAAACCCATACTACAAATCTATCAGTAGAAAAATATACAGATAGCCCTATTCAATAAACACAAAATATTATAATTATTATGTGTATTTAACAAAGTCACCAGATAAGTTAATATAAAAATGTCACCTGTATTTTTGTAAATTAAGAAAAACTAGACACCATCTGTGGTGACACACACCTATAATCCCAACTACTCCGTACGTTGAGGCAAGAGGATCATAAGTTTGAGCAATTTAACAAGACCCTAAGCAGTTTAGTGAGAACCTGACTCAAAATAAAATATAAAAAGGGCTAGAGATGTGACTCAGTGGTAAAGTGCCCCAGTACCAAAAAAAAAAAAAAAAAAAAAGACCAAAATAGGTATTTCCCCTTCCCTTCCCAAAATAAGGTATACATACAAAAGGTCAATAGATATATGAAAAATACTCCACACATCACTAATTGACAGAGAAATGAAAATAAAAACAGTGAGCTATCACCTCACCCCAGTAAGAATGGTTATCAAAAATACTATAGAAAACAAGTGCTGCTTAAGATGTAGACAAAAGGGAAACCTTGTATGTTTATGGATATCTAAATTAGTAATGCCATAAAGAAAATAGTATAGAGATTAATCAGAAAATTAACAATATTTATCATATGATCCAGCAATTCTACCACTTGGTACAAATCCCATGGATACAAATCATTATGTCTAAAAGACTTGAGTATTTCCCTGTATTAATTGTACCACTATTCAAACTAACTAAGAAATGTATATAACCTAAGTGTCCATCAATGGATTAATGGATAAAGAAAATATGGTATATGTACACAATGGAATACTATTCAGCTACAAAAAAATAAGAAAATCTTGTCATTCATGACAACATGAATGGAACTAGAGGTCATTAGGTTAAGTGAAATAATTCAGACACAGAAGGCTCTCACTCACTGGTGGAATTTAGAAAAGTTGATCTCATTGAAGTTAAGAGAAAAATGGTGGTTATCAGAGGTTGGAGAGAGCAGTGCAAAGGGAAGGGTGTGGAGAAGGTGGATAACAGGTATTAAGTTACAATTAGATAGGAGGAAGAAAGTCTGGTTTGCTACTGCACAGTAGGATGACAACAGATAATGATAATGCACATTTAAAATAACTTAAAGAATGTATTTTGTAAGTTTTACCATAAAGAAAGAAAAGTTAGGCTGGTGTTGTGGCTTGGTGGTAGAGTGCTCGCCTAGCATTTGTGAGGCACTGGGTTTGATACTCAGCACCATGTACAAATAGATAAAGGTCTATCAACAACTACGAAATATTTTTTAAAAGAGAGAAAAGTCTTTGGTGAGATAAATGTGTTTTAACTCATTTAAAAACTACACAATGTAGACATGTATCAAGACATCACATTATCCTATTAATATATATAATGTTTAAGCTTCTGGTTTGGTTTAAAAATTAATCTAAAAATATTTTAAAAGAGCAGAAAAAGAAGAGCAAGTTAAAACCAACGATTTAATAAAAAAGAAAGGGATTTAATAAAAAAGAAACAAAATCAATAAAATAATATATGAATAAGCAAGAGAAAAAATAATGAAACTAAAGCCTGGTAATATTAAATTTAAAAAGTGCTAACTCTAATAAAAAGGTCAAAAAATAAATAAAAGACAAACAATATAAAGAAGAAAGTATGACATATTCAGATGACACAAATCCCTTACCAAGCAAACAGTCAAGAGTCCTGAAATAAATTCTTATTTGCATGGTTAATTTATTATCATCAAAGGCATAACATAACAAAATACTGAGATAGTCTTTTCATCAAATGGTACTAAAAGTGTAATATTATGCATAAAAATTAACTGTAAATGTATCCTAGATTTAAAAATACAATAGTCAAAACTACACAGTGTCTAGAACGAAACTTAGGAAAAAAATCTCTGCAATCGACTTCTTTTTTTTAATTAATTTTTATTGTAAACAAATGGGATACATGGTGTTTCTCTGTACATGGAGTAACAGCATACCATTTGTGTAATCATACATTTACACAGGGTAATGGTGTTTTGATTCATTCTGTTGTTTTTTCCTTTCCCCCCACCTCTCCCACCCCTCTTTTCACTCTATATAGTCCCTCCTTCCTCCATTCTTGCCCCCTCCCACCCCCGTTAGGTATCATCATCTGCTTATCAGCGAGATCATTCATCCTTTGGTTTTTCGAGATTGGCTTATCTCGCTTAGCATGATATTCTCCAATTTCATCCATTTACCTGCAAATGCCATAATTTTATTATTCTTTATGGCAGAGTAATATTCCATTGTATATATATATACCACAGTTTCTTTATCCATTCATCAATTGAAGGGCATCTAGGTTGGTTCCACAATCTGGCTATTGTGAATTGAGCAGCTATGAACATTGATGTGGCTGCATCTCTATAGTATGCTGATTTTAAGTCCTTTGGGTATAGGCCGAGGAATGGGATAGCTGGGTCAAACGGTGGGTCCATTGCAAGCTTTCTGAGGAATCTCCATACTGCTTTCCAGAGTGGCTGCACTAATTTGCAACCCCACCAGCAATGTATGAGTGTACCTTTCTCCCCACATCCTCGCCAACACCTATTGTTGCTTGTATTCTTGATAATTACCATTCTAATTGGGGTGAGATGGAATCTTAGGGTAGTTTTATTTGCATTTCTCTTATTACTAGAGATGTTGAACATTTTTTCATATATCTGTTCATTGCTTGTAGATCTTCTTCTGTGAAGTGTCTGTTCATTTCCTGTTCATTTCCTTAGCCCATTTGTTGAGTGGATTATTTGTATTCTTGGTGTAGAGTTTTTTGAGTTCTTTATATATTATGGAAATTAGTGCTCTATCTGAAGTATGAGTGGCAAAGATTTTCTCCCACTCTGTAGGTTCTCTTCACGTTGCTGATAGTTTTCTTTGCTGAGAGAAAGCTTTTCAGTTTGAATGTATCCCAGTTACTGATTCTTGCTTTTATTTCTTGTGCTATTGGAGTCCTGGTAAGGAAGTCTGATCCTAGGCCGAAATGTTGAAGATTTGGACCTACTTTTTCTTCTATAAGATGCAGGGTCTCTGGTCTGATTTTGAGGTCCTTGATCCATTTTGAGTTGAGTTTTGTGCAGGGTGAGAGATAGGAGTTTAGTTTCATTCTGCTGCATAAGGATTTCTAGTTTTCCCAGCATCATTTATTGAAGAGGCTCTCTTTTCTCCATTGCATATTTTTGACACCTTTGTCTAGTGTGAGAAAATTGTATTTATTTGGGTTTGTGTCTGTGTCCTCTATCCTATACCACTGATCTACCTGTCTATTTTGGTACCAATACCATGCCGTTTTTGTTACTATTGCTTTGTAGTATAGTTGAAGTTCTGGTATTGCAATACCCCCTGTTTCACTCTTCCTGCTAAGGATTGCTTTAACTATTCTGGGTTTCTTATTCTTCCAGATGAATTTCATGATTGCTTGCTCTATTTCTGTAAGGTACATCATTGGGATTTTAATTGGAATTGCATTGAATTTGTATAGCACTTTTGGTAGTATGGCCATTTTAACAATATTAGTTCTGCCTATCCAAGAACATGGGAGATCCTTCCATCTTCTAAAGTTTTCTTTAATTTTTCTTTAGTGTTCTGTAGTTCTCGTTGTAGAGGTCTTTCACCTCTTTCATTAGATTGATTCCCAAGCTTTTTTTTTTTTTTTGAGGCTATTGTGAATGGGGTAGTTTTCCTAACTTCTCTTTCTGAAGATTCAACACTTATGTATAAAAATGCATTGGATTTATGAGCATTAATCTTATATCCTGCTACTTTACTGAATTCACTTATGAGTTCTAAAAGTTTTCTGGTGGAATTTCCAGGTTCCTCTAAATATATAATCATGTCATCAGTAAATAGGGACAGTTTGAGTTCTTCTTTTCCTATTCATATCCCTTTAATTTCTTTGGTCCGTCTAATTGTTCTGACTAGAGTTTCAAGGACAATGTTGAATAGAAGTGGTGAAAGAGAGCATCCCTGCCTTGTTCCAGTTTTAAGGGGGAATGCTTTCAGTTTTTCACCATTTAGAATGATATTAGCCATGGGTTTAGCGTAGATGGCCTTTACAATGTTAAGGAATGTTCCCACTATCCCTAATTTTTCTAGTGTTTTGAGCATGAAGGGATGCTGTATTTTATCAAATGCTTTTTCTGCATCTATCAAAATAATCATGTGATTCTTGACTTTAAGGCAACCTACTTCTTAAATAGCATAGAGAACACATGAAAATATATATACAACAAATATAACAAAGTTCATCAAACTTCATAATTTTATTTGTAACAGACAGATATATGAAAAGGCACATTGTAAGGAAAATTTCCAAAATACACATCTGACAAAAGGTTTGTATCTAAAATATAAAAAGGATACCTATAAAATCAATAATATTTATGTATTAAACCCTTAAAGTGGTTATGATATTTGAAAAAGTATTTCATCAAATAAGATATACAGGTAGTTACTAAGCACATAAAATATTCAAATAACTAAGTATCAGGGAAATGCAAATTAGAATCTCTAAGGAATACCACTAGAATTAGTCAAATTTTAAAAACTGGTAATACAAAGTATAGACAAGAATGCAAAGTGAGTGATACTCTCGGTCATTAATGCCAAGGATTCAGAAGGCTGAAATAACTCTGAAGATTACCAGTTATTTTTAAAAAGTTAACATATCTTGACCCATATATCATTAAGTATTTTATTGTTAATAACAACACAAACAAGAAACAAATGTTAATCAACAGATGAACCTTAAAATATTGATCCCAGGGAATAGTATTCTGCAATTAAAAGTAATAATTTATCCATACAACATAAATTAATCTCAAAACCATAATGAGTGGGGGGAGAGTATACCTATATAAAAGCTAAATACCATATGATTCCTTCTCTAAAAAATGCTAACAATCACAAAATTATCAAAATAGGACACAAACAGAAGGTATAAAGTGGCATTATGAACTTTTCAGGGTGATAGAAATGTTGCTGTATCATAATTATGGTGGAAATTACACAAATGTAGATAAAAGGGAACAACTGGAGATGGTGGAGAATTTGTAGAAGTCTGAACTTTAATCTTTGAAATTAAGACGATGCAAAAATTATTTTCTTAGTGTTCCCCCATCCCCCAAATTAATCCAGTTCTTCTGTTAAAGGAATGAATTAATAATGAACAAAATCTAGCATTTCCCCTAAATTAGTAGGGAAAAAAACAACTTGTCAACTTCAATCTAGCCTTCATTAGGGCTACAACTAACTAAATACTGGAATTCTGATCATTTCACTGGTATTATCTGTACAATATCACAACTAAGAGATTCTTCTACTAAAAATCCTCCCATAGGCAGAAAAAAAGGCTGTGAAATCTCAGTTTATAGACAGCTGAACAAAATTCAGCAGAATAAAACTTCTATAAATCAGGAAAAATGCTTCCCATTCAATGAATAATAGAAAAAGATAATTCTTTTTAAAAAGTGTTTTCATAAATTCACACATTCATAAAAGAATCAGCACATTTCCTGCCAATAAACACAGTTGTGTACACGCCCGACATGTCCTTTTGTTCTCTGTCTTCTCTTTTGAAAAGCCTTACAGATTTCCATGGGGCATAGCAAGACAAACTTAATTTTCCTCATGGACTAGCTGATGAGAAAACTTTCCATAAAATAATCAGTATGCATGCCCTATAATGTGTCATACTAAAATAGAGAGACATGAAACAAGTTGTTACTTTCTACTCTATTACACACCACACAAATAGTGTAGAAAACAGTGCCACAAGAAATTTGCATAATACATCCTCCATGTGATTTCTACACAGCTCAAATGGATTAACATTTTCAAAGGTTTCTGTCTGACATTTAAACACAGAACTATGACTTCTCATTAAAGATAAGGTTGATAGTTTAGAGCACAGAAAGTTCTCAGAAGAAATTTTGAGAGTCAAGTTTAGAATGTAACTGAATCTACTTCTAGCAAATACCACAGGTTGTGGGGAAAACAGAAATTATTAAACAATTGTTTAAAAGCCTCTGAACTGTGCCCAAGCAAGTATTCCTGTCCATATGTACATATTGCAATATGTATTTTATATATTTTATATTTTGTTTAACTAAGTAACGTATTTTATAGTGGGTTACCAAGCATATGTTTTGAAATTTTCCTATCTGAATAATCTGTTGCCTACTGTTAAACTGACCTATAAGGGAAGTTACTGCTATTTTAGAAGTGGGGAAGTCCTCATTTTTATATATTGTAATACCCAAAGAAATGGAATTTATATTTAAAATTCATTCCAGTGAAGATAATTGTTAAGTATTTAAAGCTGAATTTCAAAACCAAAGTTTCATTTCCTAAAATGAAAACTTTTTTATCAACCAAAACCAAAATATTTAAAATGGATTTAAAATATATATATATTAAAACTATCAAGAATATGGAAGACAAGTATCAACAAGAAACCACTGAACATTTTCATCTAAATGAATCTATAGTTGTAGAACAGACTGGCCAAACAAAAATAATTATCCTTACCTAAAACCTTTTAAAATTCTGAATAAGCATATGCCATAAATTGAATCCTAAATTCTATATTCAGGTTAAATCCTGAAAACCTATCAATCTGTTCCCCATGCAATTCCTTACTCATTTCCTTCTGATAAATAACTAGGAGGTTGTGCTTTTATTTTAAACTATATAATTAAATATTGAGTCATAGACATTTGTTAAAAGAGAAAATGAAAATGCAGCTCTTTCCAAAGGGCAACATTAAGAAATCAACTGAAAAAATTAAAAATATTTTAACGGACACTGGGATTGTGGCTCAGTGGTAGAGAGTACTTGCCTAGCATGCATGAGGCACTGGGTTTGATTCTCAGTACTCAGTAAAAAATTAATTAATTAAATAAAAGTTCCATCAACAACTAAAAAATATTTTTTAAAAAATGTTTTAACTGGTCTTAGACCAGGCCTTTGTTTAAAAAAGTAAATGAGCCCAGATATGTCATGAAAGAAATTATATGGATGCATTAAAAAAAAAATAGGGCAGGGTAGGGACTTCATTGGAATTTTAAACTGGACATTCAAAGCAGATCAGGAACTTAGGTGGCTGGATTTAATAAAATAAGGAAGAAAGCCCCAGTGGCACAGCTGCTGCCATAGCCAGGTCAAAAGCACCAGCCAGAGCAGTTCCTCTGGGAGCAAAGCGAAGGGATAAGGGAATTAAAGGAACCCACATTTTTTGGAGATCTGAGGCATGCCTGGGTAGGAAGTGATTAGAGATCAAGGACACTGCCCAACCAAACTGAAAGGCATGTTGCACAAGGTCCTTGTGCAGGAAAGAAGCTGCCATCTAGCCAGGCAGCATGCAGAGAACAAAAGAAGAACCATTTTAAAGCCATGGTGCAGCAGGGACAGCTAAGGGAGCTGATTACTGGCAAACCTGAGTTTGGGCTGAAATACAGGCCCAGTAAACTGCACAATAGAGATTGTGCTTAAGTGACCAGGAGAAAATCAAACATGGAGAGAGGTTTACACAGGGGACACTTGGTCATGGAAACACACCTGGTTCTACCCTCTCCCCTCAAATTTGGCTGCTTGCCACACACGTTGGGAGAGACTCATCTGGCTGAAAATTCAGAGGGCGAGGGCGGGAGATACTGAGTTTGGAAACCGAACCTAAGACCAGGAGACATAGGGTCCACCAGTGACATAGGGGACTGAGAATTGGCGACTCCATCTCAAGAGTGAAACCCATGGGAGATCCCTAAGGCACAATCTTCCAGGGTAGAATTACTGGGCCTGGAGGTGTACTGATTTAAAATCTCCAGACCAACTGACACGCGGAAAAGAGCCTGGAGCCCACCTAAGCCTATACCCTGGCTCCAGGAATACCACCTACGGTACTACCTCTCACCCTCCAGCAATTCAGAGGATGAAGCATCACACTCCAGAGAACCCCACCTAAAACTGCTGGGAAGTGGATAATCATTTGAACTCCAATGGAAAGAATTCTTTAACTTTTCATCAAGATTTTTTTCTCTCCCTCTTTATTATTTCGGAGTTTTTTTTTTTCCTTCTCCACCCCCCTCCGGTTTAATTATGACCTTAATGGCACATGGACATTTATACATCCTCATATATGTTTTTTTTCCTCATTTCTAGCATTTTTGAAGCCAGATATTTTTCATGGATCAGTTTTTTAAGGACTGTGAGGTTTGATTAGTATATTTTAGCTTTGCTTTATATTTTTATTTTTTTTATTTTTACTTTTTATATATATATTTTTCCCTTCCCTTCTCTTTTCTTCAACTAACAGGTAATCTCTATTGTTCTTTCACTCTTCCTTTAATTTTTTTACTTCTTTTTTTATATATTTTTAGTTGTAGATAGTCACAATACCTTTATTTTATTTATATGTGGTGCGAGGATCAAATCCAGTACCTCACACATGCTAGACAAGCACTCTACCACTGAGCTACAACTCCAGCCCTAATTTTTTACTTCTGCCTTCTCTCCTCTTCCCTTATATTCATCACATCCTATATCACTTCTATTCTCTCCCTGACCACCATTTGGAATTGTAAACCCTTTTTCAAACTTGCTGTTTTTATTGTAGGCAATAACTGATCATATCATTTCTGTTTATTGTGATAAAAAACATTGTAGATGTCATAGTAGGAACTATTTGGCTTAATGCTATGTATTATTTGCATGAGTTGTTGTTATTATTTGTCCCTCCCTGAACAGTGAGGTACTGGAAATCTTCAGGCATCATAAGCTCACAGGGTAGAAACTATTCTGCCTCAGATTCATACTATTAGATGGGTAGACACACAAACAACATGAAAAAGCAAGGGAATAAATCACACCAAACAAACCAAGATACTCCAACACAGAATCCATCCACATCAGAGCAGAAGAAATGTCAGAGAAGGAACTGAGAATATACATAGTTAGATCGATCTGCAAAGTAAAGGATGGTATAAGGAGTGAAATCAGAAAATAGAAGAAGTGAAAGATCACTTCACTTTTGCCAGAATCTCTGAAAAAAAAACAAGCAGAAATCCTCAAAATGGAGGAATCAATAAACCAAATTAAAAATTCAATTGAGAGAATCATGAACAGACTAGATCATTTGGCACACAGTTTCAGACAATGAAGACAAAATTTATAATCTTGAAATCAAAATTGAGCAGAGAGAAAATATGTTATGACACCATAAACAGAACTTTCAAGAAATATGGGAAAAGCTGAAATGACCAAATTTAAGATTTATTGGGATGGATGAAGGCTCAGAGATACAAATGAAAGACATGCACAATTTTTCAATAAAATAATGTCAGAAAACTTCCCAAACCTAAAGAATGAAATGAAAAACCAGATATAGGAAGATTACAGGATACCAAATATACAAAATTATAATAGACCTATACCAAGGCACATTATTATGAAGATGCCTAGCATACAGAGTAAGGATAGAATTTTAAAAATTGCCACAGAAAAACAATTGGTAACATTTAGAGGGAAACCAATCCAGATCTCAGCTGATCTCAACCCAGACCTTCAAAGCTAGGAGGTCTTGGAATAACATATACCAAACTCTGAAAGAAAATGGATGCCAAGCAAGAACACTATACTCAGCAAAATTAAGATTCAGAATTGATGATGAAATAAAAACCTACCATGATAAAACAAAAGTTAAAAGAATTCACAACTAGAAAGCCTGCACTATAAAACATACTCAATACTATATTTCATGAAGAAGACATGAAAAATAAAAGTGAAAACTAGCAAACATAGGAATTACACTAAAATAATAGTGAAGCAATGGAGAAACTAATTCAAATAAAAAAAAAGAAATAAATCAAAATGACAGGGAACAAAAATCATGTCAATAATAGCACTGAATGTAAGTGGCCTAAACTCATCAATCAAAAAACATAGACTGTCAGATTGGATTTAAAAAAAAAAAAAAAAAAAAAAAAAAAAAAAAAACAAAAAAAAAAAACAAGACCCAACAATATGCTCTGTCCAAGAGACTCACTCATAGGCAAAGACACACTGAAGGTACAAGGATAGGGGAAAATCATATCATTTACATGGATCTCATAAACAAGCAGGGGTTTCTATCCTCATGTTAGATAAAGTAAACTTCAGGCCAAAGTTAACCAGAAGGGACAAAAAAAAAAGACATTTTATACTGCTTAAGGGAATTATACATCAACAAGACATAAAAATCATAAATATCTATGCCCCAAGCAATGGAGAATCTACATACATCAAATAAACTCTTCTCAATTTCAGGAAGCAAATACACTACAATACAGTAATACTCAGTGACCTTAACACATCTCTCTCACCAATGGTGAGAGTCTACAAAGAAAAATTAAAGCCCAAGAACTAAAAGATACAATTAATAATTTAGACTTAGACTTAACATACATATACAGAATATTTCATCCATCAATGACTGAATATACTTTCTTCTCAGCAGTACATGGATCCTTCTCTAAAATAAACCATATCATAGGCCACAAAGCAACTCTGAGCAAATATAAAAAAACAGACAATACGTTGCATCCTATCAAATCATAATGGAATGAAAATAGGAATCAACGATAAAATTAAAAATAGAAGCTATCCTTAACACCTGGGGACTAAATGTTATGCTACTGAATGATGAATGGACAGCAGAAGCTATCAAGGATGAAATAAAAAAACGTTTAGAGGTAAATGAGAACAGCAATACAAGGTATCAAAATCTCTGGGACACTATGAAGGCAGTGCTAAGAGGAAAGTTCATTGCATTGAGCTCATTCATTAAAAGAACAGAAAGTCAACAAATAAATAACCTAACATTACATCTCAAAGCCCTAGAAAATGAACAAATCAACACCAAAAACAGTAGAAGCAGGAAAAAATTAAAATCAGAGCTGAAATCAATGAAACAAAAACAAATGAAATCATTCAAAAAAGCAACAATATAAAAAGTGGTTCTTTGAAAAAAATCAATAAAATTGATCGACACTTAGCCAAGCTAACAAAAAGAAAGAAAACTCAAATTACTAAAATTTATGATGAAAAGGAAATATCACAACAGACACTGTGAAAATACAGACAATAAACAGTGCCTATTTTGAAAATTTATACTCTAATAAAATGGAAAATTTTGAAGACAGTGACTAATTTCTAGAGACATATGGCCTACCCAAATTGAATCAGGAGGACATAGAAAATTTAAATAGATCAATAGCAAGTTATGAAATTGAAGATGCCATCAAAAGCCTACCAAGAAAGAAAAGCCCAGGACCAGATGGATTATCAACTGAGTTCTCCCAGACCTTCAAACAAGAACTAATAGCAATCCTCCTCAAATTATTCCATGATATAGAAAAGAAGGGAATTCTTCCAAATTCATTTTATGAAGCTAATATCACCCTGATACCAAAACCAGACAAAGGAACATCAAGGAAAGAAAATTTCAAATCAATATCCCTGAAGAATATAAATGCAAAACCTCTTATTATTGGCAAATCACATACAAAAACATATTAAAAAGATCGTGCATCATGATCAAGTGGGGTTCATCCCAGGGATGCAAGGTTGGTTTAATATACAGAAATTAATAAAGGTAATTCATCACATCAATAGACTTAAGGACAAGAAGAATCATATAATTATCTCAGTAGATGCAGAAAAAGCATTTGACAAAACATAGCATCCATTCATGTTCAAACCACTACAAAAACTAGGGATAGCAGGAACATACATCAACATTATAAAAGCTATATATGCTAAATCCAAGATCAACATCATTCGAAATGGAGAAAAATTGAAAGTATTCCCTCTAAAAACTGAAACAAGACAGGGATGCCCTCCTTCATCACTTCTATTCAATATATTCCTGGAAACTCTAGCCAGAGTAATTAGAAAGAAAAAAGAAATTAAAGGAATCAGAATAGGAAAAGAATTCAAATTATCACTATTTGCTGACAACATGATTCTATATTTAGAAGACCCAAAAAACTCCACCAGAAAACTTAAAGAACTCATAAATGAATTCAGCAAAGTAGCAGGATACAAAATGTATACTCATAAATCAACTGTGTTCCTATACATCAATCATGAATCTACTGAAAGAGAAGTTTAAAAAATTATCCCATTCACAATAGAAAAAAAAATATTTGGGAATCATTCTAACAAAGTGAAGACCTCTACAATGAAAACTACAGAACACTAAAGAAACTGAAGAAGACCTTAGAAGATGGAAAGATCCCCCATGTTCTTGGATAGGCAGAATTAATATTGTCAAAATGGCCATACTACCAAAAGCACTATACAGATCTAATGCAATTCCTATTAAGGTTCCTATGATGTTTTTCATAGAAATAGAAAAAGCAGTCATGAAATTCATTAGGAAAAATAAGAGGCCCAGAATAGCCAAAGCAATCCTCAACAAGAAAAGTGAAGCAGGAGGCATCACAATACCAGACTTTAAATTATCCTACAGAGCTCCAGTAACAAAAACAGTACGGTATTGCCACAAAAAGCAGACATGAAGACCAAAGGAACAGAATAGAAGACACAGAGACAAAAATGAGAGTTATCTCATACTGGACAAAGACACCATGAATATACATCAGGGAAAAGAGAGCCTCTTCAATAAACGGTGCTCGGAAAACTGGAAATACATATGTAATAAAATGAAATTAGACCTCTGTCTCTCATAATGCACAAAACTCAACTCAAAGTGAATCAAGGGTCTAGGCATTAGACCAGAGACCCTGCACCTATTAGAAGAAAAAGTAGGCTGAAATCTCCATCATGTTAGCTTAGGAACTAAATTCCTCAACAAGATTCCTAAAGCATAAGAAATAAAATCAAGGATCAATAAATAGGATTGTATCAAACTAAAAAGCCTCTTTACAGCAAAGGAACAAATCAATAATGCAAAGAAAAAGCCTATGGTATGGAAAAAAAATTTGCCACCTGCACCTTAAATAGAGCATTAATTTCCAGGATATATAAAGAACTCAAAAAACTTAACGCCAAAAAAGAAATAAATAACCCAATCAATAAATGGGCAATGGAACTGAACAAACACTTCACAGAAGAAATACAAATGGCCAACAATTATATGAAAAAATGTTCAACACCTCTAGCAATTAGAAAAATGCAAATTAAAACTATACTCACTTCAGTCAAAATCTCACCAATCAAGAATACAAGTAACAATAAATGTTGGCAAGGATGTGCGGATAAAGGCTTACTCATATATTGCTGGTGGGACTGCAAATGGGTGCTACCACTCTGAAAAGCCGTATGGAGATTTCTCAAAAAACTAGGAATGAAACCACCATTTGACTCAGTTATCCTACTCTTTGGTATATACCCAAAGGATTTAAAATAAGCATACTACAGTGGCATGGCCACATCAATGTTTATAGCAGCTCAATTCACCATAGTTAAGCTATGGCAACAACCTAGATGCCCTTCAATAGATGGACAGATAAAGAAATGTGGTACATATACACAATGGAATATTAGTCATAAAGAAGAATGAAATTATCACATTTGATGGTAAATGGATGGAACTGGAGACCATCATGCTAAGTGAAATAAGCCAATCCCAAAAAACCAAAGGCCGAATGTTCTCTCTGATATGTGGATGCTGACTCATAATAGGCAGGGTGGAGGGAGGAGTGGAGGTTCACAGGACTGGACAGGGGGAATGGGGAGAGGAGGAGGATGGGAATGGGAAAGCCAACAGAATGAATCAGACATAACTTTCCTATGTTCATATATGAATATACAACCAGAATGGGAAGTTATACTCCATGTATGTATGATATGTAAAAATACATTCTGTCATGTATAATAAAAAATAAATTAAAAATTAAGGTAGGAAAAAATGAGAGAGAAATAAAGGGGATAAATCCTATAAGGAGTTAAGTGTAGTATAAAGCAATAATAGTTAAAAGATAAGGCTGAGTAACAACATACAAATAAATTAAAAGAACAGAATGAAAAACAGTAAAAGAGGTAAGTACAGATGAAATGTTAGTACGTAATGAAGGTTTTCTTTCAAATAAGCTGGGGAGAGATAGAAAACGTGGTTGCAGGAAGTAGCTCATCATTTGGTAAATCTAAAGTAGGTCCCTACATCATTCTTTATACAAAAGTAAATTCCAAAAGGATGAAAATGGTAAAGGCTTAAAAAAAGAAAGCATAGAGGAAAAAAATCTTGTCTTTTTTTTTTTTTTTAATCAGGCAGTGTATCTATGTATGCAACAAAATACATGGATGGAGGGAAACTATGATTAATAAAAATCAAATTTAAAAAAGCAAACTGGGATAAGGCAGGCAATATTTAATGAAAGTTCAAGGAATATTTGTTCTGATGGCAGAGAGCTCTTATAAATCAATGACAAAGGATAAGCAAACATACAGAAGAGAGAAGTACACCTGCCAAGCTCCATGGTTCCTAACTGTACCAAATTTCTATTGCATACACAGCATCCCCCAAGGCCCTTCTGCATCATACTTGTGGGACTTGGGGAGCAAGTGGAAATCAGTGCAAATATGATGATCATGCAGTTTGCTGTGCCAAAAGCAATAAAGTTGTTTCTGGGGGAAAAAAACTCAAAAAGTTAAATCAATTAATGGGAAAAATTATTATTATTATTTGAATAGATACTACAACAACTGGATAGGCACATGCAAAGGAATGTAACGGTACCCTACCTCCCAACTCAAAATGACTATAATTACCTATACACAACAGTTAAAATTATAAAATTCTTAGAAGAAAACATATAATTAATCTTCATGATCTTAAAGTTGGCAGTAGATTCTGAAATACAGCATCAAAAGCAAGCAAAAGGGAAAAATAGATAAAATGTGTTAAATCAATATTAAAACATCTTTGTGCTTCAAAACACACTATCAAGAAAGTAAACAACCACAAAATGTGAAAAACATGCAAATCATGTAAGAATTTAGTATCAATATGGTGAAAATTTTTATAAATCAAAAATAAGCCATACATTCTGGTAAAAATGTACAAAGGATATTCTCCAAAGAAGTTATACAGATGTCTGTCAAGTATATGAAAAGATATTTAATATCAATAGTTATTAGAGTACTACATATCAAAATCCTCATAAGATACACTATCACATCCACTAGGTTTGGTCATAATCTTAAGAAATCAGAAAAAAACAAGTGTTGGTAGGAAGAAGAGAAACTAGAACTCTGTGTCTCTGCTAGTGGGACTATAATGTAGTATAACTCCTGTGGAATACAGCTGGGCAGTGTTTCAAAAAGTGAAACAGAATTAACATATGGCCCAATGATTCCAATCCTGGGCATATATAAATCTTAAAGAAATAAAAGCATATGTTCATACAAAAACTTATACAAGAATGTTTACAGCAGCATTATTCATAAAAACCCCAATGTGGAAATACACAAATGTTCCTAAACAGATAAACAGATAAAACAAATTGCAGTATATATACACAATAATACCAAACTACCATAAAAAGAAATGAAGTACTAACATATACAGTATGGATGAACCACAAAAAATATTATGCTAAGTAAAATAAGCAGAAAAAAATCATAAGTTATATGAATCCATTTACTTAAAATATCCAGAACAGGTAATTCATAAGACAGAAAGCTGATTGGTGGTTACCAATGGATGGAGGGAGAAGGAAATGGGAGGAACTGCTAATGGGCATAAGATTTTTTGTGTGTGTGTGAGGAAAATGTTTTGAAACTAGATAAAGGTAGTAGTTATATCACAATGTCAACGAACTAGGTGCTACTGAATTTACACTTAAAAAGAGTAAATTTCATGTTATGTGAATTCACCTCAATTTTTTAAAAAAAGAAAAGAATGTAGGAATGCCTGTCACAGCAATATAAGATACACTACAGAGCTAAGAAAATTAGCAGAGGCACAGAGAGGGACATAACGATAAAAGGATCAGCACATCAGGAAGACCTATCTTTAATGTGTTCACACCAAATAACAGAGCTGAAAGATATGTGAGGCAAAAACTAGAACTAAAAATGTTCACAAATCCACAATAACAACTCACCAACACTATTGACAGTAATACATTACTCTAAAATAGCAAAGAACAGATTGATTTCAACATGAAAGTTCTGAACCAATCTGAGTGAGAACCTGGTAATATTACAAAATAAGATAGACAGGGGCTGGGCCTTCAATAGATGAATGGATAAAGAAACTGTGATATATATAAACAATGGAATATTACTCAGTCTTAAAGAAGAATGAAATTATGGCATTTGAAGGTAAATGGATGGAATTGGAAAATATCATGCTAAGCAAAGTAAGCCAATCCCAAAAAATCAAAGGCCAAATGTTTTCTCTGATAAGTAAATGCTGATCCATAATGGGGGGTGGGGGCAAGGGAAGAAAGGAGGAATTTTGGATAGGGCAGAGGGGAGGGAGAGGAAGGGAGGGGTTATGGGGGTAGGACAGATGGTGGAATGAGGCAGACATTATTACCCTATGTACAGGTATAATTGCACAAATGGTGTGAGTCTGCATCGTGTACAACCAGACAAATGAAAGGTTGTGCTCCATTTGAGTACAATGAATCAAAATACATTCTACTGTCAAGTATAACTAATTAGAACAAATTTAAAAATTAAAATTAAAATTAGAAAAAAGAAAGGAACTGAGGATTAGTTCAGTGGCACAGTGTTTGCCTGGCATGTGCAAGTCTCAAGCCCCTGGGTTCCTTCCCCACACCCCAACAAAAAAAAGAGAGAGCGAGAAAGTCAGTGAAGGCATGAGTGTACCTGTGTGTATATAAACAAGCTTACCAATCAAAAAGCATGCTAACATGAAAAGTAAAGAAATCTGGAAAGTAGAAAGTAATATGTAACCAAGAGAACAGAACAGAAGGAATCTTGGGGAACAATGAGGGTTTTACAGTATTCTTTTGTTTGTTTGGTTTATTTTGTTTCCAGGTCTCCAACAGACTATGACCTTATTTAAGCAATAATGATTTATCATGCATTTTGCCTGCCCTAGGCATGTGACTGGAACATAGTATACCATTAACAAATGTTTTTGAATGAAGAAGAAATCAGAAGAGCTGAAAGAAAAACAAGATGTTCAGAAACAAAGGGTAATTAGAAGTGCCCACAGTTAAAAATCATGCGCATGAACACCCTGATGATCTATCTTATTAATTCACACTCAAAAGTTACAAACTTAAAAATACACCTTATAATAGTAATCTCCCTGAGCCATACCTCTTATCGTTTACTCCTGCAATATTCAGTGACACTCCACTGCCCTAGAAATAAAGCTCAAACTTTGATGTAAGCAAATGAAAATCTCCATTTTTCTTTAAATAAATGTTGTTCCCACTTTGTGTATAGACTTCCCCTTCATCCAAGTTGTACTCTGACCAGCTTTCACTGATTTTTTTACTCCTGTTTATCTACCTGGCTCTATCTCATTCTTATCTCCAAACGCTTAGGCCTTAACAATTCTTCAGATTGATGACAACGGCATCTTCCTAGTTGAAAATACTTGCTTTTTCCTTTGTGATCATGTGATACTTCTACTCATTAGGTCAATTAAAAAGCATAATGACTTAAAGAGCAATGTCCTACTCACCATCCCAAAATAAGCCAGCAGTTTTAAATGGCTGCACTCTTTACTACAAAGGCCCTTTCCTTAGCTAGAGTGTTAGTATCAGACCCCAGCAATTCACAGGGTGGCAATAGGGTTAAACTCTATTTCTCTGATACGCGAATGCTAATTCACAATAAGTGGGTGGGGGCTAGGGAAGAATAGATGTACTTGGAGTTAGACAAAGGGGAGTGAAGGGAGGGAGGGAATATGGGAGCAGAAAGGACAGTAGAATGAATCGAACATTATTACCCTATGTACATATATGATTACCCAACCAGTGTGATTCTGCATCATGTACAACCAGAAGAATGAAAAGTTATTCTCAATTTATGTATGATGTGTCAAAATGCATTCTACTGTCATGTGTAACTAATTAGAACAAATTTTTTTAAAAGTGGGGAAAAAAAGTATTACTACAGAGACATATGATAGCACTCGAAAACAAAAAGAAAGGGAAAAACAAAATGGTTCGTATAAACACTGGAAAGATAAAAGAACAACAGGTGATACTGGGTATCCTAACACCTTACACATGACAGGGAGTACTTATCCAAAATGGGTTAAAAAATTGCTATAATATTATATTGACCCACATGAAAGTAAAAGAGATACCAAAAAAGCAAAAATTAGGTCCTATTCTCAGAGTGGTGGTAGATAACTATTGCCTGTTATACTTTCATTAATTTTTTCACTCAACAAATTCATTCTGTGCCTGGTACTATGAACAAAACAGCCCAGAATCCTTTCTCTCACTGAACATATTCTAGTAGGTCGAAACAAATAAAAACACAAAAATAGGTAAAATGAATTGAGTGCTAGGGATTAACAAATAATATGCATAGGAGACAGGGAAGCAGCTCAGTGGTAAATAATAACATTTGTTTAGCATGCACAAGGTCCTTGGTTTGATCCAAAGGACCACAAAAAAATAAATGAATAGATAAAGTAAAAAAAGAAAAGGAAAAAGAATTAGAAATGACTTTGGAGGGGACTGGGGTTGTAACTTAGTGGTAGAGCACTCGCCTCGCACATGTGAGGCACTGGGTTCCTCACATAATAGCACCACACAAAAAAATGAATAAGTAAGAAAAAGGTATTGTATCCATCTACAACTAAAAATACATTTTTTTTTCAAAAAAGAAATGATTCTGAAGGATTGGTTGATACAAATCTACAGAAAAGGCATAATGTGTCAAAATAGCATTACTGTGAGTGAGGGGAAAAGAAAAAAAGGGGATCTTTTGCCAAGAATATGGAGATGGAATGACCTCTTAACTTCAGTGAAAGTTGATACAGACACCAGTGAAAAGAGAGTTACACATTTTAAATTAATTTTTTACAATGTGTATATCACATAAGGAGGTGGGGGGCACCTCAGTGGCAGAACCTGTGCAAGGACCTAGATTTAATCCTCAGCACCATCAAAACAAACAACGCAAATGAAAACAACAACAACAAAACTCTATATCAATACTATGCAAAACAAAACAAAAAAGTATATTATAAAATGATACTCAGTTCTTAGGTTGTAAAAAATCAAATTAAAAGATCAGCAGTAAGAAAACAATTGTTTGGAAAGAAAATCAAACTATAGATATAGCCAAATTTATTTTCAATACAATGGTAGAATCTAATATAGAAGAAATAACTTAGGCCCTGAACAACAGATTAGAGATGTGAGGTGGTGGGGAAAAAAAATCAAATGAACTATTATGAACACTACTTAGAGGAGAATTCAGAGAAAAAAGAAAGAAAATAAAACCCATCATTTGGAGTCACAGAGGACGGCATCCCACAGACTATATGTAATGTTGTGAGACAGAGGAAAAGGACTAAGAACTAGCTATAGGCAAGATTCTAAATAAAAAATCGAAGGGAAAAAACCTATTCCAGCATACTTTCAATTTTCTCTCACCATATGTACTTGTGGAATCTTGGTGCTCGTACCACTACACATGATAGGTTATGTAATGATGTCCTTACATTACCAAAGGTTGTAAGTTTCCTACTTCATTTACCAAATGCAGTATGGTTGTTCACTATGAAAAAAAAAAAAAAAAAGCAAAAATTCCATGGAAATGATAGACTTTTTATTTTATGTATTTTTCTCAAATGGGCTCCAAGCTACAATCTCACACATGCTAGGCAAAGTGCTCTACTATTAAGCCATAACTTTAGTCTAAAATCTCCTATTTAAAAAGATAGTATTATCCAATGATCTGTGGTTAAAGTAGAAACAGAATAAACTACCACATACTTTTTAACTGAGTCATGCTCATCAACCAATTACCAAGAAAGCAGAAATGCATGTATCAAACAAACTAAAAGGCATTGGCAGTTGTTTATAGAAATATGTTTCACAAGTATCTTTAAATCTCCAAAATGTATACAAATCTAAAGTATGCACCTTATTGAATTTTAATAAAGTGAATATATTCTTGCAAATTCAGATGGCAAAATACATTTCCAGCCCCTTGTAAGCCCTGTCAGAGCACTTCCCCATTAATAAATCCCCATTATGCCAGACATAGTGGTGCACGCCTATAATCCCAGCATCTCAGGAGGCTGATATAGGATTGCAAGTTCAAAGCCAGCCTCGGCAACTCAGCAAGGCCCTAAAAACTCAGCGAGACACTGTCTATAAATAAAATACAAACAAGGGCTGAGGCTGTGACTTAGTGGTTAAGTACCCCTGGGTTCAATCCCTGGTACCAAAAAAATAAGTAAATTAAATAAATCAATCCCCATTATGCTAAAAAGATCATCACTAGAGACTCTTTGGGGGCCTAATTATGTAAGCAGCCCTATATAACAAAGCTCCATGCCAAGGAACTACAGAAGCTCTCCACAAACTGTAGGTCACACACACAGCCAGCAATACAATCACAGGCCTCAATACAATCTTAAGGAAAGGAACCAGATTAGGTTCAGAAATGGATTCTCCTCCCTCATCACCTCCCACCACCCTGCCAAGCCTACAGATGAAACCTTGACACTCTGACTTCAGCATGTAAAAACCTAATTTAAGAATTTAGTTAAACTTCATGGACTTCTGACCAACAGAAAGTATGAGATAATAAATATCTGTTTATTATGTTAGATCTGACCTCCCTCAGTACATGGCAAGAGATAACCTATCTGTTCTCTCTCTTGTATACAAGGGTCTTCAGATTCATTCTAAGATTAAGTCCAAGACACAGAAGGGCTTTTTAATAATATATAATAAAGTTTAGTTTCCCTGCCATTATGCTACTTCAAAATGACATAAGGATGCTTTTTCAAAGATTATGTAAAGAGAAGACTAAATTTCAGCAGTGTAATGATTTCATTTATGCCTGCTCTATTAATCTAATTTCAATTAACTACTTGAAGTAGAACATAAATGTTGTCAAATAAATTTTATTCATGTAAATAGACGGTTTTAACTTTAGCACGCAAAGCCTTGAGCATATTAGGCAAGTGTTCTACCACTAAGCTACACTCACAGCCAGCACTAAGCAATTTTAATTGAAAGTTATTTTGATTTCTTTTAATTCATATCAGGAATTTGTTCTAAATCAGATAAAAGGTCTAATCAAATGTACACAACTGCACTGGAACTTTCCTACATACAAATACCATTATATATGCTGTCAACATGGGGAAATGCTATGACAGTTTGTCTCAGATTCAACAATTACTATTAGAGAAAAAGTCAAGAATGCAGTGAAATCTATTCAAAGGAACCACTAAACAAAGACAAAACATGAATAGGTTCAAAAAACAAGAATTAAAAACATTTTTAGTTGTGTACACTTAAGTACTCATGTGTAATGGTTATCTATATTTGGAATCATTAATAATCCATTTTCTATGTCACCAAAGAAGGGAGAATGAGCTAGGTACTTTGTGCTTTTTCAGTACTATGTTGATTACTTCAGCATTTCTTATAATAATGCATGAAGGTATGATAACCTCACATTGTAGCTTTGATACTTAAACACCTCCTAAAAAGGGGTATTAGGTGCAAAAAGTTCTATGCTTAGTGGAAAAATGAGAACTAAAAAAAATACAACATTAAATTTAATTACTAAACTCAACAAAATATTTTGTCTCTCACATCTATTTTTAATTATTTAGAACTCTCTTTTTTTTTTTTTAACATTCGTGTATTTTATTAGAATCATAGCGATTTCTTAACCTGGAAGAAGTTTTCAAAAAATGTTGGTTTTCTTTTTTCTTGGAATACCATGAACATCACCTTCAAGTAACGTGAAATATGGCTTTTAAGATTTCAAAATTCTAAACATTAATACTATTTTCCTTTACAAAGACTTTTATTATTTTCATTCATGATATTTAACAGATTGAAACAAAATTAGGAAAAGCGGAACAAAGTACTTGAAAAAGTGACATTTTCCAAGAATGTGCATGTATAAGTGAAATACAAAATAGCAAAGACATTTAAAATCTACCACAAATTGTAAGAAGCATGGAAACACTTATTTTTAAATGGGAAAAAGCTGCACAACCTTCAACATGTGTTACTAAATCTAATCCTTTAAATATAAGAGGAAAATTTTTGATAGTATTACATTATTTGTATTCTTATTCAGCTCCTAAAGAACAAAAGCCAGTTGGTCCCATTTTTTATTAAGTAGTAAAAAGAAAAAGCAAGGAAAGTGGAAACTTAACCATATTAAAAGCTGAATTTGTAATTAGCCTACTTAATAACTTTTTATTCTGCATTTTTTTCTGCTGTCGAGTTTTGAATAAACACTGGGTAACTAAACCTTCCAACACCCATCACTTGAAAACGTGGTATGAACAATGTTTTCACATAAAGAAAAACCAGGCAGGAAGGAGTAAACAATATCTCCACATAAAAATAGGAGGTAATGTCAGGACTGAGGTCAGAATCAGATGATATTAAACAGGAATATTACATACTACATAAAACAAGACTAATAGACAAACTCAGCAAAGTAGCAGGTTACAAAATCAACATACAAAAATCAATAGCTTTCCTAAATAGCAACAATGAATCTGCTGAGAAAAAATTAGGAAAACAATTCCATTCACAATAGCCTCAAAAACAAAACAAAACAAAACAAAAAACACAACCTAGGAATAAACCTAACCAAGGAGGTAAAAGACTTCTGCAACGAAAATTATAGAACACTGAAGAAAGAAACTGAAAAAAACATAAGAAATGGAAAAACCGCCTAGGCTCATAGGCAGAATTAATAATGTTAAAATGGGACTGGGGCTGTAGCTCAGTGGTACAGCACTTGCCTTGCACATGCAAGGCACTGGGTTCAATCCTCAGCATCACATAAAAATAATAAATAAAGATATTGTGTCCATCTACAACTAAAAAAAATTTTTTTAAGTGTTAAAATGACCATACTACCAAAAGCAATACACAGATCAATGCAATCCCCCATTAAAATACTCAGGACATTCCTCAGAGAACTAGAAAAACAGTCCTAAAATTAATTTGGAAGAATGAAAGACTGAGAATAGCCAAAGCAATTCTAAGCCAAAAAAACAATGCTGGAGACATTACAATACCTGATTTCGAATTATACTGAGTTACAGTAACCGAAATAGCATGATACTGGCATAAAAACAGACACACAGATCAATGGTACAGAAGAGAAGACACAGAAATAAACCCACACAGATACAGTCATCTCATCCTTTGCAAAAGGTGCCAAAGGGCCACAGATATAGCTCAGTGGTACAGCCTTGCCCAGCATGCTCAAGGACCTGGGTTCAATCCCCAGCACCACAGGGAAAAAAAAAAGTGCCAAAAAGCATACGTTGGAAAACAAATAGCCTTTTTAACAAATGATGCTGGGGAAAAGTGGTTACCCATATGTAGAAGAATGAGAATAGATCCTTTTCTCACCCTGTACAAAAGTCGCCCTGACCAAAGACCTAGAAATTAGACCAGAAGACATACAACTCCTAGAAGAAAATACAGGTCAGCATACCAGCATATAGGCACAGCAAGGTCTCTGTCAATAGGACCCCTCAAGTTCAGGAAGCAACACCAAGAATTAGTAAATGGGATAACATCAAATAAAAAGCTTCTTCATAGGTAAGGAAACAATAAAGAATGTGAGATACAATATAGAATGGGAGAAAATCTTTGCTAGCTATTCTTCTGAGAGGATTAATATTTAGAATATATTAAAAAATTCAAAAACTTGACACCAAAAATCAAATGGAGCAAATGAATCAAAAGGACACTTCTCAAATGAATAGAAATGGTCAAGAAATACGTGGAAAAACTGTTCAACATCTTTGGCAACTAAGGAAATGCAAGTCAAAACTACACTGAAATTTCATCTTATATCACTTAGAATGGCAGATCAAGAATACACACAATAATAAATGCTGGAAAGGATGTGGGGGGAAAGGAACACTTTTACACTGTTGGTGGGATTGTGAATTAGTACAAACACAATCAATATGGAGATTCCTCAAAAGACTGGGCATGGAACCACCATATGATCCAGCTACTCAGTTTTTATCCTTAAGAATAAAAGTATAGTAACACAAGCATAGCCATGTTTTTAACAGCACAATTCACAACTATCAAACTTTGGAACCAGTCTAGGTGTCCACCTATGGATGAATGGATAAAAGAAAATGTGGTATATATGTGCAATGGAGTTTTTATTCAGCAGTAAAGAAAAATGAAATTATGTCATTTTCAGGAAAATGGATGGAACTTGAGAGCATTATGTTAAGCAAAACAAGCCAAACTCAGAAAGTCAAGGGTTGTATGTTTTGTCTCATATATGGAAGCTACAGAGAAAAAAGGAAAAGAAAGGGGAGAAGGTGTCTCCTGAAAATATAAAAGAGATCAGTGGAGTACAGAATATGGAGCAGGGGGACAGAAGAGAGAAGGGAAAGAAAAAGTACAAAGTACTAGGGAATGATATTGGCCAAATCAAATTGTTATAGCATGTGCATGTATTAACATGTAACAATGAATCCTGCCATTGTGTACAATTATAATGCACCAATAAAAAATATGGAATAATAAATAGCACATTTAGGGCTGGGGAGATAGCTCAGTCGGTAGAGTGCTTGCCTTCCAAGCACAAGGCCCTGGGTGCGATCCCCAGCACCGCAAAAAAAAAAAAAAAAAAAAAATAGCACATTTAAAACTAATTCAATTAATTTTAGACTACTGATAGGCAATTAAAATACATTCTAATTACTACATAACAAAATCTAACATGAAGTAGTATATAACTATGATTAGGTTATTATCCTAAGATCAAGACCTTAATTCAGAGAAAACATTTTGGTTTTTCTGTTCAATTCCAAGTTATTACAAGGACATGACTTCATCTCACACCATTACATAAGGACTCATAATTTGATATATACATGTTTGTCAATAACAAACATATTAATGAAAAATTATAACCAATATTAATGAAAAATTCTCAACAATTCCAAAAGCAATGACAATAGAATTCAATGTCCATTAATGCTAACTATTTTCCAAATTTTCTTTTTAATAAGTGGAGATATTAAACATTCTTAAGGATGGAATTCAAACAAAGGGACTAAACATATCTAGTTAACCCCATCTATACATTTTTCTCAGATTTATAAGGCCTTTTAACATGAATTGACCACTGTGTATATTAACTACTCTGTAAGTCATTATCATGGTAGTCGTATGTCATTACGGATTTGTCTAAACCCATAGAATGTAAACCAACAATGAGTCCTAATGTGAACTATGGATATTTATATAAAGATATCAGTGAGGTTCATTCATTTTAAATAGTACCACTCCAACTGAGGATGTTGATACAGGCAGAGATTATGCATGTTTTGGGCCGGTTTCTGGGAAATCTCTGAAACTTCCTTTCAATTTTAGTGTTATTCTAAATATTCTCTGCATTTTAAAAATCTATTTTAAAATCTATTTTTAAAAATAATTTATGAACAAAGGTATTTAAGAGAGATACTAGATCAAATTCATTTCTAAACCATCCTAAAGTGTCTGACATTCTCCTTTTGATGAATCTTACTTTTTTAATAAGTCTTATATCTATTGCTACTGTATAATATCTATCCTGCTATCAAAAGAATCATGAATATTGTACATTTGATAAATACCACATATTGCTATGTAAAAGCTTTATATATTTTATCTCATTTAGTCCTTAAAATAATCCTACAAGGTAAAGTTTATAATTGAGAGGTTCTTTTTAAACAGTTGATTCATTTTTCAACATTAAAAAAGACTAATCTTTAGTATTCAACAATAAAATATGGTGCAAAATATTTCTACCAACAGCAAAGATATTTAAATTGCTGATATTCATCTATTGGTTGATAAAGAAAAGTAATGCACAGATAGAATAAAATCTGATGAAAAGAAGATTGTAGTTGCAACCCTAATATCATTGGCAACTAGTTTCCAAATAGCCAAACAGAAAACTAATAAATTTGCATCTGATATTCAAGTAGCAGATATTATAATCAGTAATAAATACAGTATAACTGTTATAGTGTATTGTTTGAAAGTTATAATTCAGGATACTAAAGTCTCACTTTGTAAATTTCTATGTAAAAGAAAAATGAATTTAAATAATAACAGCAGAACTATTAATACATTTTTCACTATTTTATAATATTGAAAGATACAAAAACTTGTATCTATCAGACAGTTCTAGTATATTCCTACATATTCCTCTTATATTACTTTCTTATAATAGACAAAAAAATAAAGAAAATAACTGGCAGAGGCATACAGAACAGAAGCAAAGCAGACAAGTTAAAATTGAACAACACCAATCTATTTTAACACCATAGGGACTGGGGATGTGGCTCAGTGGTAGAGCGCTTGCCAAGCATGTGAAAAAGCCCCAGGTTCCCAGGTTCCATCCTCAGCTCAGCAAATAACAATAAGAATAACAATGAAAGAAATACATCAAGAAGTTACCTAAAAAAATCATATAGTGAATTTGCATTGTGATATTATAAAGAAACACTGAAAACTAACAGAATATACTAAGGAAAATGTGTAAGTTGGTTATGGTAGAAATAATAATAACAAAACAGAGCAAAATCTTGCTTGGATTTATTGTTCCTAAAAACAAGATAATATATAACTGCATATCAGTTATGATAAATAAAAATAAGAATCATTTTGCACATCAACAGTTATGTATAAACCACAGATACCTGAAAATATGAGATAGTTAAAATGCAAATACTTAAGTGTGGGTCAGCTCACAAAAGATATCAATTACATACACCTTAGCCAAGCAAGCACAAAGAAGCCAAATACATTCCACTATGGAACAGCATATCTGTTTTTATTACTCTAACATCACCTTAAATTTTACAGTCTATCAATATGCATGAAGTTTGAGCACAAGTATGAAATCAACAGAAACTACCTTATTAAACATGTCAAAGAAACAAAGCTCCACACACACTTGAGAAACTAAGAAATGAAATAATGCTAAAACTAAGAGAATAAAGTGTACTTCTTGAAATTAAGGAATAACTAATTATAACAGAAAAAGAAATATTTTAGAAAAGGATATGTGTAAAAATTGATTACTGGTCAATTATTTCCTATTTCAAAACTTAAAATACTAAACCCGTGATTTATTACACAGTATGGTGACTATAATTAATAAAAATGTATTTTATATTTCAAAATAGCTAAAGGAGTGGATCTTTAAATATTCTCACTACAAAGAAACGATAAATATTTGAGATGATGGGCATGTTAATTAGCCTGATTGTATCATTCTACAATGAATACCTGTAACTGAATCATCACTCTATACCTATGAAATATATACAATTACTTTTCCATTAAAATTTTTAAAAACCCAAAAACCAGACATGGTGGTACACATGGTAATTCCAGTTACTTGGGATGATAGGACAGGAGAACCACAAATTCAAGGTTACCCTGGGCAATTTAGAAAATTTCTTTCTCAAAATAAAATCTAAAAAGGGCTGAGGATGTAGCTCAATGATAGAGTACTTGCCTTGCATGCGTATACCCTGGGTTCAAATCCCAGCACTGGACGATGAAATAAAACAAAATACTTAAAAGTATAACAGAAAACCTAAGCACTTTTCACTTTCTTTTTTTTAAAGTGGACAACAATATATTCCATTATAAATCAATACTTTTGACTCAGAGTGACACAAAGTTAAAAAAAATTGAGAATAATATTTATATTTAGTTTACAAAAGTGTTTTTATATTGTATAATTTATTTTTTATAATTTTATTAGTTGTTGGTGAACCTTCATTTATTTATTTGTATGCAGTGCTGAGAATAGAACCCAGTGCCGCACACATGCTAGGCAAGCACTCTACCACTGAGCCACAACCCCAGCCCTATATTATTGTATAAATTACAATAAAGCCACATAAGCACACTTCTCTCTTGTGAGATCAGAAATGGGGGTGGGGAAGTGAAAGAAACTTTAAATACTTCTATGACAATATGTATTTATTTCATAGTGAAGTATAAATTAAACTGCAATTAAATACCTAAAATACAAATGTGGGCAAAGAAATACTAGTTTTCAAGTTTTAACAATATTATTACCATAAAAGATTACTTTTCATAGTGGACAGAAAAGTAAAATATTTTCTCATCTGTCTTGTATTGAAAAGTCTGGTGGAATTGAGAAAGTCAAGGATGGGTAAACAAATTACAAAACAAAGTGCAGTAAAATACATATATTTCATCAAAAATGGATAGTTATAATTTTGAAATAATACATTAGAAGTGAAAATCTATCACCACCTCATCACTGACTAAAATTTTATAAACATGTGTTGGCCAAAATAAACATGAAGTATTTATAACATAATTTTGAAGCTTGGAAATTTAAAGAAATAGCCGTCATTCACAAATAAAACTACTATATGGAGGCATGGTCATAATTGCAATGCAAAAGTATGTGCACACAAAATGCAAAAGATTAAGGCTACATTGTAGCGATTTTTGACCACAACTTAAATCACAGTAAGCCATGGATTTTTGAAACAAGGTTAAAAAAAATTTAGTATTTCATTATGAGAAATAAACATGCTCTTTATTATCCAGAATCCAAAAAAAATAGCATTCTACCTTTAAAAATTAAAGCATTCCTTACAGGGCACCAAAAAAGAGCCTAAATCAGTTTCTACCCATGAGAAATCATGAACTTGTCTGCACTGTAAAACAACAGTGATATTAGTGTTTGTCAAAAATTACCTAAAAAGTATTTTAAGAAAGCTGGGCTCGGGCCAGTAGTAGAGCGCTTGCATAGCATGTGTGAGGCAGTGAGTTTGATCCTCAGCACCACATATAAATAAATAAATAAAAATAAAGGTACTGTGTCCATCTACAACTAAAAAAATTTTTTAAATAAAAAATGAAAGCTAGTCTAAGTGGTGTACGCCTGTAATCTCAGTGACTCAGGAGGCTGAGGCAGGAAAATCTCAAATTCAACACCAGACTCAGCAACTTAGGTAGACCTTATCTCAAAATTTTAAATTATTAAAATGGTTGGGGGATGTAGCTCAGTGGCAGAGCACCTCTGGTTTCAATCCCCAGTACCAAAAAATTAAAAAATAAAATAAATAAAAAGTACTTTAAGAGGATTAGGAAAGGGCTAGAATTGTAGGTACAACTTAGCACAGGCACATGTAACACCAGGATAGACTATATGAAATTCAGATTGTCTAATAATAAATAAAATGAATGACCGGGCATGATGGCGCATACCTATAATTCCAGTGGCTCCAGAGGCTTAAGCAGGAGGATCATGACTTCAAAGCCAGCCTCAGCAACTTTGCGAGGCCCTAAGCAACTCATCCAGACCCTGTCCCTAAATAAAATATAAAAAGGGCTAGGAATGTGGCTCAGTGTTTAAGCGCCCCTAGGTTCAATGCACAGTACCAAGGAGGGGAAAAAAAAAAAAAAAAACACTGTCAATATACTTACCCAAATACAGTATATAAACACTGCTTTTTAAAAATAAGAGTAAGAGAAGCAGGTAGGTTATAGAGAACTTCTTTGTATTCCAAAAATATTTACAAGGGGCCAGAAATGACATGACAGATAGAGGGAATGATGTAAAGTTTCAGAAAGATTAAAGGGAGGTTGTCTATTAGATTGCAGTCCCAGTCAGAGAGGTAAAAATAGCAACTGGAAATTCCCATTTCTACTTCCAGAATTAAGCAATTTAATAGTTATCAGCTACAAAGGTTAGAATTCCTTCTGAAAAGCACACTTTAAGCTCCAAATTCTCCTTTAAAGATGGGTAGAACACCACTTAATTATCAAAAATAATTTTCTACTTCCAGCCTCAATTTTGAATTAAAGGAAAAGTTTGGGGGGAAAAAAATCTACCTCGAGCAAGCCTCAGTTCACTAGATCTATGTCACATTGATTTATAACAGTTATTTCTTAGGGGGGAAAAAAAGAACACACAGATGCAAACAATTACTCTATTTTTGTAGGCAACAAGTGAGGTGGGTGGTAACTGAGAAATTTTTTTTAAATCCTGTCACAATATTCTGCTTTTTCTTAAGAAACCCTCCTCACACAACAAACGTTTGCCACATCAGAGAATTTCCAGGGCCTGAAGCACCACTTTGATTCCAGACCGCTGCAGGCATTAGCAGGAGGTAATTAGGGTAAAAAGTTCAGCCACAGTTCCATGTCTAGAGTCCTGCCAGAAATAAATTTCCTCTCTATTCACTGGTTTCTACTGTACCCTCCCTAAGAATCATATTGAAAACACATTTATCTTTGCAGAGTTTGTTCCTCTTCTAATTAACTTTATGGCGTTTACGGCGTTTGATAATTTAAAATGGCCCCAATCACAGCAGTCCTATCTTTATTAGTGGAGAGGTGTGTTAGAATTCCTACACTGCAGCTTCATGGGACAAGTTGCCCGGGAAGGGCGCACTGCAGCTGCTTTCCTCATGCTCTCTGGTCATCAGACACATACATGTAACTTCCTTGTTTGAAAAAGGAAACAAAATTGACAAACAAATGTATTCAGAATGTGTTCTTTCAAGTTTTTCATGAAATTCATTAAGCAGAAAATGAAGTTTAAAAAATAATAGAGATAAAATATAACAGGAAATGATATTACTTTATAACATGAAAATTTGTTGTCTTCCATTTTTTTCACAGAGAAAAATATGAACTGTTACATCTGACAGAAACCTACATAAACCACACATTTGAGCGTACGTTAAAAAGAAAGAAAACTACAAAGGGACACCCTTGTTGTGCATCGCTATCTGCACAAGCACATTCACCCACACCCACACCAGGAGGTCCTAATACACCAATTACTCACTGTTCTAAACTTCTTAGTATATGATATTTGAGAAACAAGATGTTAATAAAATTATGTTAATGAAAATAAAATTTGTTACAATAATTGTTTTTCAACAAAGGATAAATCAGTTACAATAAAATAAAGACAACATAACCTCAATTAAATAACTTGTTTTTAAATAACAGAATTTTCAGCAAAAACTGAATCACACCTCTAGGATATTATAGTAGTTATGACAACTAAGCTGTTGAATCCAGAAAGTCAATTTTTAAAATAATAGTAATCTGTCTGTAACTAGAAAACAATACTATGAATGGTTCATAAATGTTTTCAACAAAGTACATT
The DNA here is from genome assembly GCF_902686445.1 of Sciurus carolinensis. NCBI lineage: Eukaryota > Metazoa > Chordata > Mammalia > Rodentia > Sciuridae > Sciurus > Sciurus carolinensis. The sequence goes on from NC_062215.1 coordinate 35,563,753, forward strand.
TTTTCATCAAAGTACAACTACAAAAGAGGTTTTTACATTTTTACATTTTTTTCAAAAATCCCTTCAACAGTTTGGTACTCAGTATCCTAAGGTATAACTAATAGCATTGCATAAAGAAATAAAAAATTGTCCCCCTGCACACCATTCTGCACAGAATACAAAATGCAGTAACTTACAGCGTCACAACAAATTTCTTCTACTATATCACTTGAATAACCTTTCATACAAAGAAACTATTGAGGACATCTTATTTGACCTTTTCTCCCTTATAGTCTGAATGACATCAAGGATTTTTGTAACTTCCAGGGAGGTTTTCATTTAAACTTGTGCAACAGAATTGTTTTGTACTCTTACAGTTGGATTTACATTTCTCAAACAGAAAGAACTATTTTATTGTGTTTAATAAATAGAACACTAGAAAATTAAGAAACAAGGGCATGACTAAAAATTGACAAAATTTGAAATTTTGAAATTTGCCTAAAAAAATGGAATTTGAACCTCATAGGACTCATGATATCAACACAGGAAATGACACACATTTACTACACTGCTTTAATTATATTATAATTCCATGTACTGGTAATAAACAAAGTTTCATGGAGTAATAAAAACTATTTGAAAATATCTAACAAAAGATAATTATAACCCAGTGAATTCACTCTTACTTGTATACAAAACAGAAATGAACATACACACACAAAAAAGGACAGGAATGTTTATATCAGCACTACTATCAACCCCAAAACAGCAAGTATGCAATTGTGCATCAATGACAAATATCACTGCCCTCTCCAGCATTACCTAATCATCTACTAGTTTTTTCATAAAACTTACCACCATACTATATATTTTACTCATATATTTATTGTTATATGCTTTATGTCAGACTATCAACTCTACTAACACACAGATTGTCTTCATAGACAAGGGTTTCTTAACCTTGATCCTACTGACATGATGGGCTGAATAACTCCTTTCTGTCAAGAGCTGAGCTTGTTCATTATGGGATGTTTAACAGCAAGCATTAGATATGGTAGTACTTCTGTACCCCACACATAACAACCAAAAAAGTCCCCAAATATTGCCAAATGTCCCTTAGCAACACCTCTCTTCTTCCCCTCAGGTCAGAAATGATGTCTTCAATTACTACTATTAAGACTAGTTGACACAGAACAAGTACTTATGAGTGTATCTTGAAACAGTATCAAGTTCTTTCATAGAAAACAGTGGAGGAGCATTCATTATCAAGCTGTTCTTTGAGATTCCTATGTAAATGGCAGCCTATGAGATCTAGAGCAAACATTTTAAAATCATTCACACAATGAATGGTAATTCCAGTAGCAGACAAGCACCACTTACATTTTATTGAGGCATTGTTAGAATCTACTGAGTAAACTGCATCCATATAGCTCTTGATTATAAGATTTAATCCCTAATTAAAGCAAATTACCTTTCTCAAATCCTAATATTTTGATACAATAAAATCATGAAGTAACATAACTGAGATTCATAATTTTATTCTAGCTAAATAACACAAAGTTGTATTTTTTAAAATTTCATCTGAAATAGTGGCACATTCCTGTAGTGCCAGCTACTTAGGAAACTGAGGCAGGAGGACCACTTGAGCCCACAACTTCAAGATCAGCCTAGTCAACATTGCCAGATACTGACAGAACAACAAAAAAAGGTCTTCCAAAATAAATAAGTTTTTTTTTGGAAATTGTCATGATTCTCCATAATGCATTGCTTGATTGTCTACCTCGATTCTGCCTTTAAGATAATCACAACACAGCAGTGATCTCTCTTCAGGCTGATTCACTTGCACATGCCCCGTTCCACCAGAAGTAGGGTAAGCATGCCTGTCTGGAATTCCACAAAGTCAGAGTCTATGCAGATGTTCTTTCCCTTTTGGTTTTCCTTTAATTTGCAAATCTTGTAATCTAAGCCTGAAGTTGACTGAACCAATATTTAAACCAGTATAGCAATATCAGCCAAAAACTCAATCTGTTTTCTATTTATATGTCAAGACTACATCCTTTTTGGTGGCTGAAAAAACTGTTGTTTTGAAATGATTACACAGTGAAACTGCAAACCCTTTAGTAGTTTTATGAACTGGTTCTAGAAGGAAAGCTTTGCTTTTAGAAGGTCTTTATTTTAAGTTTTAGAGCAGAAGAAAAAAACAACTTTGAACTCATGACTTTGCTTTCATATTTTTAACTATTACCTTAAATTATATTATAGCCAAGTATCTCCAAAGAAAGTTTATTACAAACTGAAAAGTTCACTGCTATTCCAAGATACTTATTACACAAAACATGCTTCTTCTACTGAGGGAAAAGCACGAAGGATGTATTACAATGGGGCATGAGAAAACTATTGTGGATGATGGATATACATTCATTATCTTGATTGGAGTGATGGTTTCATGGGTGTACACAGATGTCAAAATTTATCAGACCATAGACTTTAAATAAGTGCAGTTGATCATTTTTCAATTATACCTCAATAAAGATGTGTGTGTGTGTGTGTGTGTGTGTGTGTGTGTGTGTGTGTGTAGCTTTATAGATATATGAGCTTCTTCGGGGAATATAAACAAAATACAGCTTTCCAATTGAAGTAAAGATTCCTACATGCAGTACTGGGTTAGGCCATGAGGATTAACAAACCTATAGAACAGGCACCAGATAAGGTGTGCAAAGCAACCTTTCTCAAGCATTCAGAGAGGCAAAGTTTTCACCTTTCCCCCTCAAAATAGATATTTATACACACATACACAAAAACAATTCCTGGTGAAGCGTACTCCCTGGTTACCCCTCATATCTTTCTGATTCAAATGACATAATATGAGGCATACAATACATATGGACTATAGTAGAAACTTAAAAACTGCCTCATTTAATCCTCACAAGAAGCAAAGCAGTGATATATTAGGACTACTTTCCAAAAAGGAAACTGAGCCTCAAAACTATCTAATTATTTGTGTACATAGCTCGTAGCTCATATTGAGTTCTGTACAACTCTAAAACCAATGTTGTTTCCATTATTCTATATTTCCATCCACAGATTCAAGACTACCAATGAATATTATGGAGTACTAACCTGAGGATAAACCTACATGTGAAGAAAACAACAGAACACAAAATTAAAACCTGACTCCTTAAACATAAATATCACTATAGGCAGTTTCTGTGAAATTAACAATACAAAAGCTGCTCTTGGAGTCCCAATATCATCCATGGTATCATTACAACAAGATTTGCTTCATAGACTTTTTTTTTTTCAAATGTACAATACAGACTACTCTCCTCTGATGGATATTTCTTTATGTTAGATTTTTAGGAAATCCTATAAAATTTCCATATTCATAGCTCAGAAGGATAAGAGACAAGGATTAGATGTAGTTCATGGAAAATATGCCTTTGCAACATTGCTACATGAAACATATCCTAGAATAAAATGGTTAAAAAGATGTCCCTAGCACCAAAACAAACAAAAAAAAAAATCCATTCACATTTACTAGAATACCTAAAATCACAAAGACTGACAATGCCAAGTGCTTCTGAGAAAAAAACTGAAGATTTGTCAGAAAGGTACACAATCTATAGTAACAAAATAAATCAGTAGTTATTGTGGGGAAATATAGGAATAGCCAAAAGGAAAAAATACAAAGAAACATGAGGAAACTTTAGAGAGTAGTAGATATATTCATTACCCTGTTTGTGGTAGTGGTTTCATAGGTGTACACATGTGAAACACATTAATTGTGCACTGAAAATATTTACAGCTCATTGTATGTCAACTACCTCTCAAAACTATTAAAAGTATATACACTTTAAATTATGGATTTTCCTGCTGCATTATGATTCTTAACTGGAAATTATTTCAGTACTTGAAGAAAGTTGCATTAATAAAATAAATAAAATTTTAGTCTTTTTATGCTATAACTTCACAGCAACTAAATACCAAGCACACTAGTACAACTGTGTGCCAAAAATAATAATAATAAAAAAAATAGAAGAAACAATCTTCTTTGTGGTTCACTATGACCATATGGTCAGGCTTAAAAATGTACATCCAGGTCTTTGTCCATTTTGTTCTTTCTTCTAAACTTAACAGTCCCAATTATTCCTTTTGTCCCCATTCCATAAAAGTACCTTCAGCTTACTTAGGTGGGATCCTTTATTTATTGGGTTTTTATGTTTGTTTGTTTGTTTGTTTGTACTTGTATTAATACTTCTCTTTAGTATTCCTAATTTTATATTGGAAATACTGTCCTGAGTACTAGGTTGTATAAATTTTCATCATATGGATTGCATCATTGGTCTCTGAATCTTCAGAGTCCATCCCTCTGGCTTCTAGCTGTGTTTTCCTTGTGGAAGACATGTGGAGAAATAAGAATATGTTTAGAACAACCCTGGCTGCCCTGCTGTCAGGTTACTGCAGGTTAGCTAAACCCCTCGACCAGAGGCCACAATTTCTGCCAATAACACCCTTCAGATGGTTCTCACGGGGGTTCTGCTAATGACTCTCTCCTCTTACTTAGAAATGATATAAAAATTAAGTTCCCACACATTTCATTTCACTTAAATTCTCCTCAAAATACCAATTTATCTGAATCCTGCACAGATTTGGGGGAATGCATATATCACATGCAAGTAAGGAAATAGTTTAAAAAATAAAATCTTTTGTTTGGTCACCAGCATATAACCATTTCAGTAGGTCATTTGAGTATACCACTTGGGTGTGTCCATAGTTCCAAAATTGTATTTTTAAATAAATAAATATGTAAGCAATTTTCCCACAGTTATAATCTTCCATAATATGTATCAGTTTATACAAATAGACCACTCTTCCTTCCTACTTATATTTGTCCATTGTATATTTTAAAACTGTATTAAGTATAAATTAAGTGTGTAATGCCCTGGCTCCCTGCCTTACCCCCATAAAAACTAAAAATTTGCTATACATAATTAAATGAATATGGGTCTAAATAAAAGTTTCATTCATAATTTATGCTATTATTTATAAAAGGTAATACTAACATTTCCAGATACATGAAAAATATCCCTCAGTCACATGAGAAAATATAATTAGTAAATAATAGTATTATCATCTTATTTCCATAAAATTTCCCTACATTCATAATCAGATGACCAGGAATTATATTTATGTTACACTGAAGCCTTGACGGGTCTAAGGTTAAACAGGTTATATCTCTTTTTTCCGTTTGTTTTTTTGTATTGGGGATTGAACCCAGGGGCACTTAACTACTGAGTCACATCCCCAGCCCTTTTTATATTTTATTTTGAGACAGGGCCTTGCTATGTTGCTTAGGGCCTAAGATGTTGAGGCTGGCTTTGAACTCAATCCTCCTGCCACAACTTCCCAAGCCACTGGGATTACAGGCATGCACCACTGCAATCAGCACAGGGTATCTCTTATTCAGAATTCTTGGGACTAGAAATGTTTCAGATTCAGCATTTTTTAATATTTTGGAATATCTGCATAGACTTTACCAGTTGAATACCCCTAATCCAAAAATCCAAACTCTGAAAGACACCCAAATTCAAAAATTTTGAGTATCAAGATAGCATTCAAAAAGTTTCAGATTAAGGACGTTTGGTACTAAAATGTAAAGGCCCACAAATCATCTATGTTATAGGATACCAAATGCTTTAGCAGTTGATTGACTGATTGATTGCCATTCTGGGATTGAACCCAGGGCTGCTCTACACTACCAAGCTCTTTTTATTTTTTGAGACAGTGTCTCACTAAGTTGCCCAGGTCAATCTGAAACTTGCAATCCTCCTGCCTCAGCCTCCCAAGTACCTGAGATTACTGGCATGCATCTTGGCCTCTGGTTTACAAACCTATGCTTTGGGCAATAAAAAGAACCACTGGGCCAAAAAGAGTGATTGAAGAAAGCCAAAATATCTCCAAAAAGTCTGAAAAACACAAGAGGGAAGGGAAGTGAAAGACTTGGTGCTTGACTTTAACGCCAAGGTACCATTGGAAAAGCCCTTATCTATCTGCAGCAAAAACTGGAAAAATGGCAAAAGCCTGTATTTGGTGCCTGCGTAAGTAATATTGGTCTAAACTGTGACTCCATCAGACTTAAAAACAACAGAATAAAAATCAGTTAAAATTGAAAGTGCCAGGATTCTGTATAAGGGCTCTGAGGCATTTCATGACAAAAAGAAAAGTCATTCTCCCAAGCAATCTCCTTCTACTTTTAATTAGCATAACCATTAGTAACTTTACACAAAAGTTGAATTTGTTAAGATTTCCCTTTCCTCCTGTGCTACCCAGGTTCACAAACACTTCTTTTTGTGGAGTTTTTACACTTCTGCAGGCAACAACAAATCCTGACTTCCTCATCATAACTTCCCCATTATCAGTTCCCTCATCTTCTTTGTGCTGTCATGAACATGGTGCTGAGTTCCTGTAGTTAATTCACTCTTTAACAATTCCTTACTCCTTTTTTGAGACTTTTTGAATTATTTATCATTATACTTTCCTTTAATTCTTTAAATATACTTTAGTTTTTACAACATATTTTCAGTACTGCTTTAAAATTTTTGTCTCCAATATTTAACAGCGGGATAACTCAGAGGACTATTTCCTATTGCCTGTTCTTTTTTCCCCCACCACTAAGCCACACTATGTTTCTTAGCAAGTATTATAATTTTATATTAAAACTAGGCATTTTATATGATAGAGTACACTAACACTGTATCCTATGAAATGTCTTCTTCTACAATGTGCAGATAATATTGTCTCTGCTCAGTTTTATTAATTCTTTTTACTCTTGCTTTAGGAGAGAGCCTGGCATTTGGGACTAGCCCCTCTACCTGTGTATCGTCTTGGTCAGTCAATGATGAGTTAGTTGCCTTTGCCAAAGGATCTGCACATTCATCCATGTTCAAGTCTACCCAGATTTCTTTCCCCTATACCTTTTAGGGCTCCTCTATACATTCATGAATCCTGAGCTAATGATGACTGAAGCTGAAAACGTCACTAGTCCTCAAAATACACGTCCTCATTGTTGATGGTAACTTCCATCAACAATATTGCTAGGCATGGGCAACACCTCACACTTCAAGTTGAGTGAGCGTCTTCCAATCACAGTTAGGCAAGTACTGAGCTCGTCTTCACAACCTTCCTTGCCCTGGAATAGCCTCTATACCAACCAAGCCTGGGAGGGGGATAACATAGGAGTGGGATGGGAGCTGCAGGCATGAATGCCACAGATTGCCTCTGTTATTGTGCGGAGTCCAGCAACTGCTGAAGCCTACACATTTTCATATTCTTGTATGCCTTTGTTGAGTACCAGGGCATGGGCACACATATTTTCACTTGTGCAGATGGTCTTACCTCTAATTCATAAACTCCTATCATTCGTAAATCTATTTGCTCCATTTTCTGTTCCATGACAATTTTATAACCTACTTTGGATGCCCTTCTTATTCTCCTATATCTATTGCAATACTTCTTATTCATTAAGATCCAGTCGATGTTACCTGTCCATTAGGCCTCTGCCATTACTCCATACACATTTACCTCTCCCATCTCTGAATTTCTTATACATCATAATTTCATAATTGTTTTTCATGAGTTGAACTTTCTCTTTTCAGTCACATTATTACATCTTTGGGGAAGGGAATTAGGTTTTCATGCTTCTATATCCTCATCCCACATCTGGCATAGTACTTGGAACACAATAAATTTTCAAAGACCTACTTCTACCCAAAATTTACACCTGAAGAAATCTAATAGTCCATGAAGTCAAAATACATCCTTATGAAGCAATAATCAAGACTCCAAGATCTAAACATGTTATATCATTAAAACATTCTTTCCTTTTCCAAAGCCCCATGATCTAGAGTACAGACTATGAGATGAAAGCATATGTCATAGACTACCAGTTGCCAATCTACTATCCATTTGATCATCTATCTTACTAACAAAATCATAATCACTTTCCAACTTTCTTAGAGCTAAGTTCAGTTGAAAGAGCTGCAGTAACTGAAAAGGCAGTGGCTATTTGAGATCATTAGGAAAAGGGGTCACATTAAAAATATGTCAAAGCTAGAAAGAACCTAGATCACTAATGACATCATCAAAACATTTCACTATGCCTGGGCTGCCTATCAGTATACTTCTTTTCTTTAATTCTTTTTTAGTTGTAGATAGACACAATATCTTTATTTTATTTATTTATTTTTATGGAGTACTGAGGATTAAACCCAGTGCCTCACATGTGCTAGGCAAGAGCTCTACCACTGAGCCACAGCCACAGCCACAGCCCCCTGTCAGTAGACTTCTAATTACCTAAAGTGTGTAGGTCACTGTAACTTTACTAATGGCTAAACATAATTTCTAACTGGAATTATATATAGAAAAATATCAATAATAAAAGGATGACTAATTCAACATAAACCATTAGAAAGATTATTATTCCCATTTTACATAGGAGGGAGTAAAGAAACAACTGACTTCATAATAAATAACAATTTGTCCTCTTAGTCCACAGCCCTATTTTTTTTTATTGTAAACAAATGGGATACATGTTGTTTCTCTGTTTGTACATGGCATAAAGGCATACCATTTGTGTAATCATAAATTTACACAGGGTAATGTTGGTTGATTCATTGTTATTTTTTCCCTTCCCCCACCCCTCTCACCCCTCTTTTCCCTCTATACAGTCCTTCCTTCCCCCATTCTTCCTCCCTCCCTACCACTAACTCTAACCCTAAAACTAACCCCTACCACACCCCATTATGTGTCATCATCCACTTATCAGCGAGATCATTCTTCCTCTGGTTTTTTGAGATTGGCTTATCTCACTTAGCATGATATTCTCCAATTTCATCCATTTGCCTGCAAATGCCATAATTTTATCATTCTTTATGGCGGAGTAATATTCCATTGTATATATATGCCACAGTTTCTTTATCCATTCATCAACTGAAGGGCATCTAGGTTGGTTCCACAATTTGGCTATGGTGAATTGAGCAGCAATGAACATTGATGTGGCTGTATCTCTGTAGTATGCTGATTTTAAGTCCTTTGGGTATAGGCCAAGGAGTGGGATAGCTGGGTCAAATGGTGGCTCCATTCCAAGTTTTCTAAGGAATCTCCATACTGCTTTCCAGAGTGGCTGCACTAATTTGCAACCCCACCAGCAATGTATGAGTGTACCTTTTTCCCCACATCCTCGCCAACACCTCTTGTTGCTTGTATTCTTGATAATCGCCATTCTAATTGGGGTGAGATGGAATCTTAGGGTGGTTTTGATTTGCATTTCTCTTATTACTAGAGATGTTGAACATTTTCCCATATGTTTGTTGATTGCTTGTAGGTCTTCTTCTGTGAAGTGTCTGTTCATTTCCTTAGACCATTTGTCGATTGGATTATTTGTAATCTTGGTGTTGAGTTTTTTGAGTTCTTTATAGATTCTGGAGATTAGTGCTCTATCTGAAGTATGATTGGCAAAGATTTTCTCCCACTCTGTAGGCTCTTTCTTCACATTGCTGATAGTTTCCTTTGCTGAGAGAAAACTTTTTAGTTTGAATCTATCCCAGTTGTTGATTCTTGCTTTTATTTCTTGTGCTATGGGAGTCCTGTTGAGGAAGTCTGGTCCTAAGTCAACATGTTGAAGCTCTGGACCTACTTTTTCTTCTATAAGATGCAGGGTCTCTGATCTGATTCCGAGGTTCTTGATCCATTTTGAGCATGCACGGTGAGAGATATGGGTTTAGTTTCATTCTGTTGCATATGGATTTCCAATTTTCCCAGCACCATTTGTTGAAGAGGCTATCTTTCTCCATTGCATATTTTTGGCACCTTTGTCTAGTATGAGAAAATTGTATTTATTTGCGTTTGTGTCCGTGTCCTCTATTCTGTACCATTGATTTACCTTTCTATTTTGGTACCAATACCATGCCGTTTTTGTTACTATTGCTTTGTAGTAGAGTTGAAGATCTGGTATTGCGATACCCCCTGCTTCACTCTTTCTGCCAAGGATTGCTTTAGCTATTCTGGGTTTTTTATTCTTCCAGATGAATTTCATGATTGCTTGTTCTATTTCTGTAAGGTACGTCATTGGGATTTTAATTGGAATTGCATTGAATCTGTATAGCACTTTTGGTAGTATGGCCATTTTGACAATATTAATTCTGCCTATCCAAGAACATGGGAGATCTTTCCATCTTCTAAGGTTTTAATTTCTTTCTTTAGTGTTCTGTAGTTCTCATTGTAGAGATCTTTCACCTCTTTTGTGAGATTGATTCCCAAGTATTTTATTTTTTTCGAGGCTATTGTGAATGGGGTAGTTTTCCTAACTTCTCTTTCTGAAGATTCATCACTTATGTATAAAAATGCATTAGTTGATGAGCATTGATCTTATATCCCGCTACTTTACTGAATTCACTTATGAGTTCTAAAAGTTTTCTGGTGAAATTTCCTGGTTCCTCTAAGTGTATAATCATATCATCAGCAAATAGGGATAGTTTGAGTTCTTCTTTTCCTATTCGTATCCCTTTAATTTCTTTGGTCTGTCTAATTGCTCTGGCTAGAGTTTCAAGGACGATATTGAATAGGAGTGGTGAAAGAGGGCATCCCTGCCTTGTTCTAGATTTTAGGGGGAATGCTTTCAGTTTTTCACCATTTAGAATGGTATTAGCCATGGGCTTAGCATAGATGGCCTTTACAATGTTAAGGAATGTTCCCACTATCCCTATTTTTTCTAGTGATTTGAGCATGAAGGGATGCTGTATTTTATCAAATGCTTTTTCTGCATCTATTGGAATAATCATGTGATTCCTGACTTTAAGTCTATTGATATGGTGAATTACATTTAATGATTTCCTGATGTTGAACCAACCTTGCATCCCTGGGATGAAATCCACTAGATCATGGTGCACTATCATTTTAATATGTTTTTGTATGCGATTTGCTAAAATTTTGTTGAGAATTTTTGCATCGATGTTCATTAAGGATATTGGTCTAAAATTTTCTTTCCTTGATGTGTCTCTGTCTAGTTTAGGTATCAGGGTGATATTGGCTTTCATAGAATGAGTTTGGGAGAGTTCCCTCCTCTTCTATTTCATGGAATACTTTGAGAAGTATTGGATTGAGCTCTTCTTTAAAGGTTTTGTAGAACTCAGCTGAGAACCCATCAGGTCCTGGACTTTTCTTTGTTGGTAGGCTTTTGATGACTTCTATTTCATGACTTGAAATTGGTCAATTTAAATTGTGTATGTCCTCCTCATTCAGCTTAGGTAATTCATATGTCTCTAGAAATTTGTTGATGTCTTCGAAATTTTCTATTTTGTTGGTGTATAGATTTTCAAATAGCTTCTAATTATGTTTTGTATTTCAATCGTGTCTGTTTTGATATTTCCTTATTCATTCTGAATTTTGGTGATTTGGGTTTTCTCTCGTCTTCTCTTTGTTAGTGTGGCCAAGGGTTTATCAATTTTGTTTATTTTTTCGAAGAACCAACTATTTATTTTGTCAATTTTTGTACTGTTTCTTTTGTTTCAATTTCGTTGATTTCAGCTCTGAGTTTAACTATTTCCTGTCTTCTACTACTTTTGGTGTTGGTCTGTTCTTCTTTTTCTAGGGCTTTGAGCTATAGTGTTAGGTCATTCGTTTGTTGAGTTTTACTTCTTTTATTGAATGCGCTCCATGAAATAAATTTTCCTCTAAGTACTGCTTTCATAGTGTCCCAGGGATTTTGATATGATGTTTCTTTGTTCTCATTTACCTCTAAGAATTTTTTAATTTCCTTCCTAATATCTTCTGTTATCCATTCATCATATAATAGTATATTGTTTAATCTCCAGGTATTGGAGTAATTTCTGTTTTTTACTCTTTCATTTATTTCTAATTTCAATCCATTATGATCTGATAGAATCCAAGGTAGTGTCTCTATCTTCTTGTATTTGCTAACATTAGCTTTGTGGCATAATATATGGTCTATTTTAGAGAAGGATCCATGTGCTGCTGAGAAGAAAGTGTATTCATTCTTTGTTGGATGGTATATTCTATATATGTCCGTTAAGTCTAAATTATTGATTGTGTTATTGAGTTCTATGGTTTCTTTGTTCAATTTTGGTTTGGAAGATCTGTCCAGTGGTGAGAGAGGCGTGTTAAAATCACCTAGTATTATTGTATTATGGTCTATTTGGTTTCTGAGATTGAGAAGGATTTGTCTGACATACATGGATGAGCCACTGTTTGGGGCATAGATATTTATGATTGTTATGTCTTGCTGATTTATGCTTCCCTTAAGCAGTATGAAATGTCCTTCTTTATCCCTTCTGACTAACTTTGGCTTGAAGTCCACATTATCTGAAATGAGGATGGATACCCCAGCTTTTTTGCTGAGTCCATGTGCATGGTATGTTTTTTCCCATCCTTTCACCTTTAGTCTATGGGTATCTCTTTCTATGAGATGAGTCTCTTGTAGGCAACATATTGTTGGATATTTCTTTTTGATCCAATCTGTCAGTTTATGTCTTTTGATTGATGAATTCAGGCCATTAACATTCAGGGTTATTATTGAGATATGATTTATATTCCCGGTCATTTGACTCATTTTATTTATTTATTTATTTGTTTATTTTTGACACGACTTGGTTCCTCTTTATTTGAGAGTTCCTTTAGGATAGCTCCTCCCTTTGCTGATTTGTTTCTTTGTTTTTCATCTCTTCCTCATGGAATATTTTGCTGAGAATGTTCTGTAATGCTGGCTTTCTTTTTGTATATTCTTTTAGCTTTTGTTTATCATAGAAGGATTTTATTTCATCGTCAAATCTGAAGGTAAGTTTTGCTGGGTATAAGATTCTTGGTTGGCATCCATTTTCTTTCAGGGTTTGAAAAATGTTGTTCCAGGCCCTTCTAGCTTTTAAGGTCTGGATTGAAAAATCTGCTGATATCCGTATTGGTTTCCCCCTGAAAGTAATTTGGTTCTTTTCTCTCACAGCCTTTAAAATTCTGTCTTTATTTTGTATGTTAGGTATTTTCATTATAATGTGTCTTGGTGTGGGTCTGTTGTAAATTTGTGTATTTGGAGTCCTATAAGCCTCTTGAACTTGATTTTCCATTTCATTCTTCAGATTTGGGAAATTTTCTGAAATTATTTCATTGAATAGATTGTTAATTCCTTTGGTTTGTTTCTCTAAGCCTTCCTCAATCCCAATAATTCTTAAATTTGGCCTTTTCATGATATCCCATAGTTCTTGGAGATTCTGTTCATGATTTCTTACCATCTCCTCTGTTTGTTCAACTTTGTTTTCAAGGTTAAATATCTTGTCTTCAATATCTGAGGTTCTGTCTTCCAGGTGTTCTATCCTATTGGTTGTGCTTTCTATGGAGTTCTTAATTTGGTTTATTGTTTCCTTCATTTCAAGGATTTCTGTTTGGTTTTTTTTCAATATCTCTAATTCTTTATTGAAATGACCTTTTGCTTCCTGTATTCTTTTAACTGTCGATTGGTGCGATCATTCAATGCCTGCATTTGCTCTTTCATTTCATCGTTTGCTTCCCTTATCATGTTAATTATGTACATTCTAAACTCCCTTTCTGACATTTCTTCTGCCATGCTGTCATTGGATTTTATTGATGTAACATCTATATTTGTTTCAGGCATTTTCTTCCCTTGTTTTATCATGTCGTTCAGGTATCAGTGGACTGCTGAGATGTTGCAGATTTCCTCTATTGACTTATAATGTCCCTGAAGATTGCTAGTATATCCCCTCTTATCCTTCAGTAACCTGAAGTCTTGGAGGAAGTTGATAATGCGGTGCTCCACAAGGAAGCTGCCTCTCTAGGGATGATGACCTTCAGGTGGGGTATATTCCCTGCTAGTGGGCAGAGGTGCCTCCACTTGTTGACCAATGGTCAACCAAAGGGGAACTAGGCTGCAGGCTGAGGCAAGGCCTGTTTGTGCCTGTGTCTCTGGTTTTACCGTCCTTGTGGGAAAACCTCACCCAGTGGGGAAGACTCCCCTGGTGGGGAGGTCTCGCTGGACAGTTCCCCTCCTAGAGGTTCCCCTCAATCTACAGCTACCGCCTGGGCTGGGCTGCCTTCCTCTGCAACGTTCCCAGGGGCCCGGACCTACCTCCTGGGCCTGGGAGCCTCACCCTTCGCAGACGAGTCTCCTTAGGCTGACTCTCCTCAGAGAATCTGCCCGCAGTCCTGGAACCTTCACTCTGCCCCTCAGCTTGTCTCTGCAGCTCTTCCACCGAAAAGCCGCCTAGGTCCTGGGACCCTGCTCTGCACCTAATCGCCTGCCTATGTGGCCCCTCCTCTGGGCAGCCACCGAAGCCCGGCAGGCTGCTCTGAAACCAAGCGCTGTGCTGAGCGGCTTCCTCTGCAAAGTTCCCAGTTGTCCGTGTTCACTGCTCCAGCGGGGGGAGGGGCACCTCGCCGGGCAACTCTACCTCACAAAGTTCCCTGCGTTCCGGGGCTACTGCCCCATCCGGGACGCCTCCCCAACGGGAGAGACTCACCCGGCGGCTTTGAGTTGGTCCCAAGTCTCTCAATATCTCCTCTTTTGAATCCTGAGTCCTGGAGCAACATGAAATGCAGCCGCCCTCTAGTCCGCCATCTTTAAAACCTCCCTATTATGTTTTAAACACAGCCTGGGAGAAGTTAAAGCACATGGTTGCTTAGGTTTGAATTCATAGCTCCACCATGTGAATCCAGTGCCTTACTTATGCTACACCATGAAGGAGTAATAAGAATGGAACTTTTTCACTACTACAATAAGGAATAAAGACAGATTTATGCTATGTCTTTAGAGCTGTCTCAGGCACATGTTATCACACCAATAAATGTTAGTTACTGTTAATAATTTTATTCTATCATAAAAATAACATAAAATGTATTATATAAAGACATTCATAACAGTAACTATATTAGAAACATATAAACTAAAAAATATTTTTCTCAACAATGGTAATCTTTTATTTCAAAATACCAATGTTCACAGCAGCTCAATTCTCAATCGCTAGATTGCAGAACCAACCTAGATGCCCTTCAATTGATGAATGGATAAAGAAACTGTGGTATATATATAATGGAATATTACTCAGCCATAAAGAAGAATAAAATTATGGCATTTGCTGGTAAATGGATAAAGCTGGAAAATATCATGCTAAGTGAAATAGGCCAAGTCCAAAAAACCAAAGGTCGAATGTTTTCTCTGATAAGTACATGACAATACATAAAAATGGGGGTGGTGGGGGGGAGAGAAGAATAAAGGAACTTTGGATGGTGTAGAGGAAAAAGGGGTGGGAGGGGGTGGGGACAGAATAACAGTAGAATGAAACAGACAGTATTACCCTATCTTTATGTATGATTACATGAATGGTGTGGATATACATTGTGTACAACCATAGAAATGAAACATTCTACTCCATTTGTGTACAATGAATCAAAATGTGTCTGTACAAATAAATTTTTTTTTTTTTTTTGCAGTATAGAAAGCAAAACTTTAATGACAACCTTGCAAGATCAAGTGCCCGGTAGTCAGGGGCCTTCAAAATGGTTACAATCAGCATTTTATCTCAGTTCTGTAACACTCATCCCCTCACTTCCTCATCCGCCGAGTTCTATGGGGTGCACAGTCTTCCCAAATGTCACCTTGGTTTTACAGTCTCCTATTGGGTTGTTTAAAGAAATATGCCTTTAGTTGTTCCCACCTCCCTTTGTTCTCTTGTGGCGGGAAGGTCTTTTTGGAGTGAATTTTGACCTGTACACAGATCTTACTTCAATAAAAAATATTTTAATAAAAAAAACTGTATTCTTATATATGACTGGTTGCCTTCTGCCTTCTGCTATCACTCTACACATGAGAAAGTACTGAGGAAGGAAATAAAGAATTTAGTGACTGTGTCACAAAAACCCTAAATGTGTTTTACTTCCTTTTTTTTCCTCTTATGGAATCTTAGTCTTATGATTTCAGAGATTTTAAGACATCAGAGGTTCCACTCTGGAATAATAACACAAATTTGTAATATGTGATTCAATTAATTTTTAAGATTTCCTTACCCAGAAGATCCGATGCTTTTACACACACCAAGAAGGGGTCTTTTTTCTGCAAAGTTATCACACTTTTGACCACCTGTAAGGGAGCATAAAAACAAAATGTAAATTTTGAGAAATATTCCAGTGTAATTCACATTATCTCTAGCTTAAAAATATTACACAAGGGCTAGGAGTGTAGCTCAGAAGTGTACACCGAGCTTATGCAAGGTTCTGGTTCAATTCTTAGCATCATACATACACACAAAAATACTAATATAAGTCATCACATTGACATTTCAGC
The DNA here is from genome assembly GCF_902686445.1 of Sciurus carolinensis. Taxonomy (NCBI): domain Eukaryota; kingdom Metazoa; phylum Chordata; class Mammalia; order Rodentia; family Sciuridae; genus Sciurus; species Sciurus carolinensis. Next base: position 35,580,092 of record NC_062215.1, read on the forward strand.
AAGTGCGGAAAAATCAATTAAATCCTATATCTAATTATGATAAGAACAACAGAAAACCTAAATGAATATTCTCAAAAAATACAGTAAGCATCATAGGTGATGGTTTGGAATATTCCCATTCAAATTAGTAATGACAAAAGAATATTCAACATTGCTGCTACCATTCAATGCTATACCAGAATCCCTAGACTACATAATAATAAATGAACTCAATAATATTACTGAATAAAAAACTGATATGCAAGCAATAAACAGAAAAAATAAAGTCAGGAAATACAAATGGTTTTGAACCTTATGAAAAATATGTTTTACCTCACACATGAGAGAAATTCCTTAAAACCATACTGATAATGGTGCTAAAGCAGTTTAGGACATGCCATACTATCATATGGTGCTTTAATACATTGAACATTTTAAGCTAAAGCACATAAAAAACAGCAAAAGAAAGGACACTCTGACCTTCCCTTTCTATGTGAAAGATGCCCTCCCCATGCCAGAGGAGGAAAACATTCCTATCACCAGAGATCAAGAGTCAAGGATACGAAAAATCCATTTAAAAAAATTTACTGAACTTATCCTTATCTTCCCAGATACTCTTCCATACATGTCACTCTCTGCTCAACCTCGTATATAAGCACTTAGGCCTGTTCACTTCTTTAGGTCTTCATTTTCCTATGAGGACTCTGATGCACATATTAAACTTTATTAAATAAAGTTTGTGTCCTTTCATCCTGTTTATCTATCTTTTTTTAATATTTTTTAGTTTTATGTGGACACAATGCCTTCATTTATTTTTTTGTGGTGCTGAGGATCGAACCCAGTGCCTCACACATGCTAAGCTAGTGCTCTACCACTGAGCTACAACTCCAGCCTGTGTTAATCTATCTTGTGTTATTTTAATTCTCATACTCAGTCGGAGACCCTGAGAAGATAGAGGAGAAATTCTTACTACCCTACAATACTACCGTTATATTTGAAGATTCTTTACTTTTCAAAAAATAAAAATAAAATATGAACCAATAACTTGATGTGTTTTCTGGAATGCGAATCAAAATAATGTGAAGGGAGGGAGACTGGATGATAATGAAAGAGGTTTAGCCATACAATGATGAGCAACATCTTCACAGGTCATTACACTTTGAATAATTAAGAAATTTTCCAATTAAAATTTTAGCTACATTGACATACACTGAAATTTACCTAAGAGCTTCTTGAAAAATCCAAGTTTAGTCAAATTATCTCGCTAGAGTAAACAAAATTATTATTCAAATACCCTTCAAAGCAAAAATATCACTGCTAGGTCTTTATTCTACACATATCCTTAAGGCATGAGAGAAATACGTGTACACAAGTTTACTCACTACCGCATAAACAGCAAAAGACAGGAAAACTACAAGTGTAGAATGGAATATTTCCTATATCTGCAAAAAAGAATGAAATGCTCTCCCAGGTGAGGTGGTGCAAGCATGTAATCCCACCTCCTCAGGAAGTCGAGGCACGGGATGATAAACTGAAGGCCAGCGTGGGCAACTTAGTGAGACCCTATCTCAAAATAAAACAAAAAGGGATAGGGATGTAACTCAGAGGTAGAGCACTACTGGGCTCCACCCCCAGTACTATGAAAATAAAAATGAGAATGAAGAAGGCAATGTAAACATGGAAGAGATAGAAGATACAAAGGAGAAAAAGTAATATATACAATAATATGAAGAGACAGAATAAAATAGTCTTTTGTATAATGCAGACAAAAGATTATCTGCATATTCGTATATACATATATTATATGTATTACACACACAACAAACACACCTATATAAAGACTTTTCAAGGACACATCAAAATCATAATCATTATCTGTTCACGGGGGAAAAAATAAAAAAAATGGGAGACGAGGGAAACAGAAAGAAACATTTTTTGTTGTTGTTTTTGTTTTTGTTTTTAGTTTTTCTAGGATTTATTTTTATATTAGGCTAAGACTTTTTTAGTGCAACACTGTGTTGAGACTTTTCAAAATATACTAAGATCAGTAAGCTACCGATATTCAACTTAATGCTAAAGAGAATGAAAATTTTTTAAGACAAGCAGCTGAATTGCAGTTTTTATGATCTATGATATTTTTAATTATTTATTTTTTACATAATGCATTTTGATTCATTGTACACAAATGGGGTACATCATTTCATTTCTATGGTTGTACACGATGTAGATTCATACCGTTTGTGTAATCATACACGTACATAGGATAGTGATGATGTCTGTCTCATTCCACCATTTTTCATACTCCCTCCCTCTCATTTCCTTCTACATAATCTAAAGTTCCTCCATTCTTCTCTCACTCCCCACCCCCCCACCCCCATTATATATCACCATCCACTTATTAGGGAAAACATTTGTTTTTTTAGGATTGGCTTATTTTGCTTAGTATGACATTCTCCAACTCCATCCATTTACCTGCAAATGCCATAATATTATTCTTCTTTATGGCTAAATAATATTCCATTGTGTATACATACCACAGTTTCTTTATCCATTCCTCTGTTGAAGGGCACCTCGGTTGGTTCCATAGTTTAGGTACTGTGAATTGCACTGCTATAAACATTGATGTGGCTGCGTTACTATAGTATAGTGATTTTAAGTCCTTTGGGTATAAACTAAGGAGTGAAATAACTGGGTCAAAAGGTGGGTCCACTCCAAATTTTCTGAGGATTCTCCACACTGCCTTCCAGAGTGGCTGCACCAATTTGCAACCCCACCAGCAATGTAAAAGTGTGCCTTTTTCCCCACATCCACGCCAACATCTATTATTCACATCCACGCCAACATCTATTATTATTTGTGTTCTTGATGAAAGCCATTCTAATTAGAGTAAGAGAGTTGTTTTAATTTGCATTTCTCTAATTACTAGAGATGGTGAACACTTTTTCATTTATTTATTAATCACCTGTGTGTCTTCTTCTGTAAAGTGTCTGTCCAGTTCTTTGGCCCATTTATTGATTGGGTTCTTTGTATTTTTGGCGTAAAGTTTTGTTAGTTCTTTATAAATTTGGAGATAAGTACTCTATCTGAAGTGAATGTGGAAAAGATTTTCTCCCATTCTGTAGGCTCTTTTCACATTATTGATTGTATCCTTTGCTGAGAAAAAGCTTTTTAGTTTGAGTCCATCCCATTTACTGATTCTTGCTTTAATTTCTTGTGCTTTAGAGTCTTGTTAAGGAAGTCTGATCCTAAGCTGACATGATGAAGATTCAAACCTACTTTGTATTCTGTATGGTGCAGGGTCTCCGGTCTAATTCCTAAGTCCTTGATCCATTTTGAGTTGAGTTTTGTGCAGGGTGAGAGATAGAGGTTTAATTTCATTTTACTGCATATGGATTTCCAGTTTTCCCAGCAGCATTTTTTGAACAGGCTATCTTTTCTCCATTGTATGCTTTTGGCTCCTTTGTCTAGTATGAGGTGACTGTATTTATGTGGGTTCATCTCTGTGTCTTCTATTCTGTACCATTGGTCTACCTGTCTCTTTTGGTGCCAATACCATGCTGTTTTTGTTACTTTTGCTCTGTAGTATAGTTTAAGGTCCAGTATTGTGATACCTCCTGCTTCACTTTTCCTGCTCAGGATGGTTTTGGCTATTTGAGGTCTCTTATTCTTCCAGATGAAGTTCATGATTGTTTTCTCTATTTCTATGAGGAATGTCATTGGAATTGCATTGAATCTGTATAGCACTTTTGGTAGTATGGCCATTTTGACAATATTAATTCTGCCTAACCAAGAACATGGGAGATCGTTCCATCTTCTAAGGTTTTCTTCAATTTCGTTCTTTAGTGTTCTGCAGTTTTCATTGTAGAGGTCTTTCACCTCTTTTGTTAGATTGATTCGTATTTTTTTTCAGGCTATTGTAAATGGAGTGGTTTTCCTAATTTCTTTTTTAGAGGATTCATCACTTATGAATAGAAATGCATTAGATTTATGTGCACTGATTTTATATCCTGCTACTTTGCTGAATTCATTTATTAATTCTAGACATATTCTAGTGAAAGAAATGTTTTATGCCTTTTAATTTTCAAACCATGTGACTATGTAAATTACCCCAAAATTATTTGCTCATTTTTTTTAAATAAGGAGACAAATGCTAGAAGTGACAAATTAGTGCTTATTTCAAATGTGGGTTTAAGCTAGCAGGCTGAAGACAAGCATTTCACTTTATCCCTTTAGGCACTCCCTCCCACCTCCTCGGCACTGGAGATTAAACCTAGGGGACCTTACCTCTGAGATACACTCCCAGTCCTTTTTAAAATTTTTTATTTTGATTATGATACTCCTGCCTCCTGATTATCTGGAATTGCAGGTATATACCAACATGCCCAGCTATCCCTTCTAGATAACCTAAGAAGACAATGTTAAATTAAATAGGGTTTAAAAACATATAATAACCAACAAATTTTGGAAAGAGACAAATAATGACGAATTTAGCAGCCCTAAGTAAATTTCAGGGACATGGTGATGGGAAAAAACCTTGATATTCAAACTACTATAAACCTTTAAATCTTTAAGGCACAGTAAGTGATAACAGCAGATACACTTGGGATGGGGTGTGAAAGGGGATGAAGCTAAAATAAAGAAGGGTGTTTTGTTATAGGCTATTTGAAAAAGACTCACATCTTAAGCTCTTTACTTTCTTAAGACAACTCACCCTGCCAATTCCCAGCAGAAGACTGAAAGGCTATTCTCTAGAGACAGTAAGACAGTAGTTCCCTGAGTATGGGTGAATGCAAAACAAACAAAAAACCCAAGAGTATTAAGTGACAACATTAATACTTAGTACAGAACCAGCCCTTGCCTACCCCCCACGTCTCTCCTCCCATTGTGCTTCCAGAATACAAGCATCCAAACTTTATATTTTAGACAGGAGCTTATAAATCTTCTCTGGGAAATTGAGCAAGTCTAGGAGGAAAGACTAAAAACTACACTCCCCATCAGAGGGCTCCAGCAAATAAACATCACAACCAAAGCACCCCACAATAAAGTTGAAAGCTGACAAACACACACACAGAGCTTTCAATTAGCTTTTGAGTTTGGCACTGACATTCATTTCCAGACAGCAAAGGATTAACAGTCATTTAAAAAGTGTACCAATAGGAAGAAAATAACAAAAAAAATAAAAATATTATCATTAATAATTTTCATGATCATGGCATAAAAGGAGATATGGCTGGCATGGAATAGTACAAGAATACAATGAAAAATGAATACTTAAACATTAAAATAAAGCTCTTGGAAATATAAAATATAAGGTAGATTTGATTCTAAAACTTAAATAAATATCAATGGAAAAGTCAAGAAAATTTCCCAGAGAGAACAAAAACACAAATGAGAGGAAAAGAGTAATTCACACAAGGAATCTTAAAAAGAACAGACACAAAGATTAAGATAATAGGAGATCCAAAAGAACAAAGAAAACAGAAGAGAAAATCAACCAAGAAATAATTTTTTAATTTCCCCAATAAAAGTTTATAAGCCCTTTGTATTCCAGCACATTAGATTAAAGAGGCCAATATCAGGGTACAGAAATTCAGGACAGTAGAAAAAAAGAAGCTTCTACAAATATTCATAGGAAAAGCAGTTCTTTATGAGACATGTATTCCAAGTGGTTGCTCTAGGTTATAAGTGATGCAAGCATAGCTTATCATAATAACCTATAGTTAATGTGATGAAGACTGAATTCTTTCCCCTAAGGTCAGGCACAAGACAAGAATTCCCACTCTCAGGGATGGGGTTGTGGCTCTGTGGTGGAGCACTTACTTGCCTGGCATGTGCGAGGCCCTGGGTTTGATACTCAGCACCACATATAAATAAATAAAAGATCCACTGACCACTAAAAAAATATTTTTTAAAAAAGCATGTCCACTGTGACCACTGGTATACAATATAGTACAAGAAGTTCAACCCTGTACAAGGCAAGAAACAAAATAGATGGCATACAGACCAAAAAGGAAGGAAAAAACTCCCTTTTTGCAGATGACGTGATTGACTACAAAGGAAATCACAAGGAATCAACAAAAAACTTCTACATCTAACACATGAGCTAGTCTAAATAAAGTCACAGAACCCCAGATCAAAGAAGAAAAATATATATTAGCGAAAACCACATGAAAACTTTAATTTAAAATACCATTGTTGGTGCTCAATAAAACTCAAAAACTCAAGAATACATCTAACAATGTACATATAGTACTTGTCTATGGAAAATTACAAACTGATGATAAATGCAACATAAATGTAGGACAAAGAGGATTTCTAAAATTTTTTTTTAATTTGTAGGACACAATATCTTTATTTATTCATTTACTTTTATGTGGTGCTGAGGATTGAACCCAGTGCCTCATACATGCGAGGTAAGCACTCTACCACTGAGCTATACCCCCACTGGATTTTTAAGGCAGCAAAAATATTCAACTTGATACTCCAACAGTAGGCACATGTTCTTAATACACTATACATTTGTGAAAACGGAGATAATTCAGGCCAAGTATGACTGAATTATAGACTGGATGATGATGCTACCACTGAAGGATCACAAATTGTGAGATGTACACTACTGTGGTGCAAACTTTGAGTAGAGAGTGAAGCTGTGTCCTATGGGGACACAAGCATAGAGGAACTCTATGTACTTTTTGCTAGATTTTGCTCCAAAAGTAAAACTGTTCTAAAATATAACACTTATTAAACAAAAATGCAGCAATAATGTTCACAATAGATAAGAGGCAGAAGCAACCCAAAAATCTATTGATAAAATGAATGGATAAAGACATGTGGTATATATCACACAATATTAAAATTCTTCAGCCTTAAAATAAAAAACCCTTCTACTCAGGAAGCTAAGGCAAAAGAATCACAATTTGAGGTCATCCTAGGCAACTTGGTGAGCACCCTTTTCAAATAAAATTATGAAAAAGGGATTGGGGAAGTACCTCAGTGGGGCAAAGTGCTTGCCTAGCATGTATAAGGGCCTGGGTTCAATCCCAAACACCACAATTTTAAAATTAAAATGCTGACACATGCTACAACATGAACAAACCTTGATAACATTATGCTTAGCAAAATCAGCTAATCACAAAAAGAAAAATACTATATGATTTCATTTACATGAATATCTAAAGTAATCGATATCACTGAAAGATAAAGTAGAATAATGATTTCCAGGGGATAGGAGAGGAGGAGAAATGGAGAATTCTTCAATAGGAATAGAATTAAAACTGCAAAATTTTTAAAAAGTCCTAGACTTCTGTTGCAAAATGTTGCAAAATGTGACTATATATAACAATACTAAACAATATACTTCAAAAGACTGATAGTAAATTTTACTTTGTATTACTTTTACTGCAATGTTTAAAAAAAACTTTCATAAGGTTGGTATAAATTGTAGGTGGGCATAGACAGATACAGATGTGTAGTTCATATTAAGAACAAAATATATAAATAGAAAGGTAAACACCAATTTTAAAATAGGGATTTACCTCTTTGAGGTTTAGGAAAGAGACTATCATGGTTATCAACAGGGGGACTTCAGAACTCTCTTTCATTTTTCAAGCCCAGTAGAAAAAGCATTTGTAATGTTAACAGATCCATCCAAAAATAATGAGGTTTAATCCAAAGAAGGGCAGATTAATGGTTATACAATTAGATTATGACCTGACATAATTTAAAACTTTTTATCTGTGATTATAACAAAGACTGAAAAATAAGTTCCATCACCCCTTAGATACCACTCTATATTATCAGCACCATAATGATAAAGAGCAAAACTAAAAATACAGTGCTTATAAATAAAATTATAATTATCTAAAATTTTTAGAATTGTATAGCAATCAATGCCTAAGTATTTAAAATGTATCTATCATTACATTGGGAAAGCACTGAGAAAATGTGTTCAGTATCAAAACGTCACATGTATCTTATAAAGATGTAAAATTTTACATTTCTATATACCAGTTAAAAGATTTTTTAAATGAATAAAAATAATGTTTGTCCAGGGACAATTCACTATGGGTTGTGTATCGCTACCACTGGAATGAAAGAGTTTTCACAATTAACAATACAACTTTTGATCCAAGTACAAGTTAAAAATTAACTGGTCCAAAGCCTACAATATTTATGTTCTAAATTAATTATAACTAAACTTCATCCATACAAGGCCAATTCTTCACTCCTACATATTTCACCATCACATTTAACAATACCCATTTTCATTCTACTTCCTTGTCTTTATAAAGTTTTTATGCTTTTTACCTGTATTGTACATACCAGTCTGATTTTTGATGAATGAAACATCAAGTTTTACAAATGCAAGTAATACTGGCAAGAATGGTTTGATTGTTTGGCTCTTCTAAAACCTGAACTGAAGAACTCCTTTAGTTTCTACTGACCTCCCAGGGTACACCAGTCCAGCAGACTTTGACTTATATGTCAGTTACATGACACTTCTTAAAGATTTATACTATTCAGGGGATATTCAAAGAAGCAACAATTTTTAAATATGAATAGAACCTAACTTGAGAACAGTATTGCCTCCAAAAAAAAAAAAAAAACCTACTTATAAAATCCATGCAAGCCAAAAATACCAGAGTCTACAATAAATAAATATCACAAAATGTCCAAATTTATTTTAGGCATGCCCTACTACAACAACAACAAAAATGTAATTTCGGAGTTAGAAAACAATATAGCAAAATTTTAACTCTTGCTTAAATCATTTTGTTATGGATGCTCTGAATAAATACAATTCTTAAAGTGTTAGTATAAAAAATCTACAATCTCATGAACAGTGTAGCTATTATCTTATTTTTTCATGCAGTATAAATAGTAGCATGTACTCTTCATGATGCCTAATGGAGTCATCACCCTCCCATAATGTAATCCTCCAAATTGCAGCGGATTAACTTTTTATATATAAAATTGTGTGTTTATTTGCATGTACAATAGAGAGAATGACGTTATACACACCTGTTCTACAGCATTTAACAGAATGTACCATGATGATTGAAATGAAAAGCGGCTAGCCAAATCCATCAAATATAAAAACTATTGCAATCCTGTTGCAAAGTCCTTTTGTTAAACTCCTTTTATTCTAAATCCTTTTAATTCTGTCCTATAACACTAAAACATTTATAAAAAGCTTAAAATCCTAATAAATCACACAATTAAAGTAATGAAAATGGGCTTGCCCACCAATTCACCAACTCCTCTACCACTCAACAAAATTTAAAACAGTTTGCTTGTCAGATAATGTTAAATAATATCCCCCACCATACACACCATTGTAAACTCATTTAAATCAAAGAGTTAAAGCCCATAAATCAGCCTTAAAGATTTGAAGACATCAAATAGAAATAGCTTCTACTTGAGTCCAAAAGTAGATCCAGAGGCAAATAAAAATCAAACTGATAATGAAATAAATACTCCAACTCTAGTTTTTTGATGTTAAAGATGATGTCTTGAATATAAAAATTTTACAAAAAAGTATGTTCATGCTAATAAATTTTTACTGAAAAATCTTTTTCAGAAGGATTCCACTGAACAACTAAATTCATTTATATCATTATTTAATTTTATTGGAATTACTGTTCTTTAAAATAGATTTGATTGAATCAGTTTGTTCTTAAGTGATTTGCTTACAGATTGTCTCAATGTAATCTTTCAAGATTTAGTCAAATTTTCTGCTTCTCAATTTTAGCCAAAAAGTTTGATTCTACAGTCAACAAATTTTGTGTGCAAATTTTCAGACTTACCAGATTTTACTAGATTTTCTTTAAATAATCTCTATTATGAATTGGGTAATCCTATTATTTATTTCTTATTTAAACAGGAAAATATGAGCAATTTTTTTGAAACAGACTACAGAGGAATAAAACATGAGATGAGAAAGGAGAACTAGGGAAACAGATGCAGAAGCTGCAGTTTACTATCAATGAATCAAAAGAAAGAGAAAACTTTTTTTTTTTTTTTTTTTTGGTACTGGAGATTTAACCCAAAGGCGCTCAACCACTCAGTCATTACCCCAGCCCTTTTTAGTTTTGATTTTGAAACAGGATCTCACTGATTTGCTGAAGGCGTTACTAAATTTTGCTGAGGTTGGTTTTGAACTTGCAATCCTTCTACCTCAGCCTCCCTGGGTTCAATCCCGAGCACCAAAAAGAAAAGTCTTTATCAACTTCGATGAAATTTTTGAAGTAACTGTGAGGGTAAAATGTATGCATATATTTTAGATATTTAAGACAAATGGCAAAGATGTCTTATATTTAGTTTAAACAGTTCAGGGTAATCAGATTTATGTGCTGCTGTGCGCAGTGGTGCACGCCTATAATTCCAGCAGCTTGGAAGACTGAGGCAGAAGGATTGCAAGTGCAGGACTATTTTACCCATAATCTAAGAAAGATATAAAGGCCCTCACCCTAAAAATTAAAAGTAAAAAGGCTGCAAATATATTCCCATATCAGTCAGATATCATCCTTTGATGCTCTGGATGGACACAAATTATAATAGAAGATCTGGAACTATTTTCTAACAAATTTTCAAAAATTTATATTAAAACTGGAATTTGGAGTGGCTCAGAGGAAGAGTGCTTGCCAAACATGAGCAAGGAGGCCCAGAGTTTGACCTCCAGCACCATAAGAAAAAAAAAATCATATTAAAAGGTCTATTTTCACTGGGTGCACAGGCACACACTTGTAATCCCAGGAGTTTAGAAGGCTGAGGCAGGAGGATTACAAATTCAAAGCCATGTTCAGCAACTTACCAAGGCTGTAAGCAACTTAGCAAGACCCTGTCTCAAAATAAAAATTAAAAAGGGCTAGGGATGTGGTTCAGTGGTTAAGAGGCCTTGGGTGCAAACCCTGATACCAAAAAAAAAAAGTCTATTTTCAGCACCAATAATTTCTATGTATGAGAAGTTACCAAAGCACAGACATGATGGAAAACTTCATAAACATTTGGATTTTATTTCATTTGTGGGGGCGTTTGTATTTATTTATTTATTGATACTGAGAATCAAATCCAGGGTCCTGTACATGCTAAGCACATGTTCTACTACTGAGTTACAACCCCAGCCCCATTTGCATATTTGTCCAAAATACTGTAATATATTCCATCTTCCAGTAACTATATCATGCCCTGTCTAATCTCCCACTTTAAAAGGTCTATTTATCAAATGGTAATATTTTCAAAAAGAATCATACCATCCTTGCATGATTTAGAAAAATTCACAGTGAGTAGCAGTATTATGTGGTCAGAATAAAGCTGCATTGACAAGAGGCTGTTATCAGGCTCCTGATCCCACAGACGATTCATAATATTGAGCTTCAAAGTCACAGAACAGGGGACAAGTGACACTGAAAGGGCATTGTTCTGAGACTGTGTCTCACTGAGGAAAGAAAACTAAACATAAGTCAAGTAATCACTAAAAAGCTAAGATGTAAAATGTCACCAAGTCATTCTTTGTGCAAACTGGCCAAAAAGAGCACAAGAAGCATCAGACGCTTTAATCATCTGTTCTCTACAAAGTGCTCAGAGAGGTGGAAGACAACTTCTGCTAACGAGAAATGGAAATTTGAGGACATGGAAAAGATGACAAGACCCACTAAAAGGAAGAAATGTTGTGGTTGTTGTTGTTTTTCTATTCTCAGTGTAGCTCAAAAATCTAAAGGGAAACAAGCCAGCCTACCCATGAGTGGTGTTGTAAACAATCTGGGAGAGTTTGGAAGAATGCTGCAGCAGAAAAGAAAAAGAGGAGGAGAAGCACAATGAAGATGATGAAGATAATGATGACTAAGTAGGTTCTTTTAGGGTTTTTGACTCATCTACAAAGCATTTACTTACTTTTTAAAAATAACATATACAATTTCTTTTTTTATTTTGAATAGTTAATATACTACAAAATGTGTCCTTAGCACTGTTCTGGTAGTATTTTCAATAGACCTTACCCTTGTCTGGTACAATTTGAGAATACAAATGGCACAGAAATTTAAAGCACATTCTTTCTAGTACACAACTCAGATAATTCTTATGAGGAAGGTGATTATTTTATCCTCAGTTGTCTCTGATATAGCTTATATGATCATAATTGTTTTGTTGTTGTTAACTGAATACCACTCTAAAACTAAAAAATAAGTTATAGCCCTTTGACATCCAAATGCTTCAGAGTATATAATTTTCTAGTTAAAAAATAATCAAGGTTGCATTAAGACAAGAATACTATCCAGGTACAATGGCACATGCCTATAATCTTGAACTTCGGGAGTCTGAGTCAGGAAGATTGCAAACTTAGTAAGAACCTGTCCCAAAATACAAATGGTTGAGGATGTAGCTCAGTGATAAAGCATCCCTGGGATCAGTCCCTACTACTTAAAAAAATAATTAAATTGTTTTCAAAATATTTAAGAACACTAATACAGTAGTAACCAAAAGTGTGTGTATGTATATGTCTGTATCTACCTATCTATATTCATATTCCATACCTTTAACTTCCCACAAAACCATCAGCTACTTACAGCATACGCCCAGCACACAGAGTAACCCACTCAACTTTAAAAATCAAAAGAAACCTACTGCCTGGTCAAATGCTGGGGTTGGCCTTTTTACAGAAGGTAATTATATCCTTTTAACAAAGAGATGTAAAACCACTTATGCCAGACAGATATCAATTACAACTACCACTAAAAATTGTTACTTTACAGATTTACAGACTACAGGAAGTAAATTTTGCTGAGTAAGCACCAATTTCCCAAGCGTAACAATATATGACCAATAATAACCAAAAGTGCGAAAGTTAATAATGTTTGTACGAATCTCTATTACTTTGTGGCAAATTATTCCAGCAGAAACAGTCTTGACCCCATTCACATTTGAAAATAAAGATTTACTTAATTATGGAAGACAATTTTATTAATTTAAAACTTTGTTCAACCACGTAATGAAGAAAACATTTGAATAAATTTCATAAAACTGTACCCATTCTAATCGACTCATCAAATTAACTAACAATTTGTTCTGTTCAGTGGAGATGAAATGAATTTGAGAAGAGAGAGATAGAAAAATTATAAGCTGCATATAGGAGATGTTATAGGCAATGGTATAAAGGGTTTGCTTAATTCTTAGAATACCAAAGGCCCAAATGATTTTAAAAATGATAAACTGGACATTATGAAAACTGAGAGGGTGGAAGGAAACGTCATGGACACAGAGAAAAACATATTTTTTTTTTTAATTTTCTTTCGGTTCTGGGAATTGAAACCAAGACTTTGAGTATGCTAAACATATATACTCTGCCACTATGCAACAGCCCCAGCTCCTAGAACAAAAATACTTGAAAATCATAATGCTTTATATCCATGTGTGTTTTTATCTATGTATGTTATTTAAAATCTCCAAACTCGATAATTTTTTTTTATTGTAAACAAATGGGATACATGTTGTTTCTCTGTTTGTACATGGCGTAAAGGCATACCATTTGTGTAATCATAAATTTACATAGGGTAATGTTGTTTGATTCATTCTGCCATTTTTCCCTTCCCCCCACCCCTCCCACCCCTCCCCTCCCTCTATATAGTCCTTCCTTCCTCCATTCCTGCCCCCCTCCCTAAACCCAACTCCAACCCCAATAATAACCCCTCCCACCTCCCATTATGTGTCATCATCCACTTATTAGTGATATCATTCTTCCTTTGGTTTTTTGAGATTGGCTTATCTCACTTAGCATGATATTCTCCAGTTTCATCCATTTGCCTGCAAATGCCATAATTTTATCATTCTTTATGGCTGAGTAATATTCCATTGTATATATATACCACATTTTCTTTATCCATTCATCAACTGAAGGACATCTAGGTTGGTTCCACAATCTGGCTATTGTGAACTGAGCAGCTATGAACATTGATGTGGCTGTATCTCTGTAATATGCTGATTTTAAGTCCTTTGGGTATAGGCCAAGGAGTGGGATAGCTGGGTCAAATGGTGGTTCCATTCCAAGTTTTCTAAGGAGTCTCCATACTGCTTTCCAAACTTGATAATTTTGAGAAATACATCTAATCTTTGGAACCAGAAAAGTAATAACTAAGGAAGACCTCAAGGAGAAGAAAGGAAAAAAGCATTCCAAAAAAGCTTACAGATATGGGGATTCTTCAAGTGACAGTGACTTCCAAGAGGGCAGTCAAAAGGTTTCAGGAGTTGGGATGGGTAGTGGAGAGAGTGTGAGAATTTTACAGAAAGACAGTTTGTAAAGTGAGTACCATATGGAGATAGAGTGAGGATGAGATGTGACCTGTGAGTTTTGGGCTATGGTGATCCTGGAAAACAAGGATAAAGAACATAGGAATTTAGAGGCCATGGTCTCATGTCAGTGGTGGCAATTCCTTTTTGAGAATAGGTTGGGAGGGAGAAAGGAAGGCAGGGAAGAGAGACACACCAAGAATTCTACAGTCACTCCTTCCCTCCTGCCAGATGGTAAGGAGGTCATGGAGCTCCCTTCTTGATACTTGCTGTTTTAGTTCTTTAACTGATGAGAGTTTAAAAAATAGCTATAATAATGATAAAAATATAGTAGTTTTACTGCATTGGTCCTTATACTATTCCTGTAAGATAAGTTAAAGAAAGACATTATTTCCATTTCAGAAAGTATAATACTAGGTATAAAGTTTAAATGACTAACCTGAAATCATACCACAGTAGGTTTTTCAAAACTTCTCTCTATATATAGTCATTCTGGTTGCCAAAAAAAAAAAAAAAAAAACACACACAAATACACACACACACACACAAATTGTACTCCTAAAAACAAAACTGACCTGGTAGTGGATCTCAGTGGTAGAGACTTGCCTAGCATGCACAAGACCCTAGGTCCAATACCTAGCACTGCAAAACTGAAAAAGCAAACAAATAAAAAAAGCAAAACTGACTTAGTTCTGTTAAATTTAAAATAATAGCACGGTTGGGGTATAGCTCAGTGGTAGAATGTTTGCTTAGCATGCACGCGTCTCTGGGTTTGATCCTCAACACAAAGTAAATAAATAAAATATTAATAAATTAAGGGGCATGATATTACACAAACAAAACTTACTTTGTTGCATGGGGCAGGGGGACTAGGGGCAGAGATATACTAGGGGTTAAATTCATGAGCACTCTGAGTTACATCCTCAAACCTTTTTTGTTGTTTTTGATGTTGTTTTAATTTTATTTTGAGACAGGACCTCAGTTGCCAAGGCTACCTCAACTTTATCACCTTCTGCCTCAGCCTCCCAAATCACTGGATTACAGGCATGCACTACTGTGCCCAGCTACAAACAAAATTTCTTAAGTCAAAATACATACAGAGAGAAATAAACCTCCCTTTTAATTTGTCACCCTAAACTGTTTCTAACTTACAATTCACATCTCTAATTTTCATTTCCACCCCTATAAAGGATACCATGTTCAAGTCCTCTTATTTGCAATTTTCTACTCTCACCTTGGACACCAAGTACAAAGAATTAGACCATTAATAATCCTTGGTTCACTTCTCTTCAATGGTACATGAATAGACCTTTCCTTCATATTGTAATAGTACAAGGAACACTTAAGAACCCAACACCCTTGAGAAGTAGAACACTGCCAATAACTTCCATTTATTCATACAGACTCACATCCTAAACCCTTTCACCTACCACATCAGGGAGTAAATATCCTAATCTTTTGCTTAACACTGCTTTATATAGTTTTTGTTTTCCCTTCCTAAAAATTAGGTTATTGGGTCATGTTCCTGGTTGTGGCTATTAACCAGGAAGCTATATAAACTCACCTGGCCTAAAATTAGTTTTTTTTTTCATGTTGCACAAATGAAAATAACGGAAACCTCAACATAATCCAGAAGGGAATCTTATATACATAAAAACTGCAAAGCACAATCACAAGACGAATAAGTATAATGAAAACTAGTAAAACAGCAGGTGCCAAGAAGGTAGATCAAATGATAATAGCAGAGGCATACACCTCTTGTTTTTGAGACTAAAAGCATCAAGAGGAATAAAAGAAAATGATGCCATTCTCAGATAGTCAAGAATCATAGAAATCCCTTGACGACAGTACGAGGGAAGAGAAGGTTTAAGACTACTTTACCTATTCACAAGATCAAAAGAAATAGGAAATTCCTTGGTGTTTTTATCATCTTCTTTTACTACTACATCTAGCACCAGAAAGAAGAAAGCACAATTAACGCTAATACCTCCCCATATTTTTCTATACTACTTGAATCCTTCACAGAGTCTGAGATTTAACTCCTCCAAGACACGATAACTTTTTAAAATGGTACTACAGATAAAATTCAATTTCTAACATATTTCTTTTACTTATTTACAAAACCTTATAGAGTCTTCACTATTTGTCAAATGTTATTCTAAGCAGTCTCAAGGAAAATTATCCAAAACATGAAATTAAAGTCATAATGATTTATCTTCTTGCCATAAAAACTTAACACAAGCGACAAAATGTACGATGAAAAAGTAGTTTTCAAACAACAGCACAAGACAATGATCTTTGAGACAAGGAAAATAATTGATGCTAGTCCTATGAATGCCATAACTTACTATCCATTTGCTTAAGTACTGTCAATGACTACTTTTACCCAATGATGGCAGAGATGACTAGTAGAATAGTTGTAACTGGTACTACATAGGACAAAAGATTAAAATACTATCTGCAGATGCCTACTCTAGACTAATAATTATTCAAGGAATATCTAACAAACAGTAATAGAAAGTGCTGAAAGAAACAAATTATTGCCAAGTAATTTCCAGAACAAAGTCAAAAAATATTTAAAGGAATTCAAAATAACAGCACTGAAGCAATATAAAATATGCAATGTGTCATATTCAAACAAAACACTGAAAGCATAGAAAGAAGCAAGAAAATAACTCATAACAAGAACAAAAACCAATCAATGGAATCAGTTAGGTAACAACATTAAAATTAATATAACACACATAGTTCATTTATTCAAAAAGATAGTGATAAATGTGGGCAGCTTAGAGAGCCAGAGGAAGATGGCTTTCTCTACACACACACAAACCCATGCTGAAAAATGTACTGTATGAGATGAAAAATACACCAACAGTTTAATAACATTAAATACTCCAGAAGAAAAGATTAGAAAACATGAAGGAATAGCAGCAACAGAAACTACTGAAAGCACAAAAGGGAAAAAAAAAACACAAGATCACTGTGCTTTGTAAAACTCTGAATGTGCTAAATTATATGCAGATGAGGGAAAGAAAAAAAAATTGAATATGCTCTGCACAAAACACTATAAAAGCATAAGAAAAGCCATGCAGATTATATTTGGAGAACACATATCTGATAAGGACTATTATTCAAAATTAACAAGTAATTTTTTGGGGGGACAAGAAAGAGATGGAGATCAAGCTACACTCCTACACTAACAAAGAACTCTTTGAAACAGTAAAATAATCAAAAAAAAAAAACTAAACAAAAAAAATTTATTGTTAAAAAATATTTTTAGTTGTAGATGGACACAGTACCTTTATTTATTTATTTATTTTTATGTCCTGAGGAGCAAATCCAGTGCCTCCCACATACTAGGCAAGCAAGAGTGAGCTACAACCCCAGCCCCAAAAACTGATTTTAAAATGGGCAAAAGACTTGATTAGCCACCTCACTAAAGAACATATACACATAACAAGCATATGAAAAGATGCCCAACATCATGTCATTTCCAAATTAAAACAATGAGATATCATTGCACAGCTATTAAAATGGCCAAATTCCTAAGAATTATATCACCAAAAACCAATGAAGGTGTGGACCAACAAAACTTTCATTCATTGCTGGTAGAAATACAAAATGGTACAGCTACTGTAGAAGATCGTTTGGCAGCTCAATACAAAACTAAACATACTAATTTAGGCCAAACAAAATGGTGTATGCCTGTAACCCAGCAACTTTGGGAGGCTATATTCCAAGTTCAAGGATAAGTCTGAGCAACTTAGCAAGACCCTGTCTCAAAATTAAAAAGTTGGAGATGTAGTTCAATGTTGTAAAAAATAAAAATAAGTATTCTCTCATCATACAATGCTGTAATCAATCTCCTTAGTATTTACACAAACAAGTTGAAGATTTATGTCCACACCCATGAATGTTTACAGCAGATCTGTGCATAACTGCCAAAACTTGGATGCAACCGAGATGTCCTTCTGCAGAGAAATGGAAAAACTGGCACACACAACAATGGAACATTACTTATCACTAAAGAGAAATGAACTATTAAGCAATGAAAAACATGGAGGAAAGTTAAGTGCACATTAGTGAAAGAAGTCAACCTGAAAAGCCTATATCCTGTGCAGTTCCAACTATACGAAATTATGGAAAAATTATACTACAGAGACAATAAAAATACTACTACGTTATTTAGAAACTAGTAACAGAAAGTATCAGGAAAATCCCCCAAAACTTGAAAATAAAATAACAGCCTTCTGGGCTGGAGATATAGCTCAGTTGGTAGAGTGCTTGCTTCGCATGCACAAGGCCCTGGGTTTGATCCCCAGCACCATCAAAAAATTAAAAAAAATCCTTCTAAATAACAAATGAGTCAAAGACAAAAATCACAATCAAACCTAGAAAATGTGTTAGACTGAATGAAAGTAAAAAACAAACTAGAAAAAAAAGCCAAGAAATAGGACTTTATCAAAATCAAAAACTTTTCTTCCTCAAAAGTTTGTTCAGGGAGCCAGAAGCCGTGGCACATGCCTGTAACCCCAATGAGTAGGGAATCTGAGGCAGTTAGATCACAAGTTCAAGGTTACCTTCCACACCTTAGTGGGATGGGATCCTATTTCAAAATAAAAAATAAAAAGGGCTGAGGATATAACTTAATAGTAGTACCCTTGGGTTCAATCCCCAGTGCTATGAGAAAAAAAAAATATGAAAAGCAGG
Source organism: Sciurus carolinensis (assembly GCF_902686445.1). NCBI lineage: Eukaryota > Metazoa > Chordata > Mammalia > Rodentia > Sciuridae > Sciurus > Sciurus carolinensis. The sequence continues at coordinate 35,599,061 of NC_062215.1, forward strand.
AAAGTACAAATATTTATACATATTTTAATATATGAAGAAAAGGCTATATCTAGAATATTTACAGAACTATTACAACTCAGTAACACAAAATGAGCAAAAATGAGCAAAAGAAAGATCTCTACAATGAAAATTATAGAACACTGAAGAAAGAAATTGAAGATGATCTTAGAAGAGAGAAGACCCCACTCCCATGTTCTTGGATAGGCAGAATTAATATTGTCTAAATGGCCCTATTACCAAGAGAAATATACAGATTCAATGCAATTTCCATCAAAATACCAATGACATTCTTCACATAACTGGAAAAACCAGTCCTTGAATTCATTTGGAAAAATAAAAGACCCAGAATAACCAAAGCAATTCTGAGCAATAAGAGTGATGCTGGAGGAATCTCCAATTACACTACAGAGCTACAGTTTAAAAAACAGCATGGTATTGGCATCAAAACAGACATGAAGACCAATGGAATAGAAGACACAAAGACCAATCCACACAGACACAATCATCTCATACTTGAAAAAGATAATAAAAATATATGTTGGAGAAAAGAAAAAAGAAAGAAAACTAGATATCCATATGTAGAAGAATGACATTAGCTCCATATATCTCATCCTACACAAAAGTCAAATCAAAATGAATCAAAAATTTAAGAATTAGACCATGGGGCTAGGGTTGCAGCTCTGTGGTACAGTGCTTGCCTAGCACACATGAGGCATGGGTTCAATCCTCAGCACCAGATAAAAAATAAATAAATAAAATAAAGGTACTATTTCTGTTATGGTTTGGATGTGAGGTGTCCCCCAAAAGCTTACATGTGAGACAATTCAAGAAGGTCCAGAAGAGAAAGGATTGGGTTGTGAAAATCTTAATCCAATCAGTTATTTAATTCCCTGATAGGGATTAAACTGAGTGAATGGTAACTGAAATGGTAGGATGTGGCTGGAGGAGGTAGGAATTGGGGCATGGCTTTGGGCATATATTTGTATCTACTGAGTTGAGAGAGAGAGAGAGAGAGAGAGAGAGAGAGAGAGAGAGAGAGAGTATCTGTCTGTCTGTCTCTCTGTCTCTCTCTCTCTCTCTCTCTGCTATCTGATCAAAATGTAAGCTGCTTCCCTCTGCTACACTCTTCTGTCATGATGTCCTGCCTCACCTTAAACCCTGAGGAGGAATGGAGTAGGTTGTCCATGGACTTAGTCCTCTGAAATTGTAAGCCTCCAAATAAACTTTTCCTCCTCTACAATTGTTCTGTTATGGTCCTTTAGGCACAGCAGCGAAAAAACTAACTAAAACAATTTCCATCTACAACTAAAAAAAAAAAAAAAAAAAATTTCTAAGACATAACTATTTAAAATAAAAAAATTAGACCAGAAAAAAACAGAGGGTCAACACTTCGTCTTATAGATACAGACACCAACTTCCTTAACAAGACCCCAAAAGCTCAAGAAATAAAACCAAGAATCAGTTAAGTAGGAAGCCATCAAGTTAGAAAGCTTCTGCACAGCAAAGGAAATGATTAAGAAAATGAAGAGAGTCTACAGAATGGGAAAAAATCTATGCCAAGTTGCTCCTCTGACAGGTGATTAATATCTACAATATATAGAGAACTCAAAAGACTTAGCACCAAAATAAATAAATAAATAAATAACCCAATCAACAAATGGGCAAAAGAACTAAACAGACATTTCTCAAAGGAGAAACATAAAACAGTCAACAAATATATTTCAAAATGTTCCACATCTCTAGCAATCAAGGAAATGCAAATCAAACAATACTAATATTTCATCTCAGTCCAATCAGAATGGCAATTATCAAGAACACAAATAAGCCGGGTGCAGTGGCACACATCTGTAATCCCAGCAGCTCACGAGGCTGAGGCAGGAGGATCCAGAGTTCAAAGCCAGCCTCAGGAACAGCAAGGTACTAAACAACTCAGTGAGATCCTGTTTCTCAATTAATAATACAAAATAGGGCTGGGGGATGTGGCTCAGTGGTTGAGTGCCCCTAGTTCAATCCCCACTACTCAAAAAAAGAATAAAAGAAAAGAACACAAATAATAATAACTGCTAATAAGGATGTGGTGATTTTACTCAGCCATACAAAAGAATGAAATTATGACATTGGTTAGTAAATAAATGGAAATTAAAAACATGGCAGGTGAAATAAACCAGACCCAGAAAATCAAGGGTCAAATGTGTTTCTCTCATATGTGGGAGCCACAGCAAAATAAAGGAAAGAAGAAGGGGGTTTCGGGTGGGGGAATATCACAAAGAGATAGGGAAGATCAGTGGAGTAGAAGGAGGAGATTGAAAATGAGGGAGGAGGCTAGACAGGAAAAGGTAGGAAATACAGAATTAACTTAACAAAACCATATTATATGCATGAATGAATATACCACAGGGAATTTTACCTTTATGCATATGTAGAAAGTACCAATCAAAAAAAATTTTTTTTCTTGGTATTTATTTATTTTTTATTATTGTACACAAATGGGATACATGTTGTTTCTCTATTTGTACATGGCGTAAAGGCATACCATTTGTGTAATCATAAATTTACATAGGGTAATGTTTGATTCATTCTGTTATTTTTTTCCCTTCCCCCCACCCCTCCCACCCCTCCCCTCCCTCTATACAGTCCTTCCTTCCTCCATTCTTGCCCTCCTCCCTAAACCTAACTCTAACCCTAACACTAACACTTCCCACCCCACATTATGTGTCCTCATCCACTTATTAGCAATATCATTCTTCCTTTGTTTTTTTGAGATTGGCTTATCTCACTTAGCATGATATTCTCCAGTTTCATCCATTTGCCTGCAAATGCCATAATTTTATCATTCTTTATGGCAGAGTAATATTCCATTGTATATATATATATATATATATATACCACAGTTTCTTTATCCATTCATCAATTGAAAGACATCTAGGTTGGTTCCACAATCTGGTTATTGTGAACTGAGCAGCTATGAACATTGATGTGGCTGTATCTCTGTAATATGCTGATTTTAAATCCTTTGGGTATAGGCCAAGGAGTGGGATAGCTGGGTCAAATGGTGGTTCCATTCCAAGTTTTCTAAGGAGTCTCCATACTGCTTTTCAGAGTGGCTGCACTAATTTGCAGCCCCACCAGCAATGTATGAGTGTACCTTTCTCCCCACATCCTCGCCAACACCTGTTGTTGCTTGTATTCTTGATAATCGCCATTCTAATTGGGGTGAGATGGAATCTTAGGGTGGTTTTGATTTGCATTTCTCTTATTACTAGAGATGTTGAACATTTTTCCATATGTTTGTTGATTGCTTGTAGATCTTCTTCTGTGAAGTGTCTATTCATTTCCTTAGCCCATTTGTCGATTGGATTACTTGCATTCTTGGTGTAGAGTTTTTTGAGTTCTTTATAGATTCTGGAGATTAGTGCTCTATCTGAAGTATGATTGGCAAAGATTTTCTTCCACTCTGTAGGCTCTTTCTTCGCATTGCTGATAGTTTCCTTTGCTGAGAGAAAGCTTTTTAGTTTGAATCTATCCCAGTTATTAATTCTTGCTTTTATTTCTTGTGCTATTGGAGTCCAGTTGAGGAAGTCTGGTCCTAAGCCAACATGTTGAAGCTCTGGACCTACTTTTTCTTCTATAAGATGCAAGGTCTCTAGTCTGATTCCGAGATCCTTAATCCATTTTGAGTTTAGTTTCGTGCATGGTGAGAGATATGGGTTTAGTTTCATTCTGTTGCATATGGATTTCCAATTCTCCCAGCACCATTTGTTGAAGAGGCTATCTTTTCTCCATTGCATATTTTTGGCCCCTTTGTCTAGTATGAGAAAATTGTATTTATTTGGGTTTGTGTCCGTGTCCTCTATTCTGTACCATTGATCCACCTTTCTATTTTGGTACCAATACCATGCCGTTTTTGTTACTATTGCTTTGTAGTAGAGTTGAAGATCTGGTATTGCGATACCCCCTGCTTCACTCTTTCTGCCAAGGATTGCTTTAGCTATTCTGGGTTTTTTATTCTTCCAGATGAATTTCATAATTTCTTGCTCTATTTCTGTAAGGTACATCATTGGGATTTTAATTGGAATTGCATTGAATCTGTATAGCACTTTTGGTAGTATAACCATTTTGACAATATTAATTCTGCCTATCCAAGAACATGGGAGATCTTTCCATCTTCTAAGGTTTTAATTTCTTTCTTTAGTGTTCTGTAGTTCTCATTGTAGAGGTCTTTCACCTCTTTTGTGAGATTGATTCTCAAGTATTTTATTTTTTTCGAAGCTATTGTGAATGGGGTAGTTTTCCTAATTTCTCTTTCTGAAGATTCATCGCTTATGTATAGAAATGCCTTAGATTTATGTGCATTGATCTTATATCCCGCTACTTTACTGAATTCACTTATGAGATCAAACAGTTTTCTGGTGGAATTTCCTGGTTCCTCTAAGTATACAATCATATCATCAGCAAATAGGGATAGTTTGAGTTCTTCTTTTCCTATTCGTATCCCTTTAATTTCTTTGGTCTGTCTAATTGCTCTGGCTAGAGTTTCAAGGACGATATTGAATAGAAGTGGTGAAAGAGGGCATCCCTGCCTTGTTCCAGTTTTTAGGGGGAATGCTTTCAGTTTTTCACCATTTAGAATAATATTAGCCATGGGCTTAGCGTAGATGGCCTTTACAATGTTAAGGAATGTTCCCACTATCCCTATTTTTTCTAGTGATTTGAGCATGAAGGGGTGCTGTATTTTATCAAATGCTTTTTCTGCATCTATCGAAATAATCATGTGATTCTTGACTTTAAGTCTATTGATATGGTGAATTACATTTATTGATTTCCTGATGTTGAACCAACCTTGCATCCCTGGGATGAAACTCACTTGATCATGGTGCACTATCTTTTTAATATGTTTTTGTATGCGATTTGCTAAAATTTTGTTGAGAATTTTTGCGTCGATGTTCATTAAGGATATTGGTCTGAAATTTTCTTTCCTAGATGTGTCTCTGTCTGGTTTAGGTATCAGGGTAATATTGGCTTCATAGAATGAGTTTGGGAGGGTTCCCTCCTCTTCTATTTTATGGAATACTTTGAGAAGTATTGGAATGAGCTGTTCTTTAAAAGTTTTGTAGAACTCGGCTGAGAACCCATCAGGTCCTAGACTTTTCTTTGTTGGTAGGCTTTTGATGACTTCTTCTATTTCATTACTTGAAATTGGTCTATTTAAATTGTGTATGTCCTCCTCGTTTAGTTTAGGCAATTCATATGTCTCTAGAAACCTGTTGATGTCTTCGAAATTTTCTATTTTGTTGGAGTATAGATTTTCAAAATAGCTTCTAATTATGTTTTGTATTTCAATCGTGTCTGTTTTGATATTTCCTTGTTCATTCCGAATTTTAGTGATTTGGGTTTTCTCTCATCTTCTCTTTGTTAGTGTGGCTAAAGGTTTATCAATTTTGTTTATTTTTTCGAAGAACCAACTATTTATTTTGTCAATTTTTTGTATTGTTTCTTTTGTTTCAATTTTGTTGATTTCAGCTCTGAGTTTGACTATTTCCTGTCTTCTACTACTTTTGGTGTTGGTCTGTTCTTCTTTTTCTAGGGCTTTGAGCTGTAGTGTTAGGTCGTTTATTTTTTGAGTTTTACTTCTTTTATTAATGCACTCCATGAAATAAATCTTCCTCTAAGTACTGCTTTCATAGTGTCCCAGGGATTTTGATATGATGTTTCTTTGTTCTCATTTACCTCTAAGAATTTTTTAATTTCCTTCCTAATATCTTCTGTTATCCATTCATCATATAATAGCATATTGTTTAATCTCCAGGTGTTGGAGTAATTTCTGTTTTTTACTCTTTCATTTATTTCTAACTTCAATCCATTATGATCTGATAGAATACAAGGTATTGTCTCTATCTTCTTGTATTTGCTGACATCAGTTTTGTGGCATAATATATGGTCTATTTTAGAGAAGGATCCATGTGCTGCTCAGAAGAAAGTGTATTCGCTCTTGGTTGGATGATATATTCTATAAATGACTATTAAGTCTAAATTATTGATTGTGTTATTGAGATCTATGATTTCTTTGTTCAATTTTGGTTTGGAAGATCTGTCCAGTGGTGAGAGAGGCGTGTTAAAATCACCTAGTATTATTGTGTTATGGTCTATTTGGTTTCTAAAATTGAGAAGGATTTGTTTAACATACATGGATGAGCCACTGTTTGGGGCATAGATGTTTATGATTGTTATGTCTTGCTGATTTATGCTTCCTTTAAGCAGTATGAAATGTCCTTCCTTATCCCTTCTGACCAACTTTGGCTTGAAGTCCACATTATCTGAAATGAGGATGGATACTCCAGCTTTTTTGCTGAGTCCATGTGCATGGTATGTTTTTCCCCATCCTTTCACCTTTAGTCTATGGGTATCTCTTTCTATGAGTTGAGTCTCTTGCAGGCAACGTATTGTTGGATCTTTCTTTTTAATCCAATCCGCCAGTTTATGTCTTTTGATTGATGAATTCAGGCCATTAACATTCAGGGTTATTATTGAGATATGATTTGTATTCCCGGTCATTTGGTTCATATTTAAATTTTTATTTATTTATTTATTTATTTATTTATTTTTTGACACATCTTGGTTCCTCCTTTATTTGACAGTTCCTGTAGGATAATTCCTCCCTTTGCTGATTTGCTTCTTTGTTTTTTATTTCTTCCTCATGAAATATTTTGCCGAGAATGTTCTGTAATGCTGGCTTTCTTTTTGTAAATTCTTTTAGCTTTTGTTTATCATGGAAAGATTTTATTTCATCGTCAAATTTGAAGGTAAGCTTTGCTGGGTATAAGATTCTTGGTTGGCATCCATTTTCTTTCAGAGCTTGAAAAATGTTGTTCCAGGCCCTTCTAGCTTTTAGGGTCTGGATTGAAAAATCTGCTGATATCCGTATTGGTTTCCCCCTGAATGTAATTTGGTTCTTTTCTCTCACAGCCTTTAAAATTCTGTCTTTATTTTGTATGTTAGGTATTTTCATTATAATGTGCCTTGGTGTGGGTCTGTTGTAATTTTGTGTATTTGGAGTCCTATAAGCCTCTTGAACTTGATTTTCCATTTCATTCTTCAGATTTGGGAAATTTTCTGATATTATTTCATTGAATAGATTGTTCATTCCTTTGGTTTGTTTCTCTAAGCCTTCCTCAATCCCAATAATTCTCAAATTTGGCCTTTTCATGATATCCCATAGTTCTTGCAGATTCTGTTCATGATTTCTTACCATCTTCTCTGTTTGTTCAACTTTGTTTTCGAGATTAAATATTTTGTCTTCAATATCTGAAGTTCTGTCTTCCAGGTGTTCTATCCTATTGGTTGTGCTTTCTATGGAGTTCTTAATTTGGTTTATTGTTTCCTTCATTTCAAGGATTTCTGTTTGGTTTTTTTTCAATATCTCTAACTCTTTATTGAAATGATCTTTTGCTTCCTGAATTTGCTCTGTTAACTGTCGATTGATGCGATCATTCAATGCCTGCATTTGCTCTTTCATCTCATCATTCAATGCCTGCCTTTGCTCTTTCATCTCATCGTTTGCTTCCCTAATCATTTTAATTATGTACATTCTGAACTCCCTTTCTGTCATTTCTTTTGCCATGCTGTCGTTGGATTCTATTGATGTAACATCTAGATTTGTTTGGGGCATTTTCTTCCCTTGTTTTCTCATATTGTTCAGGAATCAGTGGGTCATTAAGATATTGCAGATTTCCTCTATCAACTTATAATGTCCCTGAAGATTGCTAGTATATCCCCTCTTATCCTTCAGTAGCCTGAAGTCTTGGAGGAAGTTGATAATGCGGAGCTCCACAAAGAAGCTGCCTCTCTAGGGTGGTGACCCTCAGGTGGCGTATATTCCCTGCTAGTGGTCAGAGGTGTCTCTACTTGTTGACCAATGGTCATCCAATGGGGAACTAGGCTGCGGGCTAAGGCAAGGCCTATTTGTGCCTGTGTCTCTGGTTTAACCGTCCCTGTGGGAAAACCTCTCCCGGTAGGGAAGACTCACTCGGTGGGAACGTCTCGCTGGTCAGTTCCCCTCCTAGAGGTTCCCCTCAATCTACAACTACCGCCTGGGCTGGGCTGTCTTCCTCTGCAATGTTCCCAGGGGCCCGGACCTACCTCCTGGGCCTGGGAGCCTCACCCTTCGCAGGCGAGTCTCCTTAGGCTGCCTCTCCCAGATAATCTGCCCGCAGTCCTGGAAACTTCGCTCCGCCCCTAGGCGTGTCTCTGTGCGGCTCTTCCAGCAAGAAGCCACCTAGCTCCTGGGACCCTACTCTGCACCTAATCGCCTGGCTATGCGGCCCCTCCTCTGAGCTGCCACCTGGAGCCCTGTACAATAGCTCCGATACCCAGAGACCCGCCACACACCTCCTCCACCGGACAGCAGCCCGGTTTCCGACGCAGTCACTAGGAGTCCAAGCAACTCACTTGGAGTCTCCTCCTACCGCCAACCTCCCGTAGCCCTAGGCAGTCACTCCAAGCCCAAGTGACCCACCCTGTTCCTCCTCCTCCTCCTCGGGGTAGCCCCCTGGGTGTTCAGGGGCGGTGGCTCCGAGACCAAGTGACCCACCGCGCTCCTCCTCCAGGCAGGCCAGCGGTGTTCAGGAGCGGTCGCTTTGAGTGCAATCAACTCACCACTCGCCTCCTCCTCTGGCAACCGCCTGTGGCTCTGATGCAGTCACTCCTAGACCAAGCGACCCACCGCGCTTCTCCTCTTCCTCCGGGCAACCCCCCGGGTGTTCAGAAGCGGTCGTTCTGAGTCCAAACAGCTCAAGATGCAGCTCCTCCTCTGGCAACCGCCTGTGGCTCTGATACAGTCACTCCTAGACCAAGCGACCCACCGCGCTTCTCCTCTTCCTCCGGGCAACCCCCCCGGTGTTCAGGAGCGGTCGTTCTGAGTTCAAACAGCTTGCCACGCAGCTCCTCCTCTGGCAACCGCCTGTGGCTCTGATGCAGTCACTACTAGACCAAGCGACCCACCGCGCTTCTCCTCTTCCTCCGGGCAACCCCCCGGTGTTCAGAAGCAATTACTCTGAGTCTAAACAGCTCACCACGCAGCTCCTCCTCAGGCAGCCGCCCGGAGCCCCAGTGGTTGCTCCGAGTCCAAGCGTTGTGCTGAGCCGCCTCCTCTACAATGATCCCAGTTGTCTGTGTTTACCGCTCCAGCGGGGGGAGGGGCGTCTCGCCGAGCAACTCCACTTCACAAATTCCCTGCGTTCCGGGGCTACAGCCCCATCCGGGACGCCTCCCCAACGGGAGAGACTCACCCAGCGGCTTTGAGTTGGTCCCAAGTCTCTCACTATCTCCTCTTTTGAATCCTGCGTCCTGGAGCAACGTGAAATGCAGCCACCCTCTAGGCCGCCATCTTGAAACTCCCAATCAAAAATTTTAAATGAGCGAAAGGAAGATTAGTAGAGAAAGGAGAATAGGGGAGGGAGGAACAAAGTGAGAAGGGTGAAAGATTGATTGAAATCAAATTCCATGAATGTATGACTTTGTCAAAATGAATCCAACTACTATGTATAGCTATCATGCTCTAATTTAAAAATTAAATTTTAAAAATGAGCAGAAGATTTCAAAATACCCTTCTACAAAGATACCAAAAGGGCAAATAAGTACATGAAAAGATGTTCAATATCACCAGTCATTATAGAAACTGAAACATTGTTTATGCAAATACAAAATATGATAGCCACTTTGGAATATATTTGGGCACTATTTTATAAAGTTAAACATACATTTATATAGCCCAACAACCCCACTCCTCAATACTGACCCAAGAGAAACAAATACACTTATTATATATGTAATTATTCAGAGCCACTTATGTATAAGGACAAAACCGGAAACAACTCAAATAACCACTCTTGTAGACAGGATTTATAGTGTATCCAAACAATAGAAGATGACTCAGAAATTTAAAAAGGAATTAAAAACTGATACAACACAAATGATACTCCACAGCAGGATATGGCTAAGTGCAGTGATGCACACCTATAATCCCTTGGAAGTCTGAGGCAGCAAGATCACATGTTTGAAGCCAGCCTCAGCAACTTAGCAAGACCCTGCCTCAAAATAAACATAAAAGGCTGATGAGGTAGTTCAATGATAAAACACCCCTTGGTTCAATCCCTAGCACTACCAAAAAAAAGGTAAGTAATGAAGTTTAAAAATAGCCAGGCTCAAAAGAATGGTGTATATTCTAAGATTTTTTTGATTCTAGAAACAAACAAGAGTGACATAATGTGGTGCCAAAGGTGTAGGGAGGTGAGGGTATAAGAAGCCTTTTATTTTAAACAACTTAACTGCCATATAATTTACAGACCACATACTTCATCAATTTAAATGTGCAATTTAATAGTTCCTAGTATGCTCACCAAGTTGAAAAATCATAACACAACTAATTTCTGAGCATTTCCATCACCAAGAAATAAACACTATACACATTAGTAGTCACTCCCCATACCACATTGGTCCCAAAACCTAGGCAATCATTAAATTGTTTTTCTGACTCTATGGATTTACCTTCTTTGAAAATTTCATATAAATGGGGTAAACAACACGTGGCATTTTATGTCTGGTTTCTTTCACTAAAATGTAATGTTTTAAAGTGTCATCACAGCACAGCATGTACTTGAACTTTACTACATTTTATGGTCATATAATACTGCATTGTATGGATATATTACATTTTATCTGTTGATAGACATTTGGATTATTCACATTTTTTACTATTATATATAATGTTGTTATAAAAATTCACGTGTAAGTTTTTCCATGGACTGACACTTTCATTTTTCTTAGTTACATACCTAGTGAGAGAATTGATGCATTTATATGGTAACTCTATGTTTAACATTTTAAGGAACTGCCGAGCTGGTTTTCAGAGACTACACTAATCTTACATTCCCAAGGACTAAGCATGAGGGTTCTAACTGTTCACATCCTATCCAACACTTACTTTTATCTCTCTTATATATTATAATCATCCTAGTGGGTTGACAGGTAGACTTTCTTGCAGCAACAGAAAGGCTTTGTGTTTTGATTATAATCATTGTTACACAAATGTATCCATCTGTCAACTCATCTATGAACATACTTAAAACTGATGAATTTTGTTGATGTAAATTATTTCTCAATAAAGCTGATTTTAATATTCATGTTAAATTAAGTATTACTTAATTTGAACTTCTACTTTCACACCTACCAATGTGTTATGATAAGTGAACATAGATTTCTGAGACCACAGACTTGGTTAGTCACAAAGACAGCACACATTCTTCTCTACAGTTCCACAGTAAAAAGGCACTGAAGCTGCAGTGATAATAATCATCATCTCCATTACAAGTCTGTTTATTTGGGTCAGAATCATTAAGCTCACATGTAATTTCGTTGCTTCATGTTACACCTTTTTTACTAAATCTGATTTAAGATATCCAATGTACTTCTATTACTATACTCCAAGTCACATAAAAGAGAATCAACACTTTTTTTAAGGCTTGATGCAACTAAAAGCAACCAACATTTGGGTGGACTATCACTTTGTGATATTCTTTATCTCAACAGCTTATATTCTGAATATAGTATGATAGCATTTCTATAAACTGGTTACCATATTAATTATTTTCATTACTCTTCACCCTTAGACTAAGCAACTAAGGTCTTCAAATATGACAGACACACAGTAACTGAAGGTATTTAAGACTTTCAAATTTTTAAAGAGAGAGAAAAAGCTACTTCTTTACATATTTCAATAAATATACTAATGTGTGATGTCCTCAATAAGAAATGCATCCTTGAAATAGCTGGATTTGGTAAAAGTGTTTCCCTGTAGTCATGGAAAAAATCATATACTGGGAGACCATAAGGCCAAGGTGAGGTGAGATTTAAAGTACAAATTTTAGCTCCACCATTATCAACTGTCTGACTATGCCAGTCACTTAATATCTTAGAGTTTCAAAGCTTCCTCACTTATATATTAGGTACTTACCTTGCAGAACAGTGGTAAGTGGGAATGAGACAGATATCATTACACTATGTACATGTATGATTACACGAATGGTATGAATCTACATCGTGTACAACCATAGAAACGAAATGATGTAGCCCATTTGTGTACAATGAATCAAAATGCAGTCTGTAAAAATTTTAAAAATAAATAAATAACTAAAAAAAAAATTCTGACCATCACACAAGTGTCCCAGAAATAGACAAATAAAGGGGTCTTACCCAGTTTAAAAAAAAAAAAGTGGTAAGTGATGACAACATATATTATATAACTGATCTAGGAATGTCATCAGAAAAATATAATCTCATATTATAATTCACTTAATTTATAAACTTACTTCCTCCTTTTTCTGTTCTGCATGCTTCCTTTGTAAATAGTCCCCAGAAGAAAATACCCTAATTATAGGGTTCAGATAGCTAACTAAGAATATTCTTACATCAATGCATCAATGCCAGCATCATGACATTAACAAACACTAAAAAAGCAATTAGAGCCTAGAGTTGTGGCTCAGTGACAGAGAGCACTTGAATGGCATGTGTGAGGCCCTCGGTTTGATACTCAGCACCACATATAAATAAATAAAATAAAAAATCCATTGACAACTAAAAAAACATTTTAAAAAAGCAATTTTAAAAAGCAGTATCTCTAAAGTAGACATTCCCCCCTAAAATTCCCCCCTCAGACCAAAAACATTAACAAAATTCAAGATGAACATAAGTTATGTTCCCAAGGTACAATTTACCTCAACCACAGGCTTAGCAAAATACTGGAAAATGATCATAAGTAAGGCCTCAATAATAAACACTAGGTGTTATGAAGGAAATACACAATACACAATGTAAACAGAGAAGTAATTGGAGCAGAAAACATTAGGGAAGCCCTAAATCTCATAGTTTAGCCATTTAAAATGTCAATAAGCCTGTTTCCTTTTCTTTGCAATACACTGGTGATGACTGTAAGCAAATGTCAGTTGGCCTACTTTTGGAGGTTTGCTAGTATTTGGCTGAACAGACTGTGTGTGTATGTGTGTGTGTGTGTGTGTGTGTGTGTGTGTGTCTGTGTGTCTGTGTGCGTACGCACGCAAGCACTCATGCACGTGTGTGTATTATTGGGTTCACTTGTTTAACCAGTCATTAAAATGCTACATCAAAAAAAATTACAGCAAACACTTCTGGAGAACTTAGTCATAAATTCTGACTTCATAAAGCTTAACAAATCAAATAGTTCTTCTTTGAACATGATAAAAACCACATTTAAGTTGTCTGCAAAGAATGAAATAGACACTTGCACCATAAGAAAAATACTGTACACCCAACACTGAAAGTGTACTCTATTTGAAAATTTACAAAAAATAAGTTTCTGCCAACTGTCTTGAGATGAGTGCCAGAAATTTGGCCCATAAATATTTCAGCAAATTTTATATTCAAAAAATCCTCAGTCCTCAGAATAAAAGCACTGAGTTTTAAGAATTTGTCCTAAAAAAAACACTTGAATATTCAAAACATACACATGTTCAGAGCATTGAATTTCTAAGAAAAATGAGTAAGGCTGATGAATCAAAATATTACATGGTACCCCTCTAATATATGTACAACTTTTATGCATCTGTTAAAAATTGAGTAAAATATTGCTAGGTATGGTGGTACACACTTCTGATCCCAACTACTTGGGAGCCTGAGGAAGGAAGATCACAAGTTCAAGGCCAGGGTAACTTAGTGAGACCCAGCCTCAAAATAAAATCTTTTTAAAAGGGCTGGGGGCTAGGTTGTGGCTCAGTGGTAGAGTGCTGGCCAAGTCTGTATGAGGCACTGGGTTTGATTCTCAGCATCACGTATAAATTAATTAAATGAAGGTCCATCAAAAACTGAAAAAAAATTTTAAAAAGGGCTGGGAATGTAGCTCAGTGGTAGAGCAATTGCCTACCATACACAATACATCCTTTTTTAGTACAAAAAGAAAGAAAAAGGTAGAAAGAAAAATGAAGAGATTTGAAAATTATAAATAAGAAAAAAATAATAAAGTTGAATGTGCATTCCTATGAAATAACCCCAGGCCAAAATTATTGTCTTTCTCCGTGAACAGTACAAAAACAGCATGTACACAAGGTTAATATAATCCTAAAAGTTAAACGCTCTTAATGTAAATAAAAGCATTATCTCTTCAAGTCATTGATTAATTTTCAAGGAGAAATGAATTAAAAAAAGAAATAGTTGTCAGGCACACACCTGTAATCTCAGCTACTTGGGAGGCTAAGGTAGATGGATCACAAGTTCAGGGGAACTTAGAAAGATCTTGTCTCAAAATTAAATAAATAAATAAAGACTGGGGGTGGAGCTCAGTGGTAGAGAGTGCCTTGGTTCAAACCCCCATACCGCAAGAAAAAAAAAAATTAGGCACAGTTGGCCAGGAACGGTGGTATACACTTGAAATTCTAGCTGCTCAGGAAGCTGAGGCAGGAGCATGCCAACTTGGAGGACTGCCTGGGTCAGTTAGAAAGACACTGTCTCAAAAATAAAATTTTAAAAAAGGATCCTGCATGTACTCCAGTGGAAAAGAACTTGCCTAGCACAGGTGAGCACCTGGGTTTGATCTCTTGTACCACAAAAAAGAAGAACAAAATTAGACACAGTTGGCATGCCTAGTGTGTGCAAGGCCCTGCGTTGAACACCTACCCCCACACACACACAAAAAAAAAGATGAAATATGATGTTATTTTATTCTTGGGGAGGGGAGGTTGTGAACTACTGAGAATCGAACCCAGGGGTTCAAACAGGCTAGGCAAGTGCTTTTCCACCGAGCTATAATCCCTACCCATGAAGAGATTTTCTAGCATGAAACTAACAAAAAAAAAATTATAAATGTGACAGTATGCAATAGATAACAAAAAAGGCAAGATATCAACCAAATGTATAGCACATACATAATAATATATTACTAATAATAAGGTAGCAGAGTTCAAATCAATAACCACAGAATTGAAGCAAGTATAAATGTCAAAACATACTCAAACATATAAAAGGCAAAAAATCCTCCCTAGTAACCAATGATCAAAAAATTAAAAATGAATAGGATTTTTCTCCATCAGATAGGCAAAAACCAAAAAGATTTAAAATAGCAAGTATAGGACAGAATAGGGAAAAAAGGCATTCTGTGTACAGGTGCTGTATACACTCTCAAAGGCAATTTTACAAAATGTACCAAAATCTTAATGTATACATCCTTTGATGTTACTATTCCGTATCAGGGAGTTATCCTTATAAAAAATTCCTTGCATTTATGTCTGTGTGTATATGTGTGTTGCAGTGCTGGGGATCAAACCCAGACCTCACACATATTGGACAAGTGTTCTACCAGAGCTGCACCCCCAGGCACTTCTTGTATTTTTTTTTAAACACAGGTAAAGTCAGGTCTCTGTAGTCACAGGTCCTACCCAGATTCAACCCATCTTAGATAAATATATGTGGGGGGAAAAATTTGTGTCTACTGAAAATAAACAGACTTCTTTTTCTTCCAGTAACTCCTTAAACAATACATTGTAAAAATCACTTATATAGTATTTGCACTGCATTAACTATTGTAAGCAATCTAAAGGTCATTTAAAGGATGTGTGAGTTATATACAAATAGTATGCCATCTGATATTAAGGATCGTGTTATCAAAGAGATCCTGCAGCCAATCACCCACAGTTACTGAGGGATAAAAAGATATGATATGGAAGCACATGACAACATAAGTAAAAAGGAAAGAGCTGAAAACAATGTAAATGTTATTAACACGGAACATTATATAAATTTTAGCAAGGATGAAAAATATTCCTAAGTTTTAAAATGGAAGAATGTTTGTAATTTAAATCATAATAAAAAAAACCCTTCACATACCCATGCATTCATATCAGGGAATATGTGTAAAGAACCTAAGGCTGGTGGTCTGGGATATAGTAACCCAAGTTAGTTTTATGCACATATGAATAATTAAGGGGAAAAGTCTAGGAATATGTATCTTAAGCTGTTAATTTAGGCCAAACATTACATGTTTAATATCTGAGGAAGAAAGGAAATGAAGAGGGAAAAAAAGGAGGAGGAAGAAAAAAATTAGAAGAAAAAATTAAAAATAAATAAAAAGAAAGAAAAAGGTAATGATTTGTTAACACAAAATTACAATATTTACTTTATTTCAATATTCTTTGAATTTTTGTAATGAATATTTTTAGTTGTTAGAATTACAGGGTTTTAAGAAATTAAAAACATGCTAAAGGAAGTAAACATTTCCTCTGATTCTAATCCTCAAAAATAATTTTTATAGGCAAAATATCAATAACCATATAAAAATTTTGACTTAAATGTTAAAATATATGTACACATTTTATTAGGTAAGAGAGATACTAAAAACAAAAGTGGTTACACGGAGTAAAGAATAAGAAGAATTTGCTTTATTTGGAATCAAATTCTCAAAGGACAGATGTTTTTAAAACTTTTTAGTTGCAGATGGACATAATACCTTTATTTTATTTATTTATTTATTTTTATGTGGTGCTGAGGATCAAACCTAACGCCTCACACAGGCTAGGCAAGTGCCCTACCACTGAGCTACAAACATGGCCCCTTAAAGGACAGATTTTTAAGATAATTAGTAATCATTTTTATCTAGTATAAAAATACCAGCTGCCTGACCACAGCTTTCTGGAATGCTATATTTAAAAAAAATTCTAAAGCAGATCTAAATTCATTAAGAAAGTGACTAATCATTGATAGTGGGCCAAGAAGCAGGGAAACACAAGTTATATTTATATGAGTAAATGCTCACTAATTACAATGATGGGTTCTTCTATGAGATAATGCCACATTCAAATCCTTTAGTTTTTCAGTTTCAGTTAAGGTACAGATGAACAACACAAACACCTTCAAGGCCATAAATTTCAAAAGATTATAAAACACAATAATATTCAACAAATATTTATTAACACATCTATTTGTGAAGCACAAATAGATAAAAAAAAATCTAAAAATGCAACAAGCAAGAGGGAACAGAGCGAATAAATACAATAAGCCCTATGGGAATACAAATGACTGATAGCAGATGAGGAGCAAGAGGAGTAGGAGGGACCTGAGTATTGTAAAAGAGGAAATCGGCCAGGCATTGTGGTACACCCCTAACTCAGGGGCTGAGGCAGGAGGATTCCAAGTTTGAGGTCAGTCTCAGCAACTCAGCAAGATCCTATCTCAAAATAAATAATAAAAACAGCTGGGAAGTAGTTCAGGGGAAAAGCACCCCTGGATTCAATCTCCAGTACCAAAAATAAAATAAAATAAAAAATAAAAGAGGAAATAGAAAATTTAAAGGCCTAAAAGCAATAGGATGGATGATTCAGGAAATGAAAGAAACTCCCAAAGGCATGATTTAGAGCAATTAGTAGCACAGAGAGGGTAAGGATGATAAAAATGCAAAAAGAGACTATAAGGGGATAAATTCGCAAAAAAAAAAAAAAAAGTAATGAGTCTTTTTTTTTCAGCAGTTCTACTAAATTCCCTTATTTCTACTAGTTTATAGATTTGTTTGCATTTTTTAAATACATAATCATGTTATCAAGGAATATAGAATTTTCTTTCTGATGATTATGCTTTTATTTATATTCTTATCTTATTTTAATGACTAGGACCTGAGTAAACAGATGTGGTAACAGAAGCCAGCCCAAACTCAGCAAGAAAACACTCATTGTATCACCATCAAGTATGATGGCTGTAGATTGTTTTTAATACACAACCTTTAATTATATTCATGAGGTTTCTTTACATTCCTAGTTAACTGAAACTTTTTATCATAAATGATAACAGAATTTTGTCAAAGCGTTTTTTTTCTATTTCTGTTGAGATGATCATATGGGTTTCTTCATTCAAATACAGCAAATTACACTGATTTTCAAATATTAACCAACCTGTTTTCCTGGAATAAATCTCCCTCGGTCCTGTTGAGTAATGCATTCTGGATTCTAGTTGGTAATATTTATATGTAAATTGTGCCAAAAGGAAGAAAGGCATAGAAGGAGCAGAAGAGGGAGAGAGGTAGGGAATGGAGAAAGTATCAGATATGAAAAATTGAGACTGATTGATAAGAAAAACCTGACAGCAGAGTCAGGTGCGGTGGAGCACACCTGTGATCCCAGTGACTTGGGAAGCTGAGGAAGGAGGATCTCAAGTTCAAGGACAGCCTCAGCAACTTTGGAAGGTGCTAAGCAACTCAGTGAGACCCTGTCTCTACATAAAATACAAAAAAGGGATGGGGATGTGGCTCAGTGTTTAAATGCCCCTGAGATCAATTCCTGGTACCAAAAAAGAAAAAGATGTCAAAATGGCTTCAGACTCTTCCACATAACTCTAAAAGAATGCCTTCAAAATTGGAAGTAACGTGATTACAAACACACAGCTGTTAACCAGCCAAATTATCAATCAAGAGTTAAGGGAGAATAAAGATATCTTCAGACAGACAAGATCTCCCACATATAATTTTTTAGGAAGTTACTACAGGACTTCTTCCATCAAAATGAAGGAATAAAGCATAATAGGTTTAAAAAAAAAAAAAAGGAAAAGTAATGGGGAATTGCTATTTTCTATTACAAACTTTAGGGGATCAGTTGCATGTTTTACATTTAATCAAAACAAATCTAAAAACCTTGCCAAATACATTTGGGCACAGTGGCACACGACTATAATTCCAGCAGCTCTGGTGGAACAACATAAGGATTTAGAGTTCAAAGCCAGTCTCAGAATCTTAGCGAGGCCCTAAGCAACTCAGCAAGGCCCGGTCTCTCAAAAAAATATAAAAAAGAGCTGGGGATGTGGCTCAGAGGTTAAGCACCCCTGAGTTCAATCCCTGGTACCAAAAAAAACAAAAAGCAAAAACAAAACTTTACCAAATACAAAGAAAGCTATACGATATAACAGAGTTGTAGCTCAGTGGTAGAGTACTTGCCTACCATGTGTAAGGCACTGGGTTCCATCCTCAGCACCACATAAGAATAAATAATAAAATAAAATTATTGTGTCCACTTACAACTAAAAAAAAATTTTAAAAAGATGTAACAAAATATTTACCCATGCAAAATTTATTTTAAGTTAGCAATATTTTTAAAGAAATATATTACAGTGGAAGAAATATTCCATTAAATAGCAAAGTAAATAAAAGCTACTTTTTTGTGTGGTGCAGGGGATTGAACCCAGGGCCCTTGTGCTTGCAAGGCAAGCACTCTACCAACTGAGCTATCTCCCCAGCCCTAAAAACTACTTAAAAAAAAAAAAATATATATATATATATATATATTTTATTTTTTTTTTTAGTTACAGATGAATACAATACCTTTATTTTATTTATTCATTTTTATGTGGTGCTGAGAATGGAACCCAGTGCCTTATACATGTGAGGCAAACACTTCACCACTGGGCGGAAACCCCAGCCCAAAATCTACTTTTAAATAGTTACAAAAGTAGTATTTTTATAATTTTTATTACTTTGATACTTTCAGGAAGTATTTCTGCCACAAGTAAAAGAAAAGAAAAGTTGAACATTGGACTAAACAAAATAATTTTATAAATAAAATGAAGAGAGAAAAGTCTGCCTCTGTGAATACCATACAAAAGAAACAAAGAGCAGAGTCCTTTAGTATTAAAGTTCTTGTTGATGGTGATCATCCAAAGATAAAGTTGGTTATTCCAAAACTTTATAGGAAAGGGTAGTCTAGAGTCTTCTCTTGTCAAAATATTTCACCAAAATACAAATGCAACAGAAAATGGGGAGGTGAGGGGGAGCACAAGCAAGGGAGCACACTTGTGGGGAGTGAAGGAAAGGGCAGAGAAAGAATATGCATGCAAAGGAGAGAGAGCACAAGGGTGCACTATGCACCTGAAATCTCTATATGAAATCTGTATGTCATACAGTTGAATAGAAGGTACAAAATCTCCACATGACAGCAGGATAGTGTTGCCTTGTTACCTCTACCCTTCCCATTTCATTTAAGCCGGTTTAATCACTAAATTAATCCCTAAAAATACTTATGCACAATCACATTGTCCCAAGTTTTAGTAAATGTCATTCTCACCAATTTAGAGAATTAACTGCAATAAGAAGTCTTAGGGGATTTTGCACATCAGAGTAATCTTTTAAAATATAATAGAATTAAAATATTTAATATCCCCTTTTTAAAAAAGATTTTAAAGTATCCAAACATGATTAATCTGATTAGGTCTTCAGCACACATGCAAAATACTCTTGAGTGAACAAAAGCAAGTTAATGAGAAAATACAACTTTTCCAAAGCTCAAAGTCTGAAAGAGCCAAGGGTTACTTAGATACCGAAAAAGCCAATTAAACATAAACATACATTTAAATTTTTCTACATAAGTATAAAACATAATTATCTAAACACGTTAAGAAGTATTCATTGTCACATCAGAGTTACAAGGTTAAAACCCCGAAACTCCACTTCTGACACAGCTGAAGACGCAGAAAGCGGAGTCGTCTACAACGGAGATAATAGTGAAAACCAAGCTCTCCCCAACAGTGAGTATAACTGAGAAGAAGGGCAGAGAATGTGAACAGAGACCTGGGGAATACCCACAGAAGGAAAGCTAAGCCAGAAGCATAACAAAGGCAGCACAGTCGCGAAGAAGGGATCTGGGAAGAAGGAGGCCATGAAAGCCAAGAGAGAAGAGGGCTTCAAGAAAGAGCTAGCAAAGGCAGAGGCTAAATTGAGATCAAAGAGGCTGAAGATAAATCAAAACCACAGCAGAAAGTGAATAGCCATATTGAATTGGTTAAGATTACCTATTCCATCTCAACTGACAGAACTAAGGGTTTATCTTGCAGGGAGGAGGGGAAGGAGAATGGACACTTGGGGGAAAACAGACTTTAGTTATCATTCATGCTGTCTGTAGTCCAAGACCAACAAAAGAGAAACTCTGAATGATTTGTTTCTTCTTAAGAGCTACACTCACCAAACTGTGGAGCAGGCAAGATTCTAGCTGCTCGAATTGGGCCATGTCGAACAGAGAAGAGCTCCTGCGCTTCCCCACTAATCTGCATAAAAGAAGATAGAAAAAAATTCAGTAAATTAAAATGTAGGTCACATTATTGGATGAAAGCAAGATTCCCTAAATTTTAGTATAATTTGCCTAAAATATACAGGCGCGCGCGCACACACAAACACACACACACACACCCCTATTTTAGCCTGGTCATACACATTAAATACATTCATACTTTAAATTATCATAAGCATTTCTAGAAAAACATGATATTATAAACTGGAAAAAATGGTCTATACTGGAAGTCTACAATTTTTATCTTATTAAACTATTAGAAATCTGTTCAGTTCCTACTCCAGAGCTTTCCATTTCAGAGCAAAGCAACTATGATACTATTCTGAAAAGCTCCACTTAAATATTGTAGCAACTTTCACCATTTACTAGAACTGCTTATGCTTCTGGGACTTTTAAGCCTATATTCTTTTAAAATTATAAAATAAGAAGGAAGAGCTGCTGAAAATGTCTCCAAGATACTTTTAATTTAATTTAATGCTATGAATAAGAGTCATGTAAACAATCTTTATTTTAGTCATGTAATCATTTTTATTATACACAAAAACCAAACACCGTACAAATGTCCATGCTGAGAGATATCAGATTTATTCCTCAGATATATAAAGTACAATAATCCAAAGGGTAAAGAGGTACAGCTTTTCAACTGCAGACTGACATATTGAGCAGATTAAATTAACATTAGTGAAGAACTGCTTTTCAGACTTATTGTAAGTGATAATGTACGTCTCAAAACATTTTCATAATTGTTTAGAGTTTAATGGAATATGTAATATCAAAGAAAATGGCATAGATTATAAAACTAGTTCTACATACCTAAGAATTTATAATAAATGTAATGAAGACAAAAATTCATCAAAAGAAATACACTACTGATATTTCTAATAGGACTGCCCAACAAGTAGTTTAAAATATCAAAAAGAGAAGTGAGGCCCTAAGCAATTTAGCGAGACCCTGTCTCTAAATAAAATATAAAAAGGGCTGGAAATGTGGCTCAGTGGTTAAACAACCCTGAGTTCAATCCCTGATACCAAAAAAAAAAAAAAAAATAGAGTCAGGCACAGTAGTGCATGCCTATAATCCCAGCTACTCAGGACTGATGCAAGAAAATCCCAAGTTCAAGGCCAGCTTCAGCAATTCAGCAAAACTCTGTCTAAAATAAAATAAAATAAGGGGCTGAGAATGAAGCTCAGTGGTAGAGAGCTTGCCTAGCATGTGTGAGGGTCTGCATTCTATCCCCACTACTAGAAAATAATAAAATATTAAAAATATATATTACAAGAGGATTATAAGTCTTCTAATATTAAACTGCATATCTGCAGAGGTACCTTTTAGAAATAACTACTTTTTTACATTTCCACCTCTTTTATATGAATTTAAAAACTACAAACTATAAATAGTTTTCCTTCCTATAAATATTTATTGGCCACAACAACAAATCCTTCTATAGGACTTTGGATGAAGAAAACGTGAGGAGTGGAGAGATCAACTGTGCAGCAACAGCACCACCTATCACCAAAGAAACACATAAATGCAATCACCACAGTACAGTAATCTAGGAGAACGTATCTTCTCCACGTATCCTTTGTGACTTTAATTTTCATAAAAAGAAAAGAAAACCATGGCCAGCATCTACTGTAGCTCTTAAGTCTATATTTTATTCATATTGAACAAAATTTAAAATATAGAAAAAACTTTCATTCCATTTTCTACCCAATACAGTAAACATATATTCTCTTAAATCTATTAAGTATAATCTGATTGTTTAAGCACACATGCTCTAAAGGGTGAAGCACAATGTACTCTAAGTATATTACAGATAAGCTCTGCCTAGATCCACATGTGTCACTCTTGAAATTTTAACATAGACAAAGAATGAAAAGAATGGCACCCAAACCATTTATATTTTGAAAATAAAATGTTTGCTGGGAAAGAGATAAATAAACAGTCTTCTCCAATACACCTACTATTTCTATTAGGAAGAAAAATGAAAAATACATTTTAAAATAATACTGTAGGACTTATATTGAAATTGTAATTTGAGAATAATAAAGAACACCTCTCACAAGTTTTATACCTATAAAGAATTTCAGTATTTAACATAACATCAGCTGTTCTGTACTATTATTTCCATGTGCCATAGGTCTGGCATTTGGTTCAAAATCAAACAAAACCTTAATGTTAAGAAAGTATGGGGGCTGGGGAGATAGCTCAGTTGGTAGAGTGCTTGCCTTGTAAGCACAAGGCCCTGGGTTTGAATCCCCAGCACCACCCAAAAAAAAAAAAAAGAAAGTATAAGCATATTTTAAGTGAGCATCTATACTCAAATATAACAAAAATAATTGAAAAATCTGTCTTGGTATATTCATAACTTTGTTTACCACTGTATTTAATACACACGAACTTACTTTGACACACAAAAAATGTTTGAAATTTGACAAACCTAAAAGCCCTATTCCAAATCCCTCTTTATACAAAGAGCAACAGGTGAGAAGAAAAAGAACATTAGGTTGATAATCAAATGCATCCCCACATGCATGGTCCATTTCTCATGACCTCTAAATTAAGGTCCTAGAATCTTTGTTTAACTAACAGGAAAAGGGAGGAGGGAGGAAGTATTGTGTCACATTTATGGATATTTGTGAATATAATAAAACCATGATTATACAACATACTGAAATTAGAAGCTTAGGTCTAAACTATCCTATGAGAGACACAGATATCAACTTTCCCAGAAGAGAAGTCTCTGAATAATATGTGAAAATTCTATATTAAAATACCATTTTAGAATAGATCCAGTGCTACCAAAGACAGAATGTGTACACTTTGGAAAGGGCACACAGAGGATGTATATGTTCTTACAAATTCTGTTTTAGCTACTATTCTAAATTGCCTTTAATAATTTTATCCAGCATGTTCACTGGTAATTTTGCTTTCAAATAAACAAGTGTCAAAACATTTTCTAAAAGGGCTATCGAACATGACTTTAAGGTTTCTTAAAAAGAGCTCATTGAAAATGGCAAAGAATCTCACAGATGAGGATTTTATAGGTCCTGAAAAGAATCACACAGAGCTGTAAGTTCACTACCAATGATAACAATAAATACAAGAACAATAAACACAGAACTACAAGGAAGGAGTGTACGGAGTAGTGTTGCAGCTTCTTGGCATCTGTGGTAACATGGGGAGAGAAGCAAACAGGGAGCAAACCTCCCTAAGTGCTCCTCATGGTCGCTGCCTTTGTTCTTACTGGTATTTTAATTTCTGATGACAGACTTTTGTTGTTTGGGGCATAAACCGGACGTACAAGCTTGGAGGCACAGTAAAGAGAACAAAGAATGATTTGTTCACACTGTAGGAAAAAAATCTTTTCCAACCATAGAAAATAGCTTTCGCATGGTGAAAATATGCAAATTACATACCAAACTAAAAAAGGGGTGGGGGAATACAAGCTCAGAATCTTACAACTCAATCTAAGGCAAAAGGAAATTACAGCAGCGGAGAGAATAATACACACAGAGAAAAGGTTATAAAAGTGCTAGGAGAGCTTAAGTGCTTATACTTAAGTCTGAAAGCAAACAAAGGTCATTCATCCCTCAGAACCAAACTTGTTTCTTAAATCCTGATGTTCAACTGGCTGCCAAATGGAAAACTAAAATACCAAGGATAATAAAAATAATACTTTACGATACCATGGAATTAAGACAACAGTACATATTCATACCCCCATCTTCCCCTACATTGGTAAAATGGTGGACTGTGGTCAGCAAATGATTTTTTAGCAAATTTTACTGAAAGATAATAAACACTTAAAAATGTATAAATGTAAAAATGTATAAAAGGGTTGGAGTTATGGCTCAGTAGTGGAGCACTTGCCTGGCTGTATGAGGCACTGAGTTCGATCCTCAGAACCACATATAAATAAATTAATTAAATTAAGGTCCATCAACAACTAAAATACATATAAATATATATATGAAATATATATATATATATATGTGAATTTTTAAATGTACAAATCACCCAGGCCCAGTGGTGCACACCTATAATTCCAGCAACTCCAAAGCTGAGACAGAAGGGTCTCAAGTTCAAAGCCAACCTCAGGAACTTAGCATGACCCTAAGCAATTTAGCAAAACCCTGTCTCAAAAAATAAAAAGGGGTGGGGATGTGCTCCATGGTTAAGCACTCCAGGGTTCAATCCCCAGTATCAAAAAAGAAAATTAAAAGGGTTGGGGATGTAGCTCAGTAGTAGAGCATCCCTACTTTCAATTTCCAAAACCCCCCATCCCAAAAAAAGCACAAATCATGAGTTATATGTATAGCTTAGTGAGTGTTCAATATTAATGCACTTTTGTTACCAGCATGAACAACAAGCCAAAGCACATTAGGAAAACTCAAAAGGTCCCAGCACACCCCTTCCCAGTCATAATCCCATTTTAAGGATAACTAACCACGAGTCTGACTTTTAATACTTTTCATAAGTTTTACTTGTTAAACTTAGTGTAAACGAGATCACACAGTATATACTGTTGTGGTGGATTCTTTTGCACATTACTATGCTTATGAAATTAATTAGTTGTTGCACGTGATTGTAGTTTTCTGGCTTTAGTTTTCTGTTGTTGTATAGAATTCCATTGTATAGAATTACTATAATTTCACCCACTCTACTGTTGATGAACCTCTGGGTTGTTTCTAGTTTTTTAATATGCCAAGAAAAATTGTAAAAGATTTTGAAATGGGAAAAAAAGACTACTGTGTGTTCTCTCAATAGATTGCCAATAATTCTCTGGAGGGCCCAGTGGGTTTTTCTGATACCACAGGGATCCTCATCTTTTCTTTGAGTGGGCAATCTTAAGATACTCTGAAGAAAACTGATAGAAATAAAATTAATTCTTGAATACAGAAATGAAAATGAACTTCGTCAATTAGAAATACAATTGAATTGCCCCCTGCAGAAATGATGATTTAAAGCAATAGCTTTTTGGTTTTGGTTTTGTTTTACTTTGCTTAGTTTGTTTGTTTGGGGTGGTGCTGGGACTCAAACTCAGCTAGGAAAAGCACTGGGTTTTCCTAACCTAATAATAATCTAACACTGGGTTTGCTGGGTAAATGCCCTACCACTGAACTACATGCCCAGCCCAAGCAATATATTTTAGTGCCAACAGGATATTAATGAGGTTTGTATCTATCAGCAAATTCATTTTAATGTGCCTATGGTGGCCTACATTTATTCTTCACCTTCTCCTTTGAACTACCTATAAAACTTCCCAATTCGCTCATTAATGAATGAATAAGTTAAATAAGATCTAGGTCACTTGTCCCTTTTATAGTTGTATATAAGAATCTTTATTTACAATTTTGAAAATAACATCACAAAAACCATTCTTGCAGATGGTTTTTGATGAATAAGTACTTTTGGAGTAAACAGTATATTTCCTTCTATATAAGGATATAGGATAGTATAGAGAAAAATCAATGAAACCAAAGTTGATTGTCTGAAAAGATCAATAAAAATCATTAAGGCTCTAGCCAGGGCTGGGGTTGTGGCTCAGTGGTAGAATGCTTGCCTAGCATATGTGAGGCACTGGGTTTGATTCTCAGTGCTGCATATAAATAAATAAAATAAAGATATTGTGTCCATCTACAATTTTTAAAAAAAATTGTTTAAAGACTCTAGCCAGCTTGAGAGAGAAAGAAGGCACCAATTACTAATAAAAGAAAAGAAAGAGGGAAGATCACTACAGATCCCATGAACGGGGAAAGAATAATGGACAAATTTTCACCCATATTTGATAACCTAGGTGGAATGAATCAATTCCTTGAAAGACACAATCTGTCAAACTCACACAAGAAGAAAGCAACAATAACTTCCCAAAGACAAAGCACCAGAACCAGACAGTTCACTGGTGAACATTACCAAATATTTAAGAAACAAATAATACCAATTCCCTAAAATCTCTTCCAGAAGAAAAAATCAGCAAGAATACTTCTAATCATCTATGAGGCCTCCATTACCCTAATACCAAAGCCACAAAAAAGACATTCATTATAAGGAAACCATAGACTCTCATGAACATAGGTATAAAAGTTCTCAACAAAGGAGTAGCAAATCAAACCCAACAATGTATTGTAAGAATGATACATCATGACCAAGTGGGTTTTATGCCAGGAATACAAAGCTGGTTCTACATTCAAAAAAAAAAAAAAAAATCACTGAATTCGACCCAATCATATTAACTAATTGAATAGGAAAAATCATATGTTCATATTTAATAGATAAAGAAAAAACATGTAACAAAATCCAAATATATTCATAAATAGAAAAACTTCCCACTAAACTAGAAATAGAACTTCTTCAACTTAATTAAAACATATACAAATTTTAAAAAACTTAGAATTAACACATTAATGGTGAGAAACTTTATGCGTTTCCCACAAATACAGGAATGAAACAAGGATGGTTCATCTCCCACTCAGGGACTAGGGACTAAACCCAGGGTCAGTCTATCACTGAGTTGAGACTGGCCTCAAACATGCAATCCTCCTGCCTCAGCCTCTCAAACTACTGGGATTACAAGCAATACACCACCACATCCAATTTATAAAATGTTTTTAAATCTTTTCTAAAATGTTGACCACCAGAGATCTAAAAATAGCCCATTTAAATATACAAATGCAATTATCAATCTTTTCTCATTGTTTCATATATATTAACCATAGGGACACAACACAAGTTCTTGAAAATGAAGATTATTTCGTTACTTTTAAACTTTTTTTTTTTTTTTTTTTTTTTTTTTTTTTTTTTTTTGCGGTGCTAGGGATTGAACCCAGGGCCTTGGGCTTGCAAGGCAAGCACTCTACCAACTGAGCTATATCCCCAGCCCACTTTTAAACTTAAAAAATAACACAACTAAAAAGTTTTTATTAGGAGAAAAAAGGTAATCTAAGACCTTTAATATCAATCAATATGGACTCAATTGTAACAAATGTATCATACAAATAAATGTAAGATGTTAATAGTAGGGGGGAAAGTGGAACTGCAGCAGGGATATGCTAGGACTCTACTTACATCTTAACTTTTCTGTAAACTTAAAACTACTCAAAAACAATAGGACTACTAATTTAAATACATACAGAAAATACTTTTGAAAACTTTAAAATTCTAAAAAATAAAGTTAATCTCTCCTAATAGCAACAAAAGGGGGAAAAGATGAAAGAAAAAACAGAAATGAGAAGGAAGAAGGATAATTAAGGTCTCATAAGGACTTTAGTTTCTAAAGCAGTAAAAGACCTCAGCAGTCCCTTCAAATATACAGCATATCATTCTCAATTTTCTATATTTCACAATATATATTTCACAATACAGAAACAACACCTGAACAATGCTGCTTAAAAAGACTGTTGCATTACTGTTTTCAACTTAAAAAGTAACAATTTTTTTTTCTTAATAACAGGAGAAATGCTGAAAATGTAAAGAGAAATGGGGTAGGTCAAGGCAGGTACCATCTTATAATAAAGAACTCAGGTAAGAAGCAATAAAGAGACTTTGCCCAGCTAAATAAGTAGCCATTATAACTACAAAATAAACTGTATTAGGAACTGACAGTCTCTCCCAGAATCACCATGGAAGAAGTATTTGATGATAGTTCCACATTTCTGCATTCAATCAACTGGACATAAAAAATATTCTGGAAAAAGAATTATATCAGTACTAAAGATGTGGTCTTTTTGTGTGTGCCATTATTCCATAAACAATAAATATAATAACTATTTACATGGCATTTACATTATATTAGATATTATAAATAGTCTAGATATGATATAAAGTATACAGGATGATATCTATAGGTTTTATGATATATTACATTTCATTTTCATTTATTTTTATTAGTTCCTTTAAATTATACATAATATTAGGGTTCATTTTCACATTATTATGCAAGCATGTAATGTAATTTGCTCTAATTCAGTCCCAAGTATTTTTAATTGCACAGTTTTATATGAGCATCAACAGATTTTAGTGTATGTAGACTGGGTAGTCTTGAAACCAATCCCCCATGACAGATGACTGTATTTTCATTTTATACATATGAAAACAAAAAAAACTGCAAAAAATTGTCCAGCCTCAAAAGACCTCAAAATTTCCTACTGATATACTGTATTCAAAGTAGTTCTTAGGCAGCTTTTTTCTCTAACACATCACTGTCAATGTTTTATTTTATGTGTTACAGCTTTAAGGCAACACTTTCAAAAACTTAAGGAAGCACAGTTGGAGGAACATATTTCTAGTGGTAAAAAGCAGTCCTTTAGAACGCTCTGAAAATTAGGGGGAAGAGAGGAGTAAGATTTTTATTTTATTTTTGCCTGCCTGACCACAAATGATTCAGTTAATGTCAGAGTGTCAGCATCTCTGTAACCTACTAGATATACATCAAGAAAAAAAAAAAGTGAACCACAAAAACCACCTGAAATGCATATTTGTGAGGACTAACAACTTATAGAACAGATATTTGCTAACCACATAAAAGAGACTGTAAAGCAGTCTGTATTTTGGTCTTGACACTAAATACAAAATAGAAAACCTGAAGTGAGTTTCAAGAACAATATGAAAACCACAGAACACAAATAATGAATGGCACTTGTGATCATGTTTTCATACTTCCAAATTTTTGCACACATAGGAGTATCTTAAGGAGACTTTGACCTTTTCCTTCAGTCTGATTTTCTAAGGGAAGATCAAAGAAAAGCAT
Organism: Sciurus carolinensis; assembly: GCF_902686445.1. Lineage (NCBI taxonomy): Eukaryota > Metazoa > Chordata > Mammalia > Rodentia > Sciuridae > Sciurus > Sciurus carolinensis. Next base: position 35,628,923 of record NC_062215.1, read on the forward strand.
TTGGAACTCACACATTCCTTCAGTTATGGGATGCTGATTTAGACATTACACTTCAAAACCCCAGCCATTACTTCAGCACGCACCAATCCAAATATCATTCCAGTCCTTTGAAGCTGCTCTAATGGTATCTCCCATTTGCAACTAACACTTCTGTAGTCAAAAGATCTTACTTTGGGTAGATGTTAATGTAACACCACTCAGACTACACTGACACACATGCCTGGAGGCAGACTTGAAGGTGTTCAGGAGTCAATGTAACACCATTACAGAGAGTGTTGGCCTAGCAGCTGTCATAAACACTTCATAATCACTCACACATACAAAATGGATAGCCTTTAATCCATTATTTTATGATGTCTTGAATAGGATGAATCTAAAACAGACATTAACCAAAACAAGACAGACACAAAAGATTACAAGCTGTGTGCATCAATTTAAAGGTTTAACACATGCAAACTAATCTGTGGAGAAAATAGTGATTATCTTAACCAGGGGGGTGCAGAGGAGGAATACTCACTGGAGAACTCCATGAGTAAGAAAAATGTCCTTACGCTTTCTTCCCAATGGTGGCTTCATTTACTTGTATGAATACACATACAGGCACACATTCTTACATAAACACTCATATACACACACAAGGAAAAAAAATCATCAAATGTGTACATTTTATACTATTTGTGCATTTTTTTGCTTGCTTTTTGAGACAGGGTCTATGTTGTCCATACTAGCCTTGAACTTAAGATCCTCCTGCCCCAGAATCCCACAGGATTATATGCATAGGCCACCACGCCCTGCTTGTATCTTTCTTTTTTAAAAGACAATGATCATAAATAAGGGGTTGGGTTGCCCCCATCCTTTCTCCTCAGTTTTGCTGTGAACCTGAAACTGCTCTAAAATATGAAGACTTTTTAAAAAGTTATCTATTACAGAGCTGGGGATATAGGTCAGTTGGTAGAGTGCTTGCCTCTCATGCACAAGTCCTGGGTTCAATTCCCAGCACTTAAAAAAAAAAAAAAAAAAGTTGTCTATTACAGAATTTGACGGAGTTAAAAATGAGCTCTAATTTTTCTGTCTGTAAATAAAGACTAATACTAGTAAAATGGCAAGATAATATATGATCTTTGCAATATGCCTAAAATAATGTGGTGTTTTCAAATTTTAGCAATTATTATTTACATTAATACTATGTGTTTTTATTTGAAGCACAAATGTGGAAACTCCCCAGGCATCCCATCACTCCTCAGTGCTCCACATCACTTTATTCATACCCCTACGCTGTGATTACAGTGGGCTTCCCAACCCCAGCATTACTAATGTTTTGGACCAGACAATTCATTGTTGTGGGAGGCTGTCCTGTACTCTCTAGGAGGTTTAACAACATCTCTGACTTCTACACACAGGATGCCAGTAGCAACCCCCAATCATGGCCATAAAAAGAGGCAAAGTCTCCTTGGGAATAAAATCATTCCTAGTTGAGCACCACTGGCAAAGGCTGCAAATATTTAATGAAATCTCCCCATAATACATGATCTCCTTAAGTCAGTGCACTCAGGTGTTTAGTTACATTTTTATCTCCTTCTACTTGATAGAGACTACAATGTTTCAGGCTGATCATCTAGAAAAATTATAGAGTGAATGATTAATAAAAATAAAGATGTTAGGACTGCAAATGAAACAGGTGGAGCGCAAAGAACAAGACATAATTAAATGTGTTTTGAGTCTTTCTCAGATTGAGTTCCAGCACCCTTAGATGAAAATATTCGACAAAAAGTTGAATTTTGTGTGTGTGTGTGTGTGGTACTGAGGATTGAACCCAGGGTTTTGTGAAAAAAATTTTAATAAGAAAAAAAAAACTACTTGTTAGACAATTTACTAAGCACCATAGACATAAAGATCATTAAGATGTGGTCACAGTTGTAGACAGGCTTACAAGCAGTCCTCCCAACTGCTAATTTAAAACCAAGATTACCAAAACATGCTGGAATTCATATATCATGAGAATCAAAACTAAGAAATTCTCTCATTCAGAACACACACAGAGAACAAGAAAACAAGGTGAAAACAGACACAGGGAAGACAGTCAAGCGACAGAGGTGATGCTGGAGTTAGATAACTGCCAGCCAAGGACTTCCAGCAACATGAATCAGGAGTATGGCCCTATGCAGAGATTTTTAAAAACTCTGGTTTTGCACCAAAAAGAGAAATTCTCAAATTAATTCCCATCTTACTATGCCTAAAATTTAAAACATTAAAATGCACATGAATAAAATTTAGAAAATAGAAAAACTAAATTTCTTTCTAAAGTACCTCAAAAACTAGTATTTCTGATGCAAATCAATTCTACACTAAGATTTCATCTCAGTTCGGTCAGAATGGCAATGATCAATAACAACAAGGTCGGCTGTGGTGGCACATGCCTATAAGCCCAGTGGCTCGGGAGGCTGAGGTAGGAGGATCGAAAGTTCAAAGCCAGCCTCAGCAGCTTAGCAAGGTCCTAAGCAACTTAGTGAGACACTATCTCAAAATAAAAAATAAAAAGGACTGGGGATGTGGCTCACTGGTTAAGCACACCTGGGTTCAATCCCCAATACAAAAATAATACTAATACAAACAACAATAAAAGCTGGCGAGGATGTGGGCAATAGGTACACTTGTACATTGTTGCTGGCATTGTAAACTAGTACAGCCACTCTGGAAAGCATATGGAGATTCCTCGAAACTAGAGATGGAACCACCATATGACCCAGTTAACCCACTCCAGGCTATTCCCCCCAAAAATCTAAAATCAGTACACTACAGCAATATAGGCACTTCAATGTTTATAGCAGCACAATTCAAAATAGCTAAATTATGGAATCAACCCAGACACCATCAATAGATTAAGAAATTGTGGTACGTATGTATACACAAACACACACAGTGGAGTTCTAGTCAGCCATAAAAAAGAATGAAATTATGGTGTTAGCTGGCAAATGGATGGAAATGGAAAATGTCATGCTAAGTGAAAAAAGCCAAACTCAGAAATTCAAAGGTCAAATGTTTTCTCTCACATGTAGAAGCTAGAATAAAATAAAGAAAAGCGGGGAGGGAAGGATAGGACAACATAAAGAACCAAATATAAATTAATAGACAAACAAAAGGAAGTCTAGTAAGAGTAGAGGAAGGAGAATGGGGTGGGAAAGGGCAAGAAGGATGGGAGGGAAAGAGGGGAGATCATGAACTGAAATTGATTTCCATGCACATATAAGTTTGTCAGGATAAACTCAACCACATGTGTGACTATAAAGCTTAAAAAAAAAAAAAAAAAAAAAAAACAGTATTCCTTAGTATGGAGATTCCTAAGAAAACTTGGAATAGAACCACCATTTGACCCAGCCCTAGGTTTATACCCAAAGTACTTAAAATCAGCATACTACAGTGATACAGTCACAACAATTTTCATAGCAGCTCAATTCACAATACCTAAACTATGGAACCAACTGAGGTGCCCTTCAACAGATGAATGGATAAAGAAAATGTGGTATATATACACAATGGAATATTACTCAGCCTTAAAGGAGAATGAAATTATGGCATTTGCCAGTAAATGGATGTTACTGGAAAATATTATGCTAGGCAAAATAAGCCAATTCCACAGAACCAAAGGCCAAATGTTTTCTGTTAAGTGGATGCTAATTAACAATAAGGTGGGCAGGGAAACAGAGGTATTTTGGACTAGACAGTAGGGAGTGAAGGGAAGGGAGGGGGTTTGGGGGGGTAGGAATGACAGTAGAATGAATCGGACATTATGACCCTATGTGCATATTACATGACCTGTGTAACTCTACATCATGTACAAGCAGACGAATGAAAAGTTATACTCCATTTATGTATGATGTGTCAAAATATATTTCACTGTCATGTATAATTTATTAGAACAAATAAATTTTAAACAGCATTTCTTAATACCCCTTTTGCATCAGAGTAAGCCAAATAATTATTGACAATCTGAAAGAATATCGAGTAAAAGGACAGGTTTTTAATAGGTAAACTTTCATTTTAATATTTAGAAAAAACAAAGATACTTCAATTCTACATTAAAATAGTTCTTACTGATGTACATATATCCCTATATCGTTAATTCCTGATTTTCTTATCTACCCATAATTAATTTTCCCACTAAATATTATATATTTATCTATCTATATCTAGATCTACATACAGATATCTGAGTCAGGAGTTTCCATCACATTTTTCTCCAGAGCAGTACTGCTCATCCTGGGGAGTTGATAACCAGGGGACACATGGCAATGTCTGGAGACATTTATGATTATCACACTTGTGGACTGTTTCTTTTATATAGTACATAGAGGCTACTGATGCTGCTAACATATCCTGCAATGTACAGGAGAGTCCCACACAAAAGAATCATCTAGTCAAAAATACCAACAGTGGCAATGTTGAGTCACAAACATAAATGACTTTCATTTGCATATTTTATGCCTTATTATTTCAGATAATTCCCTATGTAAAATATTAACTCCTTTCAGTTGGGCTCAGTGACACCTGCCTATAATCCCAGGATGAGGCAGAAGGATCATAAATTCCAGCCTAGGCAACTTAGTAAAACCCTGTCTCAAAATAAAAATTAAAATGGCTGAGGATGTAACTCAGTAGAGCACTCCTGAGAACTCCCAGTATGCATATATGTACACACCAAAAAAAAAAAAAAAAAAGGACTGAATTATTTGAACTAAATTCCTTTTGTCACAACACAACATTATGGGGGCTGGGGTTGTGACTCAGTGGTAGAGCACTTGCCTGGCTCATGTAAGGCACAGGGTTCAATCCTCAGCACTGCATAAAAAATAAGTAAAATAAAGGTATTATGCCCATCTACAACTAAAAAAAAAAAAAAGATGACATTACAGCCTGGCTCAGTGGTGCATGCTGCAACCCAGCAGCTCAGAAGGTTCAAGCAGTAGGTTTGCAAGTTCAAAGTCATTCTTAGCAACTTAGCAAAGCCCTAGAAACTTCTTGAGACCCTGTCTCAAAATTAAAAAGAAAAAAAAAAAAAGGGCTGGGGATGTGGCTCAGTGTTTAAGCACCCCTCAGTTCAATCTTTGGGACTAATAAAAAAAAAAAAGACAACATTATGAAAGTAAAAACATCGCAATAGCTCTAAAGGAAACTAGTTGAACAACTGATGAAATCTGAATATGAATAGTAGGTTCATAATAGTATTGTATCAAATTAAATGTCCTGGTTTTAGTAACAATGCTATGGTTATTATTTATGGAAAGGGGACATGATTTCTCCAACCTACAAATGGTTCAGAAAAGAAATATGCACAGGGCTAAGGTATAGCTCAGTGATGAAGATTTGCCTAGCTGGGTTCAATCCCCAGCAACACACACACACACACACACAATCTTGAGAGAATGACAAAATCAAGTGGAACAAAACACCTACATCTGGTGAATCTGCATAAAGGGTGTTAGGAATTCCTTGTAATAATTACAAAATTTGAAATTAGTATAAAATAAAAAGCATTTTTAAAGCCCTACAATAAGATACCAACAACAAAATGGCTAAAATTTTTAAGACTGAAATACCTAAGTACTTATGAGAATGTGGAGCATATAGAACTTTTAAACACTGTGATGAGAATACAAAGTTGTTAAACCACATTGGAAAACAGTTTAGAAGTGTCTACTAAAGTTAAACATACCTACCCCATTACATGGCAAGTTGAATAGTAGGTCAACACCCAAAAGAAATGAACGGCATATGTCTGCCAAAAAAACACCATACAAAAATATTAAATTGTTGAGTGCAGCAGCACACACCTGTAGTCCCAGCAACTCAGGAGGCTGAGGCAGGAGGATCACAAGTTTGAGGTCAGTCTCAATTTACCCAGGCCCTGATTCAAAAACTATAAAGAACTAGGGGTGCATGCAGCTCAGTGGTAAAGTGCCCCCAGGTTCAATCTCTAATACCAAGAAAAAAAAGAACAAGGAAGAGGAAGAAGAAGAAAACTCTCACAAAAACTGGAAACAACAAAAATGTCTTCCAGTCATGTAGAGGATTTTATGAAACATTTTATAATCATTTTCATATGATAAAACAGTACACAGAAAAATAAGTGCTACACACAAAACATGAAAAAAAATTCATAGTCATAATGTTAAGAGAGAAGTCAGACAAAAGAATACATACTGTCTTATCTCTGATCATTTTTTTTAATCAAGTTCAAGAACAGAAAAAATAATCTCTGGTGACAGAAGTTAGAATAGTGGTTACTTGGGGATACAAAGAGGACAGTGTTGACAGGGGAGTGATGAGGGATTCTTCTCAGGTGCTAGAAGCATTCGTATATTAAATTAGGTGACAGCTGGAAGGTTACATACATATCTAAGAATTCAATCTACATGCTTACAATATGTGTACTTTAATACATATATGGTCAATAAAACTGAGCAAACAATAAAAAATTACCTTCCACAGACTCATAATTCAGCTTGTATTCAAATACTACATTGCTTTAGGGTAAAAAAAAATCAGAAAGACCAAAACCAAGGAGTTTCATTTAGAATAAATTTTGAATTCACATAGTATCCACTGCCTTTATCAAATTAACCAAAGTCACATAATGCCACTATTAAAACACAAGGAAAAATTAAATTTCAGATACAAGACTCCTCTGAAGTGATATATTAGAAGTCTACACAAGAAAAATATTATTGTCCACTATTGTGGGTGTATTTCAGAAGTTAAAGTCTTCATTTCTTCTTTTTTTAACTCCATGACCCCCAATACTTTCACTGCAGATGCCTAACAAGCCACCTACTACTTCTTTTCCAGTACAAGAATGGAACAACCAAAATAAGGCCCTATTCTGAACAAAGGCAATATTTTGATTGTGCTCCAAACATTCTATGCTTACCAGTATACTCAAATCACTAAGTTTATATTATTCCCAAATGAAGCATATAAAAATTGCTTCCTGGCTAACAATCTTAACATGGCAAGGTCTACTGGCACCGAACTTCTAATAAATAATACACTAATTGGTATTTACCTCAAATATGTCCTGGTATGTTTGCTCTAAAGCTTTCAGCGTGTGAAAGCTACACTAAAAGCTTTAGGGTAAATAGTTCAAGAATAGCTGCACTTTTCTTAGATCAATGTTTTAGTGACACCTAGTGTTAATTTGAAGTATAAGCAAAGCTCCAAGAAACCATCAAAAATGCTAACTTTCGTAACTAAAGTACACTGTTTCACAACTTCCATCTTCCACATGTTGCAATGAACACATATTCATGAATATGAAATTGAGAGTAGTTTAAAAATATAAAAGAATCCCAAGAGCTGGGTGCAGGAATGTATGACTATAAATCCCAGCAACTGGGGAGGCTTGAAGACAAGAGGATCTCAAGTTCAAGACCAGCCTGGACAATTGAACAAGACTCTATGTCTAAAAAAAAAAAGGTTGGGGAGCAGAGACCTGGGGAGCTTGTTCAGTAGCAAAGCACCCCTGGGCTTAACACAGTACCAAAAAAAAAAAAAAAACACTCAGGAAATTCACACTTAAGATGTGTGCATCTGGTGAGCATGGTGGTACACACTTGCAAACCCAGTGACTTGGAGGCTGAAGCCAGAGGATCGTAGATTCAACACTAGCCTCAGTAACTTACTGACACTGTTCCAAAATAAAAAAGGGGATGTACCTCACAAGTAAAGGGTTCCTAGTTTTCATCCTCTGTTAAAAAAAAAAGTACAATAAATAACTAAAAAAAAATATAAAATATATATATTTGTATATTTGGGATGTGTGTGTGCAGTTCAGTGGCACAGCACTTGCTTAGTATGGGTGAGGCTCTGGGTTCAATACTCACAAAGCAAAAATAATTTCTTTGTGTTGTGTGGTACTGGGGATTGAACCCAGGGCCTTGTCATGCAAGGCAAGCTCTCTACCAACTGAGCTATATTCCCAGTCCAAAAATAAAATTTGTGTATTTAATTTAGTGTAAATTTTACTTAAACACTAACCAAATAATGAATACTATATGCAAATGTTTGCATTTACTTTGAAATGCACTAAGATAGAGGAATATGAAATAAAGCAAGTATAATAAAATCTTAATAGCACAACCTAGGTGATGGGAATTCATGTTTTCACGACAAAATTGTTTTAATTTTGCTCTGTGTTCAAAGTTTTATAAGTCTTACAGTTAGAAAGCCTCAGCCCACAACCATGGATATCTCTCTCTATTTTTCACCTTGCCCACAAACCTCCACCTAAACAGCTTACTCACTGTTCTTCAATATCTGAAGTATATTCCCACCACAGTGTACAACCTGGCTTTGAATGCTCCTCCTTCAGATGCCTGTATGGATATTGCACTCTTCTGTACCTCTGTTGGACTGGATATTTGAGAGCCTGTCCAAGACCACCCTATGTAAAACAAGAACCCAGAGCAACACAAACCACCCTACCCTAACATTTTTCACCAACTAACATAGTATCTGTTTATTATCTATCTTCTCCATCCTCTAACTCACCTACCTGCAATGGAAATTCCTTCAAAAGAATGGCTTTGTTTTGCTCAGTGTTGTTTTCCCAGAACCTTCAACAGTCTAACATGTGATGAACAATCAATAAATCTTTACTAAGTGAATAAATTAAAAAATGAATAGGTTAAACATAAATGACATGACTTTGCAAGAATGCAATTTGGCAAGTATAAGAGCCTTACTTATACTGATCTCTTAATGATCATAAACATGATCATAAAGATATTTATTTCATATTCCTAAAAATAGGAAAGAAATTTAAGAAATCTCAATCAATATCTCAGTATAGAGAAAAGAAAATTTCTATTTCAGTTTCTGACTAGCATTTGTTTTAATCCTACCCAGACTAAATCCTATTCTTGAGTTTATGCCACTTCCTTATCATAATCTCATGATTTTCTTCATATTACAGATGTAAATAAATTCCTTCCTATTTAAATTTCTGTCCTACTAACTCCACGACTACAAAGACCTTGGCTATTGTGCTCACAACTGTATATCCCAAACCTGTGTTGTATAAATGAACACTACGTGGATTTAAATCCTCATAGATCATGGCACCAAGTTAATCAATATCTAAAACTGGGATAAGAGCTAAGGGTGGTGGCACAGGCCTGTATCCCAGCTACTCCAGAGGCTAAGACAGGAGGATCACAAGTTTGAGGCTAGCCTGGGCAAACTTAGCAAGACCCTGTCTCAACAAAAATTAAAAGGGCCAGGGAATGTCACTCAATGCTAAAGCACCCTAGGGGATTTAATTTCCAGTAACAAAAAAATAATAAGAAGAAAATAAATATTTTACCAAGGTATGTTTATTCTCTTAATTGGAGGCTCACAGGTGAGACAGTTATATTAAACCAACAAATAGTCACTGTGGATGTAGCTTAGTGTGAGCACATGCCTAGCATACATGATGCCTGAGTTCAATCTCTAGCATGGTAAAAAAATTAAGTTAACATCAACCAATGGGAGTGCTTTACACAAACTAGAAGCAAAAACTAATGGTTTAAGCAGGTTGTGACTTTCAGCTCTACCACTTACTGAGAAGTACTATGATTTAGCATGGGCAAAGAGTCACGAGAGGCTTTTTTTGTAGGCTGACCAACATAAAACTCCCGACTGTGCAGCATGTATTTGAAGGTATTTCACAAATGAAAACAAAAACTAAACTACTTAACTTCTGCTATCACATTTGGGAAATAATGAATCATAGTTTTTGGGTTACAGGCTTTGAATGTGAATTCAGATGGATCTTTAAATTCTAGTTCCAACTCTTACAAGCACTGTGACCTTACCACCCATGAAAGAAGATAATTTCTACCTGGTTGTATACATTACCTGAGATAATGTGCATACAAATCTCTTTGACTATAATGAGAGCTCCATCAATAGCCCACAATAAGTTTATTTTCCCAGGATAAGCTTATTTGCCTCTTAATTCATGAAAGAGTACTCACGAGAATATACTACTATAATAGTATACAACTAACCAAAGAAAATTCCATCAAGAAAAGATTATTCAAGCCCCTCAAAATAATCTGAGCATAAGGAGGAATGAAGACCTTTAAATTGTTCAGAAATAAATACAAGTTAACTTTAAAACTATTAAAAGTAACACCTGTAATTACAACCGAAACAAGTGGGCAATTAAAGCAACCTGAGTCCCACCAAAGGAATGTGCTCAATCCAGTCATCACCCCTAATCACACAAGGTTCAAACTTCTTGTTCAAACTATAGCTTCCTTTTTGTCTTCAACTCTGTCAACAAACAACATATGGAGCAAAATGTACTCTCTATTAATAAAAAAAGTTTCCTTGGGTTGGGGTTGTGGTTCAGTGGTAGAGCGCTTGCCTAGCATGTGTGAAGCACTGGGTTCAATTCTCAGCACTGCATATAAATTAATAAATAAAATAAAGATCCATCAACAACTAACAAAAATATATTTTAAAAAGTTTCCTTTATAAAATTCTTTCCTCTAATCATGACCAAGAAGTATTGGTAAGTTAAAAAAAAAAACCTGTCAGATCTTGAGTCTTTTATCTACACCTTTGTATATTTCAATTACCAAAAAATATCGCAGGGTCTTGCAAAATAACTGATGGCAAAAGAGGGGACGGGGGTAAAGCTCAGCAGTACAGCACTTGCACAGCATGTTTAAGATCCTCAGTTTGATCTCCAGCACTGCAAAGAGGGAAAAAAAAAAAAAAATAGAGAAAGAATACTACTTCTAAGTCCATGATATACCAGAAGGATACTTGTGCCTTTGCAAAATAAAGTCAAGCTTTTAAAAACAAGAAAAACAAAACCTCAAACCATATGACAACTATGTGATTAGAATGAAGGGTCAGAGAGCCAGACACAGTGGCACAGGCCTGTAATCCCAAAGGCTCAGGAGGCTAAGGCAGGAGGATCGTGAGTTCAAAGCCAGCCTCAGCGAAAGGTGCTAAGCAACTCAGTGAGACCCTGTCAATAAGCAAAATATAAAATAGGGCTGGAGATTTGGCTCAGTGGTCAAGTGTCCCTTAGTTAAATCCCCAGTATCAAAAAACAAAAACCAATGAAACAAAAGAAGAGTCAGGCATGTTACAAGCCTATAATCCCAGCAGCTCAGGAAGCTCAGGTGGAAGGACTATTGAGTTGAAGGCCAGCCTCAGGAACTTAGTGAGGCCCTAAGGAACTCAGCAAGACCCTATCTAACTAAAACAAAAAAAGGGCTGGAGATGTGGCTCCATGGTTAAGTGCCCCTGATTTTGATTCCCAGTACTACTAAAAATGTATATATATGAATGATTAGAATGAAGGAACAAAGCTAATCACAAATGATTTATGAAGGAATAAATAATTTCTAACTTAAAGTGTTAAAGAATTATGTGGTCAATGTGATTATTATGTACCAAACCCTATGGCATTAAGGACAAATTCTGTAATGAAGAGCATACTAATGTTTATTAAATCTAAGGTAATATGTTTGCTTATAAAGCTTTTAGGAAGAAACCATAATACCCAAAAGAACAGAAATTTTTAAAATGGGAAAAAATTTTCTCTCTCTCTCTCTCTCTCTCTCTCTCTCTCTCTCACACACACACACACACACACACACACACACACACAGTGTCAAGCAAGTTTGATGAATACATTTATTAAAGATACATATTCAAATTTCATTAGCCAAAAGTCTCCAACAGCAAAAGAACCACACAACAGAAGTTCACCCATCTAATAGAGTGATACGATATTTAGACCACGCCAAACATATAACATATGAAAGACATATGAGATAAACCAAAATACATGGTTCTTACTTCATCTCACTGAGTGGTGTTGCTCCCCAGTCTCTTCCACTATTACATTTTATTTTTGGTCACCCTAGGACACACACACACACACATACACACACAAAACCCAACAGGCAAAGCAGGATGAATATTTTGCAGTGTAAAATATTTATCAAATACAAATGAAGGGCTGGGGTTGTAGTTCAGTATTAGAGCACTTGCCTAGCACATGTGAGGCCCTGGATTCAATCCTCAACATCACATAAAAATAAATAAAATAAAGATATTGAGTCCGTCTACAACTAAAAAATATTTTTTAAAAAAATACAAACGGAAGCCAGGTAGAGGGGTGCACACCTATAATCCCAGTAACTTGGGAGGCTGAGGCAGGAGGATCACAAGTTCAAAGCCAACCTTAGTAACTTAGTGTGACCCTGTCTCAAAAAAAAAAAAAAAAAAAATTGGCTGGGGATGTGGTTCAGTGGTAGAGCACCCCTGGGTTCAATCCTCAGTCCCACCCAAAAAACAAAAGCCATAAACTCCTGCTCAGATTTCATTGAAAGGAATTCATCCTACATATATATACCCAAACATAGAAAAAACCTTTGTTCAAGTTCACTACATCATTGTTTTAGTATGAAAAATATAGACATTTTCATCAATAAGGAACAAGTCATTAGAGAATATTCAAATAACAGAATTATTATGCAGCTATAAAGGTCCATGAAGGGGCTGGGAACCTGGCTCAGTGTGCTTGCCTGGCAAGTATGAGGACCTGCATTTGATCCCCAGCATCCCATTAAAGGAAAAAAAAATAAAGTCAATGAAGAAGTTCTCTGAATACTGACATTATGACATAAAAACAGTAAGGTTCAGAACAAAAATGAGAGAAATGTATCATATTTGTTTTGATGTACATAAATATAGCTCTAAGAATACATCACAAATTACAATTCCTAGTTGCCTCATGTTAGGGGAAATAGAGGACCAGAGCAGGAAGGAGTTTGTTGACCCTTTTCTACCTATTAAATTTAATTTTGTACCATGTCAAATTTTAAATGATGCAGAACAAATATATGTAAGTACATATGTTTGTATGTATGTATTTCGGTAACAGGGATTGAACCCAGGGATACTTAACCACTGAGTCACATCTCCAACCCTTTTTAATTTTATTTGTTTGTTTGTTTGTTTATTATTTATTTATTTGGGTACTGGTATTTAATCCAAGGGTGCCTAACTCTGAGCCACATCCCCATCCCTTCTTACTTTTTATTTCAAGACAGGGTCTCACCAAGTTACTTAGAGCCTCATTAAATGACTGAGACTGATTCTAGAACTTTCAATCCTCCTTCCTCAGTCTCCCAAGCCCCTGAGAAAATATTTTCTTCTTCTTCTTTTTTTTTTATTTTTTATTTTTATTTTTATGTGTTTATTTATTTATTTTGGTGCCAGGCTACCAGGGACTGAACCCAAAGGTGTCGAATCACTGAATCACATACCCAGCCCTTTTTTACTTTTTTGAATTTTGAGACAGGGTCTCACTAAGTTGCTTAGAGCCTCACTAACTTACTGATGCTGGCTTTAAATATGTAATCCTCCTGCCTCAGCCTCCTGAGACACTGGCATTACAGGCATGCACCACTGTGCCCAGGATAAATATATTCTTACAGGTTGCTAATTTAAAAAAAATAATAAAACCCCACCTGGTATGGTGGTACATGCCACGTGCCTATTATTCCAGTTAATTGGGAGGCTGAGGCAGAAGGATCAAAAATTTGAAGCTAATCTTAGCAACTTGGTAAGGCCCTGTCCAAATAAAAATTGAGACAGTTGTAAAGCATTAGACTTGCATGCTTGAGACCTTGAATTTAAATCCACAGCACTGCGAAAAAATTATACAAGCCTCAGTTTACTCCTGTATAAAGCAGGAAAAATAATAACAACCCCTTCTTAACAAGGTGACCAAGAAGAAAAATGAGATCTTTCATGTAACGTGATTTACACTCTACTAGTCATTTAGCATATCTTTGATTTGCTACTTGTCCCTTATTCACAATTCATTGTATTGCGTAGTACAAACAGCAATGTCTTAGGAACCGATTATGAAATAAATGGATGAGACCTTAATAAAAGCATAAAATTAACTCCAGACCATATAAGTTAACGTGCTATGATGTATTGTTTTGGGGATCCAACCACTTGTATACTTACAGGGATGCTCCAGACCTGCATTCCATCGCTGTAGCCAATCATAACCAGCAATGGTGGCTCATTCCCAGTGCTATGTATTTCGTGAAATTCCAGATTTCTTGATGTATCTGTATTAGAATTAAATAAAGAAAACACAAATTTAACAATATCAATCTAGAAAACAACTATACTTTAATATTATGAATGGAACATTCATTTAAAATTTCTTTTCTAATTCAAGAGCAAGCATAAGTAAATAGAAGACACTATCTATTTATGTGCATATTGGGGATTAAACCTAGAGGCATTTTACAACTGCGCTACATTTGTTTTTTATTTTGAGATGGGTTCTTTACTAATGTTGCTTAGGGTCTTGCTAAATTGCTAATAATGGTCTCAAACTTGCAATCCTCCTGCCTCAGCCTCCTGAGTTGCCTGGGATTAAAGGTGTGTGCAATCATGCCCAGTTAGAAGGCACTATTTAAAAAACAACGAACAAAAAACTCAAATTATAAAACTAGAAGCTTTTTTTTTTTTTTCTATTTCAGTACTGGATACTGAACCCAGGGCCTCATACAAGCTATACAAACCCTCTTCTACTGAACTGTATCCCCAGTCCTGTTTATTTGGGGGATAGGGTCTCCCTAAATTACCCAGACTAGCTTGAACTTGCGGTCCTCCTGCCTCAGGCTCCAGATTACCTGAGATTAGAGACTTGTAACACCAGGTCTGGCTTTCAGTGACTTTCTTAACCATTATCACTCTGCAGATAATGTCTCACACTACATAAACTGGAACTCTCATCTTACCAAAGACCTATTTATACCTGTACTATTTTTTTCTAATTCCATGCTATCAGAGTTAGTTGTCTCTCCTTGGTCTAAAGTAAATCCATCCATTGAGCTTTGAATCCCACCCTCTCCTACCTTCTCAAGAGACGTTTTCTAATCAGCTCTCTCCTATACTTCAATTCCTATCTCTATGAGATACTTTTAAGAGCACTTAAATCTGTTTTGGTGCCCCCTACTTTTACATTTTTATATAATTCAGAAATAGGGAATTTTAGATATAAATGACAAAGGTAAAAGTAATAAAACCCTGAAGGATAATATCTTCATGATCCTAGTGTTAAGGACGGGCTTGTTAACAGGACAAAAACTTTTAACATAAAAGACTAGGCAAATCCTACTGCTCCATTACTTACATTACATTAAAATGAAGAACTTCTATTAACCACAAGCTACTGTCATCAGAAGAGTGAAAAGGCAAACCACAGTTTAGGAGAAGAAACCCCACAATGATTCACCAAGAACATGATTAGACATTAAAGTCAGGGCAGAAGTGCATCACAGTAATCCCAAATACTTGGGAAGTCAAGACAGGAGGATTTCAAGTACAAGGCCTGCCTTGGCAACTAAGAGACACCTTGTCTCAAAACTTTAAAACAATTGTTAAAATGCTAGGGATGTAGCTCAGTGGGAGAGTGCCGCCTATGAAGGACAAAGACCTGGGTTCAATTCCCAGTACTGCAAAAAAAAAAAATTTTTTAATTTAATAATGAAGTTCTCTAATACATTCTAATCTCCAAAAAGCTTCCAAGAGGGAAAGTTTATAACAGAGTACATAATATGGGATAGCTATTGTTAAATGAAAGTTATAGAGAGTCACTGCTTTGGACTAAGCTCCTTCTGTAGCCCCCAGCAGCTAGAAAAGTGGAGTAGGTCATAATTAAATTCACAATACCAAACAGAGCTCCTATCTGATCTTCCCAGAAAGCAAGAGAGAGAGATAATGGTCAAATTCTCCAAACAGGCCAGTTTCAGTGGGCATGATAATAAAGTTCCCTATCCTTTAATACTTAAGAAAAATAAAAAATTAACCTGAAGTAACCTGATGTTAACCAATTTTTTTCTACTGTTCTATTACCCCATTCTGACCTTATAAGGAAAGTAACTTTGAAGTAATCAATTCATTTTTTGGTGCTTGTGTTTTCTTCAGCCTCTTTGTCTACAAAACCAACCTACTGTGCTCCACTCATTGAAATATTTATTCTATTTTGTGGAATAAGAGTATTGCCTGATTCTAAAATCAAAAAATAATGCCAACTGAGCTAGGGATATAGCTTAGAGGTAGATGCTTGCAAGAGGAACAGAGTTTGATCCCTAGTACTACAAAAAATAAAATAAAATAAAAAACAAAGTCACCTGAAGTTATTACACTAACTTATTATAATTTTATCTTTTACCAGTATTAATGAAGGAAAAATAAAGAGAAATACAAGTAATATTCTAATACACTATGAGTTTACAAAAGTAAACTCAATCTGTAAAAGTGACTTTCATCCTTTCTCATCCTAAACCATAGCTCTAAAAGGAAAATAAGGCAAAACATACTAATCTTAGAGGATAAAGCAACCCAAAGAATAGGAGAAATGTTTACAATTCATATATCTGATAAGGGATTGATAACCAGCATATATAGAGAACACTGGGGAAAATATATTCAAAAATGGGCAAAGGATTTTAATCGACATTTCTATAAAGATACAACAGTACCTTCTTAGCTCCTAAAACCCCAGACAATAACAAACCCTATAACTTAATATTTTTTTCCAAATTAACTAAGCACTTATCACACACTGTGGTCATACTGCTATTTGTGATATGAGACCAAAACTAATAAAAATTTTTTTCTTCCGCAAAATTTCACAAATAATTCATTCTTAGCAATTTCAGCATACTGTTTTCTTCCCTTATTAACGCAAGATCTTTCACTTAAAGGAAGTAGTTTACGGCTTCTCTTTTGCCTCTCTAAATTGCCAGGATCACTACTCTTGTCCATTGGGACATTGTTAAGGAAAATAAGAGTTACTAGAAACAAACACTGCAATACGACAACCACTGATCTGACAACCCAACAAGACTACTATGTGACTAACAGGCTGGTAACGAGTACAAAGAGGATATGCTGTCCAGCATGAGTCACATCCCGGAAAGGATAGAGCAGGACAGAGCACAAACCCACAAGATTTCATCAGGCTACTAAGAACGGTGTGCAATTTAAAATTTGTGAATTGTTTAATTCTTGAATTTTCCATTTAACATTTTTAGACCATGGCTAATTAAAGGTAAATGAAATCCTGGAATGTGAAATCATGAATAAAAGGGGACTAGTGTATAATACTGATCAATAAGTAAGTGAAAAGATACTTAAGTCACTATAAATTAGGGAAATATATATCAAAACTACAACTCACATCTCCAAGGACAGCTAATATATAAAAAATAATAATAATGCCAAGTGTTGAAAGGTATGTGAAGGGACTGGGAGTGTAACTCAGCTACTTCAGAGACTAAGATAGAAGGATTGTAAGTTTGAGATTGGCCAAGGCAACTTGCCAAGACCCTGTCTCAAAATAAAAAGGGCTGGGAATGCAGCTCCATTGTAGAGCACTTGCCTAACAGTAGCAAGGCCCTAATTTCAATCCCCAGGACCACAATAAATAAACAAACAAACAAACATAGAAAAGGATGTGGAGAAGCTGGAACCCTTGTGCACCATCAGTGGGACTAGAACATCATACAATCATTGTGGGAAATAGAAAAGCAGATCCTCAAAAAATTAAAAATAGAGTCACCACATGATCCAGCAATTCTTCTGAGTACACACCTGAAAAAACTGGAAGCAAATTCTTAAAAGCGATAATTGTACACCAATGTTCACAGCAACATTATTCACAACAGCCAAAACATGGAAGCAATCTGAGTATCCATTGAAAAAAAACCGAATGGATCAAAAACTGGTATTATCTGGTCTTAGTAGCACACACCTATAATTTCAGCTACTTGGGAGACTGAGACAGAAGTATGCTGAGCACAGGAGTTCAGGCCAGTCTTGGCAACAGGGCAAGACCCCATCTCAAAAAAAAATTAGTGTATATATACAATGCCATGAAATATTTGGCCTTAAAAAAGAATTCTGACATATACTACTATGACATGGATGAACCTTGAGGATATTAGGCTATGTGAAATAAACCAGCCACAAAAAGATAAATATCATATGATTCCACATACATGAGGTACCTAGAGTAGTCAAAATCATACCAAGAGGGCTGGGGTTGTGGCTCAGCGGTAGAGCGCTTGCCTAGCATGTGTGAGGCACTGGGTTTGATTCTCAGCAACACATATAAATAAATGAATAAAAAATAAAGGTCTATCAGTATCTAAAAAATGTTTTAAAAAAATCATACCAAGAGAAAGTAGAATAGTGATTGACAGGGGAGGGGAAATGAGAAGAATACAGAATTATTGTTTAATGAATATTGTCAGATTTTTAAGATGAAAATGTTATGGAGATTGATGGTGGTGATGGTTGTGCAACAAACATTATGAATGTTTTTCATTGTTTTTTGAGACAATCTTGCTATGTTGCCCAGGCTGGCCTTGAATTAGTAATCCTCTGTCTTCGATCTCCTAAGTAACTGGGATTGCAATCATGTGCCACTGCATCCAACTTTTATGAATGTTTTTAATGCCACAGAACTGTACACTTAAAAATGGTTAATATGGTAAATCATAGCATATATTCATTTTACCACAATTAAAAAAAATAGAAACAAAAAGTCTTGAGATAAAGACACAAGATATATTAGTAAATTTCCAAACAGAAAATGAAAATAGTTTATTATATTTTAAAATGGAAATTTAATGCAGACAACTGATTATACTGGTGACAGAAGAGCTGAGATCCCAACTATGGAGCTGTGAGGCAACCTATTCAATGAGCAACAATAGGAAGTCATTACCAGGAAGTCATTACCACCTGTAGGCTAAGGGTGGAGTGCAGGGTGGCAGGTCACTTGGCAGAAACTGGAATGCAGGTGGACTGCCCAGGGGAGACTAAAGCCACAAGAAATGCAGACAGAAGACAAAAGAAATGGAAGACTGGGAAATACACAGTGGGCAGGCAGCCTCCATGTCAAAAAGAGCAGGAGAGGGCAATGGAATGTATCTGAAAACAGACATTGAACTAACAAATTCTGCTCATAGAAAAATAGTTCTAAAGTCTAAAAGTACAACACTAATGATTAGTTTGCAGTTATAAATCCTATGAACTTGAATTAATAACATCTTTCCTAAGAAAATCTTAATTCGCTGGAATTTAAGTTTAAGGTTACAACTGTGTTAAACTTTAAGACTTGTATAATACAATATTTATTCTAAAGAAATTTCTATAGTGTGGTTGTTACCTTTGAATTAAAAATGAATTCATTTTGAAAACTAAAAAGCTAAAATGAGGGTTCTCTTTCTGGGATCTGGTCAACCCCAAACATTTAATTTACATATTTCAAAAAAGTTTAAACCATACCATTTAAATCTGCATTTTCAAATCTGACCCAGACTATTTTCTCCTTTTCTTCTGTTAAAGATGTTCCACTGTAAGCCTGTATAGTAAACAGAAACATTTGAATAAAAATGTTTTACAGTTCTAATATTACTGATGTTCAATAAAACCAATTCTATCCCTCTCTGACTGCACTAATCCTCTATCTTGGTAACTAACACATTTTGGAACATTATTACTCTGAATGAATATTCATAAAGGAGTCTAATGACTTTGGTTAAAAAATATTTTAACTTATTAAAAAAATTGCAGAAACCTAAAATACAATCATCATAATCTGTTAAGAAACATGACTATAACTCAAAGGCAAACACACACAAAATTAAAACACCACCTGTACTGGTCAATGAATAAGGCTGAAAACTACCCACCTTTATATATTTCATTCCTGGGTGTTTATTCTCAGGCAATTACACAATACCTACAGTTCTCAAGAGTATTACTTTTTTAGCCTGTTCTCTGGCTTCCAGACCCAACCTATCATCTAATTCTTGCAAGCCTGCAAGGGTCACAAAGATAAGTACTAAGGGCTCACAAGTGTCAACAATACTTATCAGTATTTAAAAGGAGTCATCTCTACATAAAACATGTTTTAAATTTTTAAAATTGTATAGAGCAGGACTCCAGGCATGTGCCTGCAATCTAACTAATCAGAAGACTGAGGCAGGAGTATCACTTGAGCCCAGGAGTTTAAGGCTAGCCTGGGCAACATAGCAAAACCCATCTCAAAAAATAAAACAACAATATATATAAATAATTTATATTGTTGTATAAATATATACATAGCTATACACCCATATAGATGACTGCATATACTTAGTAGCATTTAAAATATCAACAAAATAGCTGCACCTTTTTTGGAAATTTTATAAAAAGGTATTCAGTGTGCAGAACAATTATTTAATATAAGCTGTACCAAAAGCATACAAAAATTACTCTCCCACATATAATTTATGGCACAACCTCCTACAAATTTTCACATCAATTTAAGTATCCACACTATACCACACAATGGTGATCAAAAACACCACTAAAAGACAGGGTTACCTTAATACTAGATTTACTATCCACAAAAATTACCTTATAAATTCATACAATTTCAATCCTCTTTTTTAAAAAATAAATGAAGGGACCAGAGGTATAGCTCAGCAGTAATATGCAAGGCCCTGGGTCTAATCCCCCACACCAGGAAAATAAAAATAAGCAATATGTATATGACAGTTAATTTCTTGAAAGAAGAGGAAAATCTTCACTGGAACCAACTAATCAATCATCTTCAACCCCCTCACCCTCATCTTCTTACTAAGTCTTTTGTTATTTTCAGTCTTGAGGGTGTGCATGTGTGAAACTAGGGATTGAACCCAGGGTCACTCTACCAGTGAGTCATGTTCTTAGTTTTCTAATTTCTTAGTTTTTATTTTGAGACAGAGTCTCACTAACTTGCCCAGGTTGGCCTCAAATGGGATCCTCCTGCCTCATCTCCCAAATTGTTAGGATTACAGGTACATGTCACCATGCCAAGCTTGAAAATATTTTTTAAAAATAAACTTATTTACAAATAATTTTAGATTATTAAACACAATACAAAGAGTTATTTATAATCCCCACCTAGCTTCCTCTGATGTTGATTATCTAAACTAATCAAATCTTAAATTACCATACATTGATATATTATTATTAATTAAACCCAAAGACCTTATTTGGATTTCACAAATTTTTCTACTAACATCCTTTCTCTCTTCCAGGATCCAATCAAGATACTTCACTGCATTTAAAAGAACTTCCTTTTTTCCTGTGTCAGGGTTTCCTTTAACCTGGTAAAGCACCAACATTTCAAATTTTCCTTCAGCTTAGCCAACTTATTTTAAGTCTTCTTATCTACAGTTTTATTCAACATTCTCCCAATTCCTCTGCAACATCTTCAAGATGCTCTCCTTTGAAATTATCAGATCAAAGGGCACAGCTCACAGTTCCAACTAGCCATCAAAGCTATCAGTTGAACACAACCAGAATTAACTCAGTGGGTCATAAGGACAGAAGTCAGTATCTAGTCCAACAGCACATTTTCTCTCTTTAGAGGGATGTTTACAGAACCAGAGAATAATTTCTTGACTCCATGAATGTGATGATTCCCAGAATAAAGCAGGATTTGGAACATAACATCAGCACAAAAATGACTGATCACAAAGTACTAAGTAGGATTCTGGGTTAAATGTGGAAAAAAGTTAGAAAGCACTGTTCTCATGTCTACCAAATAGTACACAAAGTGTCTAGTGTAAAAAAAGGTTTTCCCTATTTTTGCTTTCCTAAGCAAAATAAGGCCAGTAGCTCCACATGTCACTACAGTTCATCTTTACAGTTAGCAACTGTAATGTTTTTGGCTCATCTGATTATATCAACTACTAATTGTAAGTCATAAATCTATATCTCTGGCCCTCGATCTTTAGTCACCTCAGGCTCCCTGTAAGACAGACTGCTTGATAAATGTTTTGCCTTATTTTATGCTTCATATATATGGCATCCTTTAAACCTCAACACAAACTCATCATGAACACAAAGATTTACCCCATTTTACACATAAGGATATCTGATATTTAGAAACAGGAATCAGTAACTTGCCCAAAGCTAATAACTAGAGCTGTCATATAAAACCATATCTAACATCAATATCTGTAGTTTTTTGTTTTGGTTTGGTTTTTTTTGGCACCAGAGATTGAACCCAGGGGTGCTGAGCCACATACCATGCCTTTCTTTCTTTCTTTCTTTCTTTTTTTTTTTTTTTTTTGCTGTGCTGAGGATTGAACCAGGGCCTTGTGCTTGCAAGGCAAGCACTCTACCAACAGAGCTACATCCCCAGCCCACCTTTTTATTCTTTGAGACAGGATCTCACTAAGCCACTTAGGGCCTTGCTAGGTTGAAGAAGCTGGGTTTAAACTTGAAATCCTTCTGCCTCAGCCTCCTAAATTGTTAGGATTACAGGTGTGTGCCACCACCACACCTGGCTATGATTATACTTATGTTTGGCTACGTATTTTAGCTGGATATTAGATTAGAGACCATGGATCACCAAATCTGTCTATGACCTCTGTTTTAAAGTCTTACTGGAATACAACCACCCCCATTTCCTTATATAAACAGTAGTGCTGTGTAGTTGTAAAAGAGATCATATGAACTGTGAAATTTATGTCATCCTTTACAGAAGTTTGCCCACCTCTGTACTAGACCATGCAGCCTTAAGAAAAGTCACTGAGATTCCCCTCAATTTAGCTTAGGGCCTGCCCATGCTGACTGCTCAATTAATTGTTTGCTGTCTGAATTTTTATACAATGTTTTCAGTTACATATGGACACAATATCTTTTTTTTTTTATTTGTTTATATGTGGCGCTGACGATCGAACCCAGTGCC
This sequence comes from Sciurus carolinensis, assembly GCF_902686445.1. Taxonomy (NCBI): domain Eukaryota; kingdom Metazoa; phylum Chordata; class Mammalia; order Rodentia; family Sciuridae; genus Sciurus; species Sciurus carolinensis. The sequence goes on from NC_062215.1 coordinate 35,651,760, forward strand.
TCACACCTGCTAGGTAAGTGCTCTACTACTGAGCTATAACCCCAGCCCCTGCTGTCTGAATTTTTACTTCCTTTCTACATTAAGTACAATAATGACTCTCAAAGGGAACCAACAACATAAATTGTTCCTACCTGATCCAGATCTCCACAGCCAAGTACATACATTAACAACCTGATACCTCCTTTCTAATAAATTATATTCATGAATACAAAACTTATCTTTTAATTTCCATTATTTCTACCCTATAAGTTTTAGTAACCCCCTATTTTCCATCTAATAGAAACTAATCAGTTGAATATTCTTGTTCCCCTAGCAAATTCTTCCCTCAAACTTCTAACCAATGCCTTTCTCCTCCAGCCAATAAAAATTGCTCGCTACACGATTCCTAGTCACACAAAAGGTGTCTTTGTAAATAAATGGATAAAGAGACCATGTGGGAGGAGACAAATTATAAATTAAAAAAAAAAAAAAAAAAAGACTTTTTCCTTGGAACTGTACTCTCACACCAAGGATCAGAGTTTAAAGGAGTAAGTTTGATTTCACCACTAAAATTGCTATGTAAGCCTGATACTGTGTAGTACAAGACACTCTACAGCCACAGAAGTCCGGTTGCCTACCACATCCACCTAGCCAATTTCCCTCAAAAAATACCAAACCATTCTCCTCATTTCAATTAATGCTACTTTATAACTTTTTTCACTTTTTATTACTCTGCATTCCTTACCAATTAAATATTCAGTCTGTATGTGTAAAGTTTACTGACTTGTTATTAATAATCTCTGGTTGTTTCAAGCAATTTGACTTATTAACCAAGTGCCTCAAGAAAGGAAAGCATATATTTTTCCTTACATGTGCCACAGATCTTATTGTCATGGTCTATTTCCATTAAAATTGACTGAACAGCTGGGCATGGTGGCACATGCCTGTAATCCCAGCAACTCAGGAGGCTGAGATAGGAGGATCACAAGTTTAAGTCAGCCTCAGCAACTCAGTGAGGCCCTAAGCAACTCAGCAAGACCTTGTCTCAAAATAAAATATAAAAAGGGCTAAGGATGTAGCTCAGTGGTAAAGCACCCCTGGGATCAACCTTCAGTACAAAAAAAAAAAAAAAAATCTTTCTTGACTGAATAAATAAAGCAATACCAATAATAATAAAGCAATACCAATTTTTTTAATAAAAATAAAATTTAGAGTTTAGAGTTTCCCAGTACCCTCTCACGAAGTTCAGACCCTAGATTTATGAATGCACTTTCAGAGCAGTGCAATCAGAAAAGCACCACTGCAATCACAGAAGAGCCTGGAAATTATAATTTCTTTTAACAAGTATGCCAAAAGATACTTATGTTAAATGTGGGTAATAGTATACTAGATGATCACAGTAAGGCTGTTCTTGTTCTTTATTTTCTCATTTACAAAAAAATATATAATAAAGGGCTTAATATCTCACAAATTAACACAATAAACCTGGTGCAGTGGCGCATACCTGTAATCCCAACAACTCAGGAAGGTGAGACAGAAAGAGCACAAGTTTTGGCCAACCTGGGCAACTTGCCAAGACCCTGTCTCAAAAAATAAAAAGGACTGGGGATATAGCTCAGTATAAGAGCACCTCTGTGTTCAATCCCCAGTACTACCAATAAATAAATAAATAAGTGTAATAACATCCACTTACATGGCACAAAAATACTGCTCAACATAAAAAGATAAAGATTTATGCTAAGATATAATACTTAGTTAAAAGTGAGTTAATTAAGTCAGAGTATAGATTCTTTTCTCACTTTAGACAGGTCCTTTTTTTTTTTTTTTTTAAATCAGGGACACTTAATCACTGAGCCACATACCCAGCCCTTTTTTGTATTTTATTTAGAGACAGGGTCATCTTGATTTCTCTTAGGAGAGCAAGTCTTAAGGAGTGACACTTATCCCACTGTCATGACAAAACTGAGGTATCTACACTACTAAAAACAAGTGTAAACCAGGCAGTGACACGCACCTGTATTGAAAGTTCAAGGGCAGCCTCAGCAATTCAATGAGGCCCTAAGCATTTTAGCAAGACCCCATCTCAAAAATAAAATTAATAAAATAAAATAATGGGCTGGGGATATAGCTCAGTGGTAAAGCACTCCTAGGTTAAATCCCTGGTACCAAAAAAAAGTTAGGAAATAATATTTCAAAGTTTCCCAGTAAAAGATAAAAACCACTATTTCTGCAATCACACAAAAGTAAAACTACTTTTTCTGCAAAGACACTTACCTGTGGCACTACATCCTGAAGAAAAGTTACAACACTTTCCATGTAGGACTGCTCTCTGGAAAAGAATAAAATGGATAAAATTTGTCATGATAGACAGACCATGGAAAAGCTCCATATGTGAGCCTCAAAGAAGGAGCTCCCATTTTAAACAAGGAAAAAAAAAGGCCAACTCTTATCATTTAATAATTTTTTATCCACTTTCTAGTTTCATGAGTCTTTGTATATGCTCTTAATTATAAGTAAGCTTTTAACATTTTTAAACAATCTCTTTATCTATTCACTTATTTATTAACAATGGTGGGGACTGAACCCAGGGACACTATACCCCAGTTTTCCCTAGCCCTTTTTATTTTTAATTGTGAGACAGGGTCTCATTATATTGCTGAGTTCCTGCTAAACTGCTGAGGCAAGTTGGCACTCCTCCTGCCTCGGCCTCCCAAGTCACTGGGATCACAGGTATACACCAGGCAAACAGTATCTCTTTTTAAAAACCATGCTTGAAAGTCAGATGTGATGATACATAACTATGAATCCCACCTACTGGGGAGCCTGAGGCAGGAAGACTTCAATTTCCAGGCTTGCCTTGGCAACTTAATGACACCCTGTCTTAAATTTTAAAAAAAAGGACTAGGGGTGCATGCCTATAATCCCAGCAGCTCAGAAAGCAGAGGCAGGAGAATCACAAGTTCAAGGCCAGCCTCAGCAACTTAGTGAGACCCGTCTCAAAATTCAAAAAAGGGTTGGGAATGCGGGGATGTACATCAGCAGTAGACTACCCCTGGGTTAAATTTCAAATACCAAAAGATAAATAAATAAATAATTTTTTTAAAGGTGATGAGGCCCAGTGTTAGAGCGCTTGCCTAGCAAGTGAAAGACTCTGGGGTTCGATCACCAGTTAAAACAAAACAAAACAAAAAAGAAATCATACTCTTCTAATTTGATAGAAATAACTTCTAATTCATGTTTGAAGGAATGATGACAGAATACCTAGCTAAGACAGACCTTCCTCTTGAGTCACAGCATAACAATGCCCTACTTAGAGCAAGAAAAACTGTTGCTGATGACTCAGTATTTAGTGACCTCCTCTTTAAATTTGTTATGAACCTAGTCCCTTATCTGTATGTAGCAAAATGAGTCTACACTGTGTTGTAAATGCAGACATCAGAACAAGTTTTAAAAAGTCCTTATAGAACTTCTGGCTCACATGAGGCCTGGAAAAATATCAAAATGCATAAAAGTAAGGGAAAATAACATTGTTAAAGACACTAAATAAGATTTTTTTTTATGCTGTTGGGAATAGAGTCCAGAACATCACACGTTAGGCAAGTGTCCTATCACTGAATTATATCCCCACCTCCTACTGCTGAAGATATTTTAAATGGGAAGTACACAGATATAAGCATGTGGAAAAAACAATTACTTCAAAATACTGAATTAATATCAGGAAAAATGTGAAAAACTACACTCAAAATAACATGAGATAGCCTAAAATCTAGGAAAAAAAAAAAAATATATATATATATATCTTAGACTGTGATTGCTTTTTTGTTTGGTTGGGTTTTTTCCCCAGAGTCAGGGATTGAACCCAGGGTCAGATGCATGCTAAGCAAGTACTCTATCAATGAGTTACATTCCCAGTCCTATACTTTTTTAAAAAATGCCTTGTAGACCTACAAAAATCAATTAGGCCTAAAAACAACAACAACAACAAAAATTAGGCTAGGCACTACAGTAGCTCCATGACAACACAAGCTGGATCCCCAGCACCCAAAAAAAAAAGATTTGGTCTACCTCTCCAACCTCATTTTTTTTTTTTTTTTTTTTTTTTTTTTGTCATTCTAACATACTCTGTTTCACCTATATGGCCACTGCGATTCTAGAATACACTACACTGTTCTTTGTTTTTGTTTTGTTTTGCTATGAGGATTAAACCCAGGGGCACTTTTCCACTGAGCCACAACTCCAGCACTTTTTTATTTTGCAATTTGGTCTCACTTAGTTAGTGAGGGCCTTGCTAAGTTGCTGAGGCTGGACTCAAACTTGAGATACTCCTGAGTGTCTGGGATTATAAGCATGCAACACCATGTCCAGCACTACACTATTCTTTGAATCAGGACCTCTACATCATCTTTCTTTCTGCCTGATATCTTTACATATACTTTTACTTCATTCAGATCTCCAGCTTCACAAAGATCTTCAGTAGTAACACTATACATACTCTCCCTTGTCATTCTTTATGATGGCAGACTGTGCAGGGATGACACCTATAATTATGTATATACTTGCTTACTTATTTACTATTTTCCCCACCAGAATATAAGCTCCACCATAAGAAGGAAGGAATCCATCTCTTATATCGATTTTTTTTTTTTTTCCTGTACCAGGGATTGAACTCAGGGGTACTTAACCACTGAACCATATCTCTAGCCCTTTTTAGTTTTTTTATTTTGAGTCAGGGGCTCACTGAGTTGCTGAAGTTGGCTTTGAACTTGAGATCCTCCTGCTTTAGCCATCTGAGCTGCTGGGATTACAGGCATGAGCCACTGTGCCCAGCTTCCCCATCCCCTGACTCCAAGTACTGGCAATTGGTACTTGCCACATGCCAGGCAAGTACTCTACCACTGAGCTATATCCCCAACAACTTTTGTTGTTCTTGTTGTTGAGACAGGGTTTCACTAAGTTACCCAGGCTGGCCTCAAATTTTCAATCCTTCTGCCTCAGCTTCCTAGTAGCAGAGATTATAGGAATGCACCACCATTCCTAGCCCATATTTACACTTTATCACCAGAACCTATTAAGATGCTCAAGTATTATGTTAAAAAAAAAAACACTAAATGAATGAAAGATTGAAAAAAAATTCCACTAAAAGTGTGTACCGCATAACTAAAAGCAATATGAAATATGCTTTGAACACCATATTGTGAGACGGTACAGAATACTAAATAAGGACACAGATCCTTATTTATACTAGCCCCCTTTCTCAAGGTCTGGGAGTGTAGCTCAGTGGTAGAGTACTTGCCTAACATGCATGATTCCCTGGGTTCAGTCCCCAAGCATCACAATAAAAGGGGAAAAAAGTTAATATGGTGGCTCTCCTCTTTTACTGTTACCAAGAATTTAATTTCTCCCTGTTTTGGTTTCCTCACCTGTTACATGAAGATTAAAATGGTACCCAACTCATAGCTAGTAACATGTTTAACTTGTTGCTATGATCCACAGTTAGAAAAGAAATATAGTTCTAGGAAATGTAGAGGAAAAAATGAAGTATCATGGTGAAATATCATGTTATACATATTCTTTTGTCAATCTGAGAAAGCAATCTTTTTGTAAAACATGAAACTACTACCCAAGGGAAATAATCCAAGAATAATACTACAACTTCCCTCTAACAGCATTTTAAAAGGGATAAAACCAGCTTAATCTCTACCAGGCACTGAAGGGTCTCAATTGTCTACCTCAACCTACTTTAAATAGGTCATTTTCCCTACATCAGGACTATATTTCATTTATAAAAACAACTCATCTTTCCCACATCTGCTCACCCTACTCCCTTTACCCTAAATGTACCCTTGATTTCAACAGCCTGAATTTTATTCAACCTTAAAAGATACATTCTTACTGTTACCTTCTTAATGAAACCTTGTCTGATCACACTACTAAAATGCTCCCTCTAAATTCTCATGCTGTTTTGCTGGAATTATTTCTTTTTTGCTGATTACACTAATCTCAAGTATGCACTTCTTTAAACCACACTGGATTATAAACTTCTAGAAAATATAGATACTCTTTGTGGAAGAATACCTAATATCTTTTGATATTTCTGTTGATACTTTGAAACATTCTGAGACCCAGAGTAAAAGATACATTTTACATTACAATCTAGTAATCATATACATACATAGGAATATATTTGTGCAGAGCATGAAATAATTCTAACTTCTAACTCCCAACCATACTTTCCCTTTATATGTTTGTCTATTTGTGGTGTTAGAGATTTAACCCGGGCCTCACACATCTAGGCAAGTGCTCTACCACTGAGCAAGCCTCCAGATGTTATTTCAATTTTTAAAACACAGATCCTGACCCACCAAACTGATTTAATGATCCACTAATTTATTAAACCTGCAGTTTGAAAAACCCTGACTTCTTAAGATTTAGCACAGTATTCTTTATGTACCCTATAGCTTGCCAACTGTTCCTTTCATTTGGCCTCAGCAATGATATTCCCTAAACCCGTAAAGTCAAAATTTTCAAGATTTTTACAAAAGTAAGCACTATTTATTAAAAAAATCTGATGTTGAGTGCAGGGATGCCCACCTGTAATCCCAGCAACTCAGAAGGCTGAGGCAGGAGATCATAAGTTTGAGGCCAGCCTCAGTAATTTAGCAAGGCTCTAAGTAATTTAGCAAGACTCTATTTTAAAACAAAAGACAAAAAGGGCTGAGGATGTAGCTCAGTGGTAAATCATCCCTGGGTTTAATACCCAGTACCAAAACAAAATAAAAATGAAAACAAAAATTTGAATGTTGGTTATTATTCTGAGTAAAGTTTTCTTCAGCTGTTGGGATTATCTTAAGTATGCTTACGTGACAGCCTGAGGGCGAACCACAACTCCACCAGTGCAACGACTGGGTCTTCTAGGAGAATCTGTAGCCATAGCTTCATTCATAAAACCTGTTTCCATAACAAAAAGGAAAAGATAGATTATCATTATCAGAGAGAAGAAGTAGGTTTTATGATTACTTACCAGACAACCCTTCTGAAAAATGCCTAAAAAGACTGGCATGGTGGCACAAACCAATAATCCTAGCTACTCAGGAGGCTGAGGCAGGAAGGATTGCCAAGTTTGTGGCCAGTCTCAGCAACTTAGCAATGCTCTATCTCAAAATAAAAGGGCTTGGGATGTGGCTCAGTGGTAAAGCACCCCTGAGTTTAGTCCTCAGTAGTGGGAAGGTTGGGGTATAAGGTGAGCCTACAAAGTACATTTGCTGAAATTTCTAGTACACCAGAAAGAGAAAATATTTTTTTTTTAATTCCAAATTATCATGAACCAAAAAACAGTTAAGGCTACTGCTGGACCCTTTGTTCTTTTGTTAACATACACTAGAAAGATAAGAGAATGATATGGGATGGAAATTGTAGCACAGGGACAATTAGATAAATATTCTACCTTTGTGCGTCAAAATTAAAGAATTTATTTAAATTTTACGTTGAGAGGTGAAAATGAACATGGAACATTTCAAGACTCAAAGGAACCGTGACATGATACCACTCTACTTTCTGATTAAACTTGTTGGGAATCTCAATAAGACAGCATGGCCACATTTAAATCATATTTTCAACCTCTGTCTATTGTAGCCCAATCTCGAGAGTCTAAATACATAGGTATATAAACTTGCATGGTGTGAAACGACCCCTATCCTTCCCCATTGCATCACTAAATCCTGATCCTTGAACATCTAATGAGTCTCTGAATCACTAAGGAGGTTTTAAAAGCTAGGAGTCTACTTGTTTAAGGTTAAAAGAGGACTGACAGCAATATTAAAGCCCAGAGCATGGAACTAATCGCGAAAGAACCCAAAAGCATCACTTCTAAGTAGGAAGCATTCTACCACCTTATTTGAAAACTCCCAAACTGATGAGTCCCATCTCCTACACCTTTTGCCCCAACTAGCCCAGCTACCCTTCCTTCCTCAGGGGATAGCTTTCAACTCCAGCCCCCTCATCCCTCTCCTTTCCATTCCACCCTTTCTTTTCCGAACCAGTCTTCCAATCCCTGTTCTTTAAGGGCCCTGTCATCTGAGGACCACTCTCGCCAGCTCCTCAGGCCCCACTCTTCCGAAAGACACTCACACAGGGCTATCCACTTAACCTCCAACGCTGAGCCACCGCTGCCCCCGGCCGCCCTCTGGCCCCTTGCCCTTCTCCCCTCCCCCTCTAGTCTCGACACCTCTCCCCCGTCGAATTCCTGCCAGTCAAACACTGCCCCCTCACGCTGCCTGCCCCTCGTCCGCTCCAAACCTCCCCAAAGCCAAAGATCCGCCAGCCCTCTCACCGGCCGCTCCGCCGGTAAACGCTGTTCTCCAGCTCCAGGCTCACTGTTTGGAGTCTCCCCTCGTGATTGACGGCTTCCACTTCCTACCACGCCTCAGCGGAACCACCCCGCTAGCCAATCCCAGAAGCAAACTGGCCCTGGCCGGGCACCGCCCTTGGAGGTCAGCTTCGCCAACCAGCAAGTAGAAAAGAGGCGGACCCGCCTCCTGAACAGATCCAATCCGCTGGGGCTGGAGGGAAAACACAACAGTATGTAAGTTCGGGTGAAGTCGATGTATCAGGTTCGGTTGCGAACGCAGTCAGGTAGGCAGGAATTACGAACATGTCTATTTTAGTGCCAAACAGTGCTAGTGGATTTGTTTAGGAAAAAAAAACATGGCCCAGACACCTGCCGACCTCTCCCAAACCTCTTAGACTGAGAACTAGAGGACAGGGAGACTGGTCTGTTTACATCGAATTCTCGCGACAGCTGGTTCGAAACTCAAAGCACGTGGACGTGGCAGCTGCCAATCACTCTTAGCTGACCATTCATCCGTCCCGAAACCGCCTTCTGCTCCGCCCTTTGCGATATGTTTACCTTCCGGGATCCTAGTCTGGCTCGAGCTCCACTGATCAGCCCTGGAACCGAGGCGGTGTTGTTCTGGGTAAGGGGCATGGCGATATTTGAGATTTGAGTCCCTTTGCAGAACCAGGAATGTCTTCTTACCACAGTTTACGTCTTCCTTACTGGAATCTAACCATTGTCATTTTTGTCATATTTTTTAAAAGAATAAAAATTGATGTATTGATCCGCACAGTCTTTCATTTTATTTCATTTGCAATACTTCATATTTATCAAATTTAATGATAACAACAGCTCCATGAAGATATAGCTTATTAATAGGCACAGTTTTGTAACTAATTGACTGATACAACAGAAAACATTAGAAAGATCTTAGCACAGTGGAGGAGGGAAAGATACAGTAGAAAAACTACTGCCTCGCGCAAGAAAACAGAATCGCTGGGCGCGGTGGCCGTACACCTGTGATCCCAGCGATTCGACCCGGGAGGCTCAGGCAAGAAGACTGCAAGTTCAAAGCAGCCTCAGCAACTTGGAAAGACTATCTCAGATTTTTTTTAAAAGAGCGGAAATGTGGTTCAGTGGTTAAGCGATCCTGGATTCAATCCCCGGTACCGAAAAAGAAAGCAGGAAACAAGAGCCCAGCGGGGCGACGCACTCCAGTAATCACCGCAACTTAGAAGACTGAGGCAGGAGGACAACTTCAAAGTCAGTATCAGCACATCAGCGAGGCCCTAAGCAACTTATTGAGACTCTGTCTCAAAATAAAAAGGACTGGGAATGTAGTTCAGTGATTAAGAGCCCTTAGAACACCCCCCCCCAAAAAAAATTGCTTCCTACATTAAACAGTATTCTGAATTTCTTCTGCTCTTACTGTCGTATATTTGGTTTTTTTTTTTTTTTTTTTTTTTTTTTTTTTGGTGGGGGGGGTTGTTGTTTGGTTTTGGTACCAGGGATTGAACCTAAGGGCACTTAACCAAGAGCCACATCCCAAGTCCTTTTTATTTTTTTATTTCGAGACAGTCTCACTAGGTTGCTTGCAGCCTAAGTTGCTGAGGCTGGCTTTGAACATGTGATCCTCCTGCCTCAGTCTCCTTAGCCACTGGGATAATAGGCCTGTGCCACCATGCTGGGTCATCTCTGGCTTCTTTATTGTCTCTGTAATGTGTATTGGGTGCTTCTATTTTTTGTAAATCCCCCCACACACATACCATCTACAACGTTAAATTCTTCCTAGGCAATAGATCAAGACTTCTACATTGCAGAATCACCCTCAACACCCAACAGCCATGAAACCACAAGTATTTAAAAATTAAAATTTATTTGAATGAAATAACTATTGTTCATGTGCTATCCAGAACCCAGAGCAGAATTAAAAACAAAATCTCAAGACCAGTAAGTAATAATGACAAATGGGATCATCAACATTTGGATAAGGTTTTCAGTTTACATAGTTGATTTTTGTTCTGCTTTTTGTTGTTTTGTTCGTAGTATAGGAGATGGTACTCAGAGCCTCACGCATACTAGGGAAGCACCCTACCATTGAGCTAACCCCCCAGACCTACATAACTTTTATTTATTTACTTTTTCTGGAACTTGGATTGAACCCAGGGGCACTCTACCACTGAATTACCTTCCCAGTCCCTTGTAAATTTTGAGATAGGGTGTAAGTTGCTGAAGCTGACCACAAACCTTCTCAGCCTCCCAGCTGGTGTGGTTACATACATGCCCAATTGTGCCCAGCTACAGAGCTGTTTTTATATGCATTGTTAAACTTTGTAACTCTTCAACTATTTCTCTTAAAAGCCATGGGAAAATAAAGCAAACAAAATCATAATGGATGTACCTGTGCACAAGTTCATTCATTCATGCATTCAATTAATATGAGTATCTATCAAGCGTTAGGTATGTTCTGAGTGGGGATACAGCCGTGAACAAACTGACAAATCATTCCAATTGCCCTTAGCCAAAGAATTTACACTCTGATGGGAAGACAGAAACAAACACAAATCGAGAAAGTAAAATGCTATGAAAAAAAGAATCCAGAAAAATACAAGCAGCAGATGGCTTATTTTAGATAATATAGTCAGGATGGGGTCACACCTATAATCCCTAGCTGTATGGGACTTGAGGCAGGAGGATCTTACCTTAGAGGTCAGCCTCAGCAATTTATTGAGATCCTGGCCTTCAAAAACAAAAAAATTAGTAGGGCTTGGCGATGTAGATCAGTGGTAAAACACCCCTGGGGACTGAACCCAGCACCACCCCCACCCCCCAAAAAGGAAAAGGTGGTTAAGTATAGTCCGGGAAGGCTGCTCAGGAGATACTTGTTTTTGTGTGTGTTGTTTTGTCTTGTGTTGTGTTGAACCCACAGCCTGGAGCATGTAAGTACATGCTCTAGTCCTGAGCAATACTCCCAGCCTGGAGAGGACATTTAAATAAAAAATCTCAAATAAATGAGGCAGACATTCTGAGAAAGAAGTAGTCCAGACAAAAGGATCAAATTACCGATTCCTAAGAAGAGTTTTAAGGAAAAACAAGAAAATCAATATGGCTGAAATAAAGTGAACTAAGTTGATCGTTACTGCAAACTAGTTAGGGAAGGTAAGGAATGACCAGATGCAATATGGTCTTATGCAGAATTATAAGGAGTTTCAATTTTTCTAGAGTGGGAAACTACTGGAGGAATTTCAGCTAAGAAGTATCATTTTTATTTTTCCTTGCAGTTTGGGGAGATTGAGCCCAAGGGATCGCCCATGCTAGGCAAGTGCTCTACCACTAACTACATCCCCAACCTTTTAAATTTTTGAGACATGGTCTCACCAAGTTGCCAAACCTGTCCTTGAATTTGTCTTCCTCAATTTCTGGAATTAAGTGGAATTATAGGTGTGCACCATCATGCCTAGCTAACACTTGAATTTTAACAGAGACAAAGCAATCAATTTTCTTACACAACTATGATGAATATTAATGATTTTTGTACCAGTCCTTTTCTATATATATAATTTATTTAGAGGTAGAGTCTCACTGAGTTGCTTAGAGCCTTGATAAATTGTGGAGATTGGCTTTGAACTTGTGATTCTCCAGCCTCAGCCTTCCAAGCCCCTGGGGATTATAGGTATGCACCAACACACCCAGCAATATTTTAATTTTCAATAAATTAAAAGACAGGGTTGTGCCATGCCTCTAGTTCCAGCTGCTTGGAAGGCTGAGGCAGAAGGATCACTTACCAGCCTGGGATACATATTAAGACACCATCTCAAAAGAAACAAAAAGAAAGAAAATCTCATTTAAGAAAAAGATAGCCAGGCTCAGTGGTGCACACCTGTGATCCCAGCAATTTGGGAGGCTGAGGCAGGAGGATCACAAGTTCAAGCCCAGCCTGGTCAATTTAGCATGATCCTATCTCAAAATAAATATATAGATAAGGATGTAGCTCAGTAGTAGAACACCCCTGGGTTCAATCTCCAGTATAGAAAGAAGGAAACAAGGAAAGAAAAAATGTTTCATTACTGATAGGAAAAACCTATAGTTTTTCCAGGCTGGGAGTATTGCTCAGTACTATATGAGGAAAAATTTCTCATTGGAATTTCTATGTTTGTAGATATACTATATAAGACAAACAGGGCCAGAGATACAAGATGTATCCCATTTGTTTACAATAAAAATGAATTAAAAAAAAAAGACAAACAGGGCAATAGAGTGGTGAAGTTTCTACATTCCACTTTAAGTGACCAATTATTGAGTATAAAAGAATGTATAATTCCTAATGTAACCACTACTTCTGCCAAAATATTTTGCTTCAAAAATTAAAATTTAAGTTCTTAACTTTTGTTAATGGCATAGTATATTTTACCCCCAAATATACTTAAGTTTTCAGGTATCTTTATGATGAAAATAGCATTGTTCATTGATGCTAGTACACACCTTATGGGGCTATTGCTCAGTAGCAGAGCACTTGCCTGTGTGAGTCTCCAAGTTTCTTATCCAGCACTGGAAAATATTTTTTTGAAAAATAAAGATTACATAATCCATTACATTAATCAAGTGCAAATTTTAACTTCATGTATAGGAATATTTTATTTACAACCACTAGGAGATAAACGTGAAAAATAGCTAAACAGACTTTAATATACACATATATTTGCTGAATTTCTACTTGGTGCAGCTAAAATATCATAGATATAAAAGATGGAAAATTCCTTCACAATGAATTGACTCCAAAATTGTCTATCAGTTGCTATGTCTTTATCTTGGAAAGATATGAAAAACAAATTCCTCAATATTCAAAAATCCTTAAGCTGGGGTTGTAGTTCAATGGTAGAGCACTTCTGGAATGTATGAGGCCCTGGGTTTGATCCCCAGTACCACAAGGAAAAAAAAAATCCTTAAAAACCAGCCACACAGGGCTAGGCATGTAGCTGTGGTAAAGCACATACTTAGCAAGCAGGTCCTAGGTTTAATACCCACCACAAAAGAATTCAAACCAACAAAGCAGCCACAAATAACATTTACCTCCATCATTGGTTCTCAATTAATCCTTCCATAGACAATTGGTATGCTTCCAAGTACATAGTTTCTAGTATATGTGACATAATCAATGTTGCATGTCTAAAATACATTTTTTAAAAATTTCATGCTGGAGATTGAACCCAGGGCCTCAGCCATACCAAGTAAGCATTGTATCACTGAGTTACAACCCCACCCCATGAATTAACTCACTAATCTCTCAATGAGATATCTTGCCTAATTAATAAAAATTTTTTTTCTCACAGAACACAATGCACCACACCAAAATTACATACTCATTGGTGTTTTAGTATTGTCCCTTTCCCCCCTATATTACAAAAGTATAAATAGTGGGGTGTGGGGTTTTTTGGTTTGCTTGTTTTTTTGGAACCCAACACCTAGGGGTTGGAACCCAACGCCTTACACATACTAGGCAAGCACTCTACCACTGAATTACATCTCCAGACCCTGTTTTATTCATGGTTAATCACTACATATTTCACCAAATACTCATAAATCATAATCATATTCTTTTTGGATATTTTGTTTCTATGCATTCTATATTAAAATTAAAAATTCAGTTTAAAACTGAGTATTACACATATTTTAAGTCATTACTCTAAAGCATTATCATAGCGCAATAGACTATTATTAATATATACCATTAAAACAAACCACCAACAAAAATCCAGTTACATGAAGAACAGCTCACTGATTTATTAGATGAACAAACATACTCATATAATCAATGAAAACTGTACGATATAAAATAATTTAAGAAATGTTGGGAATTAGCAGCACCATCTGTTATTGAAATAGCAAGAAAAACTTCACATATTTAAGCAAACACTAGAAGGTAACTATTTAAACACCTAATAATGCCATTGGTCTGGGAAGACTGAGAAGGGTATTGTTTTAGCCAAACACACACCAAGATTCAATGAGTATATCTGATGGTTAATGTTTTAGAAAAATGCTAATGAAGTAAAAGATACTGCATAGTGTTTTAATTAGGACAAGGAAACTAACATCCAGCTAACTTTAGCATGGCTCAACACTTCTATGAAAAATTTAGTTCTGAATTATGAAATTAGAAATAAAAAATAATTTTTAAAAGACACGAGTAGTCTCTAGGAAACATTAAGTGGAACACAGGTCACTATGAAAATAAAATACATCACTCTTCCAGTCTGCTTAATAATTTACTTTAAAAAGTTGTGTTGTTTTCATCACAAGTGGCTTGTACAAATTTTTAATAAGCATTTAAAAAGTTTAAATGTATTTCTAAAATCTAATAGATTCTTCCGATTTTTTAAAACATTTAGCCCTGTTGTCACAATTACTGTGTATCAGAATAAGAGACTGAGTTTGTGTGAAGGATACAAATTTACACACATTGTACAGCAACTTATATCCTAACATCTACAAAATTCACAATTATAATACAAGCAAATACAAGGCCAGGATAAAACTGTTAAATTCCAAAAAGTCAAACTGTATACTCTTTTTATTTTGTCCCCTTAGAAAAAGTTCAACTTCGGTGCCAAATTTAAAAAGCCCTCTTATATCCTAAGTTTGGAAAACTTTGATTCCCAGATACTTTTTAGCAAACACAGACAGTTTTCCTGTGCTGATGTAGTAAAGGATTTCCAATTTTTTTGTGGCCCCTAAGTCTGCGTCGCATGGTGAGTTTAACAGAGTTCTTCCTCTGTGAGGTTGTGGGGAGGCTTCCAGGTTGAGCACCACTACTTCGACTTAAGCCATTTCGTCTATGCTTCTTCATAAGGGGGCCAGAGTTGGATTCCTCCAATGTCCTTTTAAAGTTTGCTGGAGGGGTTCTTTCAACTTCTTGAGCTTTCATTTGACCAGGAGTTGACATCTTTAAATTTTTTTGGTCCAAGATGGTATTTGTTGAATTTGTAGGCACAAGGCCAACTGACAGGGTATTATTCAAAGAATCATGTATCCTTAAAGTCAGAGCTTTAGTGCAATTTTCTTCAAGTGGCTCTGGATCTTTTGAGGGTATAACCACAGCCTGGACACTCCCTCGAGCTATCTCAGCTGGGACCTCTAAAAAATTCTCTGAGAAGGCATTACTACGAACAAGAGCAGGTATATGGTCCTTAGAGTTGAGTCTTGGCCATTGATCCTCTTCCAATGACTGAAAAACAAGAAGGTAAAACAAATAAGAAATAATTTATCCTAGAACTCAATAAATCCATGACATATATTAGGCTCCTTATGAAGTGATTAAGATGGCAAAATTATGATAAATATTCAATCACTTATTTATTATACAGTCACTGTGTTACAAGGCTCTATGAGAATAACCTACGTGAGCAGAAGGCATATAAAGGTAATGATGACAATCCTGTCTTTGGGGTAACAGATAAAATAAGTAATCTATTGGAGTGGGTTAAAATTCATCTAGTCACAAGTATTTCCTATCTACTAGTGAGTAACCAAAAATAAGATACTTTAAGGAACAAGATTTCTAAAAAGAGCCATAGGCACAAATTTACTAGTACCTTCACTTTGTATCCAAACATAAAGATAAAAGTATTATAATCTATGTACATTTTAATTTTATGTGTAGCAACAACTAAATGCTAAAAAATAGGTCTAAAATGTGTGTTGTGCAGTGCTGGAGATAGAACCCAGGGCCTCATCCATGTTAGACAAGCTCTCTACCACTGAGCTACAGCCCCAGTCCCATAAATCTAATTGTTTTACACAAAGCTTTTTAATTTTCCATGGGGACCATCAAAAAAATTATTTCAAGAAGCTATTAATAGCATCCTAATTTTACGGTAATTCAAACATATGCCTACCTAAAATTTTGAAACCATTTGGATTTTTCTTTTTGAATGCTGGGGATTGAACCCAGGGGCACTCTACCACTGAGCTATATCACTAGTCCTTTCATTCTTTAGTTTGAGACAGGGTCTTGTTAAGTTCCTCACACTGGCTTCAAACTTGTAATCTTTCTGCCTCATCCCCCTGACCACCTGGGCTTATAGGTATGCATCACCACGCCCAGCTAGTTCAAAACCAAATCTTCCAAGTAGTAATATTTTATACAACCTTTGTCTTAATAGTTTTTCAAGGCAAGAATCAAAATGCATGGAAAGACAGTAGAATGAATCAGACATAACTTCCTTATGTTCATATATAAATACATCATGTACAACCACAAAAATGGGACATATATCCCATGTATATATGATATGTGAGAACACATTCTATTGTCATATATAACTAAAAGGAATAAAAAAGAAACAAAATGCAAATAACTCTCCCCCAATTGTGTAAAATTTCCCTCAAATAAACTCTCAACCATATTCATAAGATATTAACATTATTAACATATGTAGAGCAGTAAATGATGAAATATTATGACATCTTCCTCTGATACAATCCCACGTGAGTAAACACCTTTCTAAAAAGTTCTGTATAAATACATACTCATAGTAAGATAGTTTCCTTCAATGTGAAAGAAAAGAGAACCCGAAGCATACAGAATCTTGTAGACTGAAATATCTCAATGTAACCATAGAAGCAAACACCGTAAGGATTGGGGTGGGTGGCTTGGTACTGCACCAAATACAGTCTCTATTTTTTATTGAAAATATACTCTTGCTGGGCCCAGTGGTACATGCTTCTAATTCTAGCAACTCGGAAGGCTCAGGCAGGAGGTTTGCAAATTCAAGGATAGGCTGGGCAATTTAGCAAGACCCAGAAGACTCAAAGCAATCCTTAGCAAGAAAAGTGAAGCAGGAGGCATCAACACCAGACCTTAAATTATACTACAGATCCATAGTCACAAAAAAAGCATGGTATTGGCACCAAAACAGGTATGTAAGAGACAAACCCACATAAATACAATTATCTCATACTAGACAAAGGCACCAAAAACACACATTGGAGACAAAAAGTCTCTTCAACAAATGGTGCTGGAAAAACTAAAAATCCATATGTAGCAAATGAAATTAAACCCCTCTCTCTTACCCTACACAAATATCAACTAAAGTGGATCAAAGATGTAGGCACTAGAACAGAGACTGCACCTAACAGAAAAAAAAGTAGACCCAAATCTCCAAGCTTAGGAACTGACTTCCTTAGCAAGACTCTTAAAGTGCAAGAAGTAAAATAAAAAATCAGTGAATGGAATGGAATCAAACTAAAAAGCTTCTTCACAGCAAAGGAACAAATTAATAATGTGAAGAGAGAGCCTACAGAATGGGAAAAAAATCTTTATCATGCACCTCAGATACAGCATTAATCTTCAGCATATATAAAGAACACAGAAAACACCAAAAAAATAAATAAATAACCCATTCAATAAATGGGCAAAGGAACTGAAGAGTCACTTCACAGAAGAAGAAATACAATTGATCAACAAATATATGAAAAAATTCATTATCTCTAGCAATTAGAGAAATGCAAATCAAAAAACTACACTGAGATTCCATCTCACTCCAGTCAGAATGGCAACTGTCCAGAATATAAGCAACAACAAATGGTGAGGATGTGGGGAAAAACATACACTCATACACTACTGGTAGGACTGCAAATTGGTACAATCTCGATGGATAGCAGTATGGAGGTTCCTTAGAAAACTTGGAATGGAACCACTATTTGACCCAGTCATCCCACTCCCAGGTTTATACCCGAAGGATTTAAAATCAGCATACTACAGTGACATCAATGTTTATAGCAGCTCAATTCACAATACCTAAACTATGGAACCAACCTAGGAGCCCTTCAACAGATGAATGGATAAAGAAAATGTAGGATATATACACAATGGAATATTACTCAGTCTTAAATAAGAATGAAATTATGGCAGTAAATGGATGGAACTGAAAAATATTATGCTAAGGGAAATAAGCCAATTCTCAAAAACCAAAGGCCAAATGTTTTCTTTGATATTTGGATGCTAATTCACAATAAGGTGTTGCGGGGGGCAGAGAATAGATGTATTTTGAACTAGACAGTAGGGAATGAAGGAAGGTAGGGAGAGGGAGCATGGGGGTAGAAATGACAGAATGAATCAGACATTATGGCCCTATGTGCATATATAATAACATGACCTGTGTTAACTCTACATCGTGTACAATCAGGGGAATAAGAAGTTATACTCGATTTACATGTGATGGGTCAAAAAAGTATTCTACTATGATGTTTAACTAATTAGGATAAATTTAAAAATATGTTAAAATAAATAAATAGGGCCAGGAATGTGGCTTAGTGGTTAAGCACCCCCAATTCCAAATCCCCAGTATGTATGTATGTATATATGTATGTATAAATAAATAAATAAATAAATAAATAAGCTTTCTTTCAGAAGTCACTCATTCATTCATTCATTCATTCATTCATTATATACTGCATGGCTTATTGAAAGTCTGGTTATTCTTGCCTACTTTAACAGTGAATGAAAGGTAGCAATTGTTTGTTTTTTTAAGAGAGGGATCTCTATATGGTCCAAGCAGACCTCAAACATGTGATCTCCCTTCTTTGCCCTCCCAAGTAATGGGCATCAAAATTAATTCAACATTCTAGTATTAAGATAAAAGGAAAATTTCTTTAATACTGACACATGGTTTTCAATAATATCAATGAGAGTTTTGTGTCAGTTCATTCAATTATTTAACCTGGTCACAAGCATATTCTGGGTGATCACAGAAAAAAAATAATAAAAAATCATTGACAAAGAATTCATGCAGCTCTAATATAGAAACAGGTATACAACAAGACCAGCAGCAAATAAGTTCTGTAGCAGAAGTCTTCCTACTGCCAAATAATCACATGCCACTATTTAGGCACAAAAACAAGGAATAATCAAGCTATTTATAGGAATACCACATATTGCTGCAGCATAGATAACAAGGTTAGACACAGACTGAATTCCCTTATTAGAAAAAAGGAACTATTTCAGAGTTCACAGAATTTATTGTAATTACTCTTGCTGTGTCTTTTTTAAATTCACCAATTATTATTCTGACACTACAACTGCACTAGCTTTTCTTATCCCACTTCCTCCTTGAACTTTTCCTTTTCCTTCTCATTTTATTGGCACTCTGGGAATACATCACATCTGTTAGACCATGCAACTGCTTAAGTTTCTTAGACTCACCCCAGATTAACTTGTGGTGCTAATCTTTCTTGTTATATTCATTAAATATTTATTATATATTGATATTACTCCTTAAAAAACACATACTTCAAAATTTCACTGACTCGGGAGTCTCCTTCCACCTATGTTATAATCCAATATTAAACAACTAATTACAAATTATGCTTAAAACACAAGAGAAAGTAAATTTTACTTTTTCTGAAACCATCTCCTCTTTTCCCTCATCTTTCCTTCCCCATAGCTCTTGGCTTATAAAACAAAACTAAATTTAGTTCTGCACTACAGAAAGAACGGAGAAAGAAATGTGTGTCATAGCAATCCCTTAAACCAAGGAATTTACTCCAAAACAAAGAATAACACACACCAGAATCCAACTGAAGTTGACATGTCTGTAGATTTAACCTGACCGAACATGCATTGTCTAATATGAATAAACCTTTCTTTTTTTTGGGGTGTGTGTGCGTGTAGTGGTAGGGTACTGGATTGAACCTAGGGATACTATACCACTGGGTTGTATCCCAGTCCTTTTTATTTGGAGACAGGATCTCACTAAGTTGCCAATGCTGTCCCTGAACTTGTGATTATAGGCATGCATGTGCCACACTCAGCTAAATGTGAATAAGTCTTAACCAAACTGTCATTACATTTATTTAGATGTTATTAGACACAGGATATTGCAACAATGAAATAAATCAGCGATGTTAGTGAATACCTCCTTTTAAGTCAATTAAGGTAGGCAAAATAAAAGCAATTTATTGGGCAGATTTTCTTCCACTACTTGTTAGAACAATCAATTCTAATTATTCTGAATTGATCTAAATATTTCCCCATATTTGGAAAGGGGTAATTGGTTAACAACCAACCATCCCTGTATATAAATTAGTGCATGCAAAAATCTCTTTATCAGCCAGGTCTGCTGGCACATGAGCTCTAGCAACTCAGGAAGCTGAGGCTGAGGCAGGAAGATCACAGGCAGGCTGCCAGCGTAGCAATTTAGGGATAACCTGTATCGAAATTTAAAAAGAAACAAAAATAAAAATAAAAGGGCTAGGACTGTAGCTCAGTGCTTACCAAAACCGACAACACTCCTTACTTTAACTTTGGTCTTATTTTTAGGTGATTATATCTCCTAAATTTGAGGTTTGTTTCTTTCTGGAGACAGGGTATCACATTACCCAGGTTTGTCAAACTTATAGGTTCAAGCAATCCTCTGGCCTCAACTTAATATATATATACATATATATTTTGTTGTTGTTGTTAGAATTGAGTATTGAACCAAGTGCCTTGCACATGCTAGCTAAATACTCTACATCTGAGCCACAATACCAATCCCCCTTTTTAAATATTTTTTATTTAACTATTTTTAAAGATTTTAACCTTTATTTTTTTTAAACATAGTGCTGAGCATCAAACCCAGTGCCTCACAAATGCTAGGCAGGCACTCTATCACTGAGCTACAAACCCAGCCCCTCAATTTTATTTTGAGACAAATCTTGCTAAGTTATCCATGCTGGCCTCAAAATTGTCCTCTTGCCTCAGCTACCCACATAGGTAGAATTACAGCTATGTGCCACTGTGCCTGGCCTAAGAAATAATTTTTAAAATGTATTTTGTGTACAGTTTTCCTAATGCCAATCAACAGACAGAAATAATTTTTAATATCAGGTCAACATTAAGAGTGTTTATTCCAAACACAATACTCACTCCCTTACTGATACATAACCCTAATGTTTCCTTCTCTATTCTAACTAAAAGTCAGTTATTCAAGAAAATCAGGAAACTAAAAAGTAGTGAATACATACAATATTCAGAAAAAGGTAAGTAGCCAGGCATATGGTGCACACCTGTAATCCCAGCAACTTGGGAGGCTGGGGTAGAAGGATTATAAGTTCGAGGCCAGCCTCAGCAACGTAGTGTGACCCTGTCTCAAAATAAAAAAATAAAAAGGGATGGACATGTACCTCAGTAGAAGAGCACCCCTGGGTTCAATCCCCAGTACCACAGGGTGGGGGAGAGAAATACACAAGTAAACATAAGCTCCAAATTGATTGTTTTAAGAGTTTCAAAGGAAAGAAAGCTTTGACAAGGAATTTCCTTAAGAAAATTACTATAAAATAAATGTCCATTTTTTTTGGGTAGTGCTGGGGGTTTGAACCTAGGGCCTTTAAGAATGCTAGGCAAGCATTCCACCACTGAGCTACATACCCAGCTTGTTAATTTCTAAATGAAAAGATTCAATTTTATCATATATATATTTTGCCATATACACGTAAAGTTAAAATAAAAGGCAAAACAGTAATAATAAATTTCCACCCCAAATTAAAAGTTCGACAAAAAATTGCCTAATATACAATATGAAGTTATTCTGTATTTCCCATTTTAATGGTGAATCCACTCAAAATACATTCTCAGAAAAGCAGGGTAGCCTTGTATTATATTAAAGCAATTATCAATATTACTAATTTTTTTATTGTAAACAAACGGGATACATGTTATTTCTCTTTGTGTACATGGAGTAAAGGCATACCATTTGTGTAATCATAAATTTACATAGGGTAAAGTTGTTTGATTGTTATTTTTTCCCTTCTCCTCCACCCCTCCCACCCCTTTTTTCCCTCTATACACAGTCCTTCCTTCCTCCATTCTTGCCCCCCTTCCTAACCCTAACACTAACCCCTCCCACCCCCCATTATGTGTCATCATCCGCTTATCAGCAAGATCATTCGTCCACATTACTAATTTTTGATAGGAAAAAATAGAATGAAAACATAACCAAGTATTTGAGGTATTAATAAATTAGAAAGGGGAAATGTGGCACCCATTTAAATTTGTTTCTCAGCATGTGTTAAATTTATTTGATATTAACATGTTTAAGAAATAGGAATGATGTTTCTCATTCCTGTTAATAGACATTCAGTTCCAAGGTCTAAAATTCTAAGGGCCAGTACAATTTTGATTCTGTATGACCTATCCAGACTGTTTAATCTCTCAGTCATATTACTGATACATGGAATTGATAATATAATACTGATATTAATACCATTTCTGAGTTATGAAGTTCAATTTATCAGAGTGCTTCACAAACTTCCAAAAGCTTTAGAAATGTTCACAGCATCAGAAGGGGATCGATAAATTCCAAACGCTAATATTCTTCAGGGAATCCAAAGACTTTTCTAATAAGTACTCTATACACACAAGCTGGCATTCAGATTAGTACTAATGTGAAGCTAGCTCTCTGACAACAAACTATATAACAAAGATCCATCACCTTGAACTTAACTCAAAATTCCATTTTATCAATAATCTAAAATTTATTTGTAGGCAACACTAACCAAAGGAATTCTATCAAAACATAACTTTAAAACTACAGAATTGTATACCTTGACTGGTGGTGTAGAACATGGAGAAGGAGTCATCACACAGGTTTCTTGACTATTATAAGAAGGGCTATCAGTCAGGTTCAGATAGAGCTCATCTTCATTGGTGAAGTGTCCCTGATTGTCCACTCCTGGAGAGATGCAGATTACTATGGCACTAGTGTTATCTGCCCGGAGCATACGCTGCCTCCAGCGGCCTAGTGCCCGATTCACAAGCATTTTGGCACAAGATTGTCCAGGCTCACCCTATATTAAAAAAAAAAAAAAAAAAAAAAAAAAACCAAGAATGTTGATTCACATTTAGTCACCACTAAATCTGTATTAAATTAAAAAATGGGTATTCAATGTGACCTAAGTAAACAAATCTCCCAAATTTTCAAACATTGTCCATAATTCCCATAGTTATATTAATGAAGTACATTTCTAAATTTTTAAAATTAATAATAAAGACCTCATTTCTTTAAAGGAACTCCTACAAACAAAAAATGTTGACCCAACATACAAATTATTAAAGGATACAATAAAAATTCAGAGATAAGGAAATATAAATAGCTCTCTCTAAATATAGATATATAAAGTCAGTGTCATTTCTAAAAGGAAAAAAAGTATTAAAATTAGTTAAAGTATAAAGAGAAGATATATACCAATAGAAAGAAAAGAATCTCATGTTATGTAAATAAATATGCCTTGGAATAAAAAAGCACCATGTATGAATTCAAAATTTGCTACATTTTGGGCTGGAGACATGGTTCAGTGACAGAGCATGCACCTACCTTGCATGAAGCGCTGGGTTTAAGCCCTATCATTGCAAACAACAAACAAAGCAACTGCTAAAACTTTTGGGGCTGGGGATGAGGTTCACTGATACAGCATGTACTTAGTCAGCATGCACCGGCCCAGGGTTCAATCCCAAGCACCAAAAGAAAAAAAAAAATTTTTTTTCCCTAAGTTTCAAAGAATAGAATAGAATAGAAATGAAAATTATGTGTTCTAAAAATAGGGCTAAAATATCTTAGACTGTATTTGGAAACTTTAAAAATTATATTGTATGTAATGTGATAAAAAATTAATGAAAATACAAAACTATTAATGCACTATATAACATACTAGGATGCATATACAATATAAATGTATTAGAGCACTATTAGTAGTATATAAATTTACTTATAATTAACTGTATACAATGTACAGTAATTCATGTGGATGTCTTCTATCCCTAAAATTTATATATTCAAATGGGATAAAGAGTTGGGTTTTTTCCCCATCTTCTTGGGAAAATAGGAAATCCTCTTCATTTGGGATTATTTCATCTTGGATGTATTATAGTATTCCTACAACACATTAATGATTGCACATTGCAAATAACTCTGCTCAGTTACTTTATTTGAACTTTTAATATTGGGGCTGGGGTGTAGCTCGGGGAATAGCACTAATCAAGCATGCACAAGGTCCTGGGCTAGATTAGAAAGTTGTTTGATTCATTCTGTTATTTTTTACCTTCTCCTCCACCCCTCCCACCCCTCTTTTCCCTCTATACACAGTCCTTCCTTCCTCCATTCTTGCCCCCCTCCCTAACCCTAACCCTAACACTGGAAAGGAACACACACACACACACACACACACACACACACACACACACAAGGTCCTGGGCTAGATTACCCACACTAGAAAGGCACACACACACACACACACACACAAAGTCATCCATCCTTATGATCCAAAGATAAGTCTCACTTTTTCATATACATTTTATACATATACATTTTTTACCACTACCTTCTCCCCCCCTTTCTTATACCTTCTTTGCCCAATTCTATAATAAAGATCTCCTAGTGTCATAAAATAAAGGAACTAATCAAATTACAACTTGAGTCTTCTTAGCTTATATTTTCTGAAAATATTTATAATACAGGGATTTAACTATTGCTACTTGCATAGTGTTTTAGTAGATATATTTTAAAATTAATCAAATTGATTTTATGGTCACAACCTGTGCATACTTTAATAAAATTCCTTCATGAGTCAATTTATACTTTTTTAGATAACTAACAAAATTTTCCTTTTTCAAATTGATATAAAGTTGTTTCAATTGTGATTTAAAAAAAAAAAAAAAAAAAAAAACTTTACTCTTTTGGTACTGGGAACTGAACCCAAAGGTGCTTAAACTGAACTACATCCCCAGTTCTTTTTATTTTTATTTTTAATTTTTAAACAGGATCTCACTAAGTTGCTGAGGCCGGTCTTGAACTTGTGATCTTCCTGCCTCAGTCTCTACAGTAGCTGGGATTAACAGGCATATGGCACCACCACACTTAGCTAGAGATATTTGTTTAAGTGGAGCTATGTCCACTCACTTTCTGTGCATTTTTGCTTGTTCTAAGAATATCAAGCATACCTCACCTGTCTTTTTAATCTTCCCCTACCCAATTTTGTGAATCTCTAGATCATTAATTTCTGTTCTTTACTATTTTTATCATCTATTTGGAGGCTTTATCCCCTGATGGGTTTTTCTTATATATAGCTTCCTGACTAGATCGCTGAGATCCAAAAATCCTAATTTCAAAGATGTTAAAAAGTGAAAAAAATATGCATCTCAGAATTTAGGAAAGTTAGCATAATCTCTAGTGCATCAATCTATCACATTACCCAAAGAATATCACTTTCCAGACACTAGCTGAGGACTCACTGAAGTATGCTCCTCTCTTTCACTTTTTTCAGTATGCCTGTTTCTCTTCCCAGCAAAGTTTCATGAAAAAATAAATTCACATAAGCCATTTTCACTACCTTACCTACATTTTTTCTTCAGCTCACTATAATTCTACAGATTTGGATCCCCTTACATTTTGTCCTTTTCAACCATACAGTCTTGCTAAGTGATCTCATATGGTGTCAAAGATCTTCTAAACTATGATTAACTCACAACTTAGTTATTTCCAGGCTTCGCTCTCGAATATGTATAACTGCCTATTGACACTATCTACCTAGATAAACCATCTAGATGGATACCGAGAAGTCGATATGTACCTCCAAGTCAATATGTCTACTACATATGAACTATACACTTTCTGTCAAATAAAATAATGTGCTGCTTCTTAAAATTATCTCCCCAGGGCCAAAAAGTTGGATGTTAGCACTTTTTTCCTCTTTATAAACCCAAATGCCATCACAATTTATCACTCATGTATTTCTTCTGCTTTTGTTTTTAACATTGTTGCCTTAGATTAAACTTGCCAATTTTCTTACTTGGAATATAACATTAGCCCCTAAAGAGGAACTCTACTATACCCATTAATAAAAGTTTCATCACATTAGCAACAAAGAATATGAAGAGAGCTGGATATCTATTGTATAATTCATAAAAATTCACCTTCTCTTTGGGATCCTTCACTAATCATTGCTACCACCCATTCTTCAATATCAAACTTGTACCTGGCTTGATTTTATTAGTGGGCTAGATATTTTTCCTATGCCTCCTAATAGATACGCTCATATCCATTACTGTCTACTCTCTATTTTAGCTTCACTGTGCCATAAGCAAACTTTCTAAAATCAGCTTTTCAATAACTTTCTACTACCTGATTATAAACATTTAACTCTGTGACACATCAACCAAAACCTTTTTGCCTTATCTCCTTTCATGTCCAAGGCACACCAAGCTACTTGTGAACCCTGAAACCTCAATACTCATATTTGAGTATGAGTGTCATACTCAAATACCTCTCCTTTTTGACTTTATACATGCTATTTCCCACTCATGGTAAGCTTCTCCCTTGGTCTATTACCTGGAAAATTCACCCCATCATTAAGACTTGTCCAAATATCACTCTCTTCTAGAAATGCAGTCTTTCTGAGTTTCCTTTCTCTCCTTCCCAGTTCTTATAGACTTGTTGTAATTATTGTTATATGGATGCTTCCTTCAATACTCATTCTGAAAACGTTTTGGCAGACTACAAAACTGGCTTTTGTCCTTGTCATATCATACAAAACATCTTCCAAATTAATTCTAAATCCAGACAGGCACAGAAGCACATGCCTATAATTCCAGTTACTCTGGAAGCTGAGGTTGAAGGAGCCCAAGTTCAAAGGGGTCAGCTTGGGCAACTTATCCAGATTGTTATCTCAGCAATCCAGTCAGGAAGCTATATAAAAACAAAACAAACCAACAACACCTGAGGAGTAAGCCCAGTGGTACAGCACTGCCTAGCATTTGAAGCCCAGGGTTCAACCCCTAGCACCGCCTATACCACAAATCTATAATCCATGAAACAAAATAATTTTCATGTCATTTAATCTTCTTTGATATCTGACAATATAATACACTAGGTCTCAAGGCAATAAAATGAATCAAGACAACTCTAAGCTTAAAGAACTCACAATCTAAACAGATTGATACTTATAAAATGCACAGTACTTTTATTTTAATTATTTATTTTTATGTGGTGCTGAGGATCAAACCCAGTGCTAGGCAAACATGTGCTAGGCAAGGGCGCTACCACTGAGCCACGACCCCAGCCCTACATACTCTATGAGTGGTTTGGTTTGGGCTGTTTTGGTTTGGTTTGGTTTTTTAGGGGGTTGAGTACTAGGGAGTGAAGTCAGGCCTCTGATAAACTATACCCAGGCCCATATATTCTGTTGATAATAAAAATATTCAGTCCTAAAAAATAAGTACTAAAACTACTGAGTAATTTCTCACCATCAAGTATTTTTTATCCTCTTGGTCCTGGCACATTGAGATGGCGTCTTGGGGAGGAATCATATTCCAAAGTCCATCACTCCCCAAGATGATATATCTGTGCTTCTGGGGATCAAGAGTGTGGACACTTGTGTCTGGTTCAGGTGATACCACGAACTCACCACTGAAGAAATCATAGCTCCACAAATCACCTGGGGGAAGAAAGCAGAAGTAAGTAGTATTATTTCCAAGTCAATGGTATCAGATCATCAGATTAAAGGAAAAAAATCTAAATGTTCACTTCCATAGATACAGAAAAGTGTTTAATAAAATCAAAATCCATTCAAAGCCAGGTGCAGTGGTATATGCCTATCAGCCCAGCAGCTCAGGAGGCTGAGACAGGAGGATCACAAGTACAAAGTCAGCCTCAGTGAAAGCAAGGCACTAAGCAACTCAATGAGACCCTGTCTCTAAATAAAATACAAAATAGGGCTGGGGATGTGGCTCAGTGGCCGAACACCCTTGAGTTTAATCCCTGGAAACCACTCCCCAAAAAAATCCATTCATAATTAAATACTTGCCAGCAAACCAGGAAAAAGGATACTCCCTTAACTTGATGATGAATATATATCAGAACTCCATAACAGGCAGGCAAGGTGGCACACGCCTGTAACCACAATAACTTGGGGAGGCAAAGGCAGAAGGATTGCAAGTTGGAGGACAGTCTCTATAATCTAGTAAGACCCTATTCCAAAATAAAGAAGAACTGGGGATATAACACATAGTAGAGTACTCCTAGGTTCAATCTCCAGTAGGGAGGGTAGGAGGGATGAAGGGAAGGAAGGAAAGAAGGAAGGAAGGAAGGAAGGAAGGAAGGAAACAAATTTTACCTCAGTAATAGAAGGCTTGCTTTGCAAATGGGAGGCCTGGGTTTAATCCCCAGCATCTGGAGCAAACATCTTACTTTTATTTTTTTGGTACTAGGTACTAAACCCAGGGCACTTTACCACTCAAGCCACAGCAATAATCCTTTCTACTTTTTATTTGAAGACAGTGTCTCACTAAGTTTATTTTGAGACAGGGTCCCAGGTTGGCCTCAAAATTGTGAACCTCTTGCCTCAGCCTCCTTAGTGGCTGGGATTACATGCCCATACCAACATTCTAGGCTCATCTTACTTAAAGGTAGGCTATTGAAAGTATTCCTTTCAAAATGAATAAAAAAGAAAACTAAAACCATGTCTAGTGTCATCATTTGTCTTCCAATACTATACTTGAGTTCCTTCTGAGAACAGTAATATGATAAAAATAAGTAATTTGAAAAAGCAATGAGCAACCATTATTTATAGATAATTTCATTTTCACATGGAAAGCCAAAAAGAAATTAACTATTATAATTAACAGGAAAATAAAGGTAGTAAGGTTGTTAAATATGAGCCTGATATATAGAAATCAACTGTATATGCAATGGTAATGTAAATTTAAATGTAAATTTAAAACAATTCCATTTAAAACATGAAACAAATGTACACACTTAAGAATAAACTTAACAAAAGTTTCAGAAGTAAATAGGTACCAGTAAGAGGTGTTAAAGATGAGAGAGCTCTCTATAATTTTTAAAAAATTTGCCATGGTTGGTGGTATATACCTATAATTCCAGAAACTCAGGAAGCTAAGGCAGGAAGATCAAAAGTTTGAGACCAGCTTCAGCAACTTAGCAAGACCCTGTCTCAAAATTAAAAAAAAAAAACGAAAAGGACTGGGGATATAGCTCAGTGGCAGAATGTCCCTGGGTTCAATCCCCAGTATCACCACCCCCTAAATAAAAAAAATTAGAGTTTATTTTTGTTTTGTGATACCAGGAATTGAACCAAACCTTTGCACATGCTAGGAAAACAAACACTCTACCACTGAGCTACATCCCCAGTCTTTTAAATTTTGTTTTTATTTTGAGACCGTATTACTAAATTGCCCAGGCAAGGCTACAATTTGGGATTTTCCCACATCAGCCTCCTGAGTAGCTAGGGATTACAAGCATGCACCACCAGGCCCAACTTCTCTGATTCATAAAAATAACAGACTGCATATATTGCATTTGGATTGTGTGAACTTAAGTGGATTCATTTATTAATTCTAGTAATTTCCTAGGAAATTATTTGCATTTTTTAAAGCAGACAATCTTGTCTTCTCTGGATAAAGATGGTTTGAATTATATGCTGAATCATGAGATTAGGCTTCATATTTTACCTCTAAATACTAATATTTCAGCATGTATCTCCTAAACATGTGGATGTTCTACATAACCATACTCGGGAATTTAATATTGACACTATATTGTATAAGATAAAATCCATGTTTAAATTTCCCAGTTGTTCCAATAATGCATTTTTAATATGCAAGATTTATTTAAGAATCATTTATTACATTTAGTTGTCAAATTCTGTTGTTTTTAACACAGAAAAAGTTCCCTAGATTTTTTCTTTGCTTGTTTTTGTCCTTCAAAGAACTGACAGATAAAAAGAGTTCAAGTCAGTTGTATTACAGACTAACCCTTTAATTAGACTCCTCCTATCCCAAAGTTATGGATGTAGCTCAGTGATAAGACTACTTACCTAGCATGGCAAGGCTGTTGGACACCCAGCATCATAAGCACACACACACACAAAACTTGTTCCTCACCAAAATATGCCATATTTAGCATTTATTGATGATTCTTGCATCATCCACCTTTTTTTTTTTTTTCTTTGCAGTACTGGGGATTGAACTTCCAGTCTTTTTAAAAAAAATCTTTTTTTTTTTTGAGACAGGGTTAAGTCTCACTAAGTTGTTGAGACTGACCTTCAAGCTTACAATTCTCTTACCTTAACCTCCCAAATTGTTGGGATTACAAGCATGCTCCATCATACCCAGCTTACATGGCTTTATCTAAGATCAAATAACTATTAAGGGTCAGAAGTGAGCCTGTAAACTAAAAGTTTGGTGTAGGTTTGCTCACCAAAATAGAATCAGAGAATGTCATTTCCATAGGTCCTAAAGGAAGGAGACTTAGACATTGGCAGACATGGTTGTTGACTGCCAGCTGGTCATTTCCCCTTTTTACTCTACAGAGGGCGCTGAGGGACACCAAAAGAGAGGAGGCCCGGTCCAGATTCCAAAGAACTCTCATTTGCATGTTCCTTTGGCACCTAGCAGCCAGCAGTCCACAAGATAACCCAGAAAATTTTTGTACCCCCTCAATCTGTGAGTGACTTGCATGGAATTTCCCCAACAACTTTTGCCTCCTTTTATCCATACTCAAAATGCAACAAAATCATTTCTTTAAAACACAAATCTAGCCAGGTGTGGTATTGTACGCCCGCAATGCCCGTAACTCAGGAGGCTGAGGCAGCAGGATCACAAGTTTGAAGGCAGACTCAGTAATTTAGTGTGGTCCTAAGCAACTTACTGAGAGTTCGCCTCTAAACAAAATATAAAAAGCACTGGGGATGTAGTGCCATGGTAGAGTCCCACAGGGTTTAATTCTCAGTACAAAAAAAAAAAAAAAGTTAGACATAAGACAGTGTTAACCAAGCAACAGCTTCATACACCTTGTTTATATCGTATCTCTATTCCATTAAGACGCTACATCAAGTGATTGACCTATACCATTTGGTTTATATAAATACACTCTGACATTTGTACCACAATAAAATCACCTAATAACACTTTTTTTGTGTGTGTGTATATACTGGGAATTGAACCAGGGGCACTTAACCACTGAGTCACATCCCCAGCACTTTGCATTTTTTATTTTGAGACAGGGTATCACTAAGGTGCTTAAGGTCTTGCCTAGTTGCTGAGGCTGGCTTTGAACTTGTGATCCTCCTACCTCAGCTTCCCAAGTTGCTGGAACAACAGGTGTACACCACCATGCCTGGCCTAAGGACATTTTGCAGAGCATATCCCCATCTTTTAGTGACTATATAATGAAGGATCTAAAATTAGCATTTTCACCTAGACTAGAGAAACACATTAACCAGTTTTGTATACGTAAAAGACTGTCATGCAACAGGCAAAACAAGAACACTGCCCTGTTTTTGTTTTAGCACACAAAACCAGGGCTGATATCTGAAAGATTCAGGGAAGCAAACTTTTTTTTTTTTTTTAGTTGTAGATGGACACAATACCTTTATTTTATTTATTTACATGGTGCTGAGGATCAAACCCAGTGCCCCACAAACGTGAGGCAAGCGCTCTACCATTGAGCCACAACCCCAGTCCAGAGGCAAACTTTTAACTCATAATAAAATAACAATTATATCAGTTCAGTAATGTAAGTTTGTGTTTTGTTAAGTAAAGATTACTGATGATATTCAAACAAGGATTGAATTACTTGTCTGAATTACTCTAGAGTATCACTGGACTGTGTACGAATATCTGAACCAGAAAAAAACAGCTGATTTTCCTGCTACCTCTATACCAGTCCCTCTCAATTTTCTTCTTCTATACAATAACTTATGGGTTTCAAAATTTACTTGAAAAGCTTGACACACACACTCATGTAGACAAAATAACTTGACCCATCTACTTTGATTCACCTTACCTAGAGTAAGATCCTGGCCTCAGTTCAATGAGTTCCCTGTTTAAAAACAAACAAACAAAAAACCTCAGCCACATGTGATGGCACATGGCTGTAATACCAGCTACTGGGAGGTTAATGAAGGAGGATCTCAAGTTCAAGGCCAGCCTCAGCAACTTGGTGAGGCCCTATCTCAAAAGAGAATTAAAAGGGCTGGGGAGGTAGCTTGGTGGTAAAGCACCTTCCTAGCATGCACAAGGCACTAGGTTCAATCCTGAAAAACAATAAAATGGGGGGAAAAAAAAAAAACCTTCTGCTGTTTGTTTATTTGGTACTGGGGATTGAACCCAGGGGCAACTTACCACTGAAATACATCCCCACTCCTTTTTATTTTTATTTCTGAGATCAATTCTCACTAAGCTGTTTAGGGCCTTGCTAAATTGCTGAGTCTAGCCTCAAACTTGAGATTCTCCTGCCTCAGCCTCCCAAGTCACTGGGATTACAGGAGTGTGCTCTGCACCCAGCCCCTCTGGTATTTAAGTAATATCAATTCTTTGCCTCTCATGCCCCCTATTTTTTGCTGTTGTTTTGTTTGTTTGTTTCCAGTACTGGGGATTGAACCCAGGGGTGCTTTACCACTGAGCTACATTCCTAGTCCTTTTTTTTTTTTTTTTTTTTCATTTTCATTTTGACACAGCATCTCACTAAATTCCTAGACTGGCCTCAGACTCCTGAGTTCCTGGGATTAGAGGCATGTGCCACCATGCCCAGTCATGCCCCCATTTTCAATGCTCACTGATGATACAAATGGTGGTAGTCAACCAAACTTACCTTCTAACCTGAAATGTAAGCAGCAGCTAATTATCATCTTCTCCCCTTCTTTTTCCTTGCTAACAACTGGAAGATTAATAGTATTACTTGCTTATACTATGAATGACCTCAGTAACTTAGCCTTCTAGTTCTGCAAAAAAATCTATAAAATACGTAAAGCACCTAGAGTATTACAAGTGGTTTCTAAATGATATTTCTGCCTCCAATTTGATCTCCCTACAATCTTACTCATACAATAGTCTAAAATGATCCTCAAAAACAAACTGGATCGTTTCACTGACCCAGTTCAATAAATAACAATAGTAATAACAACTAACATTTATAGAGTACTTACTAGGTGCCAAGCACAATTCTCAACATTTTACATGTATTACTTCCACCCAATAATCACAACAGTATGAGACAAATATCTGCTATAGTTTGAATGTGTCCCCTACAAAACTAATTTTGAAATTTAACTGCCCTATCACTATATGAAGAGGCAGGACCTTTAAGGCAATTAGGCCATGAGAGCTCCACCCTCACTTGTAAGATTGGTGCCTCTAAAAAGGTGAGCTTTCCCTCTCTTGCCCTGTCTCTCTCCCTCTCTCTCTCTCTCTCACCTTCTTGCTTCCTCCATGTGATGAGGCATCAAGGTCCTCACAGATGCCAGCATCTTGATACCAGACTTGCCAAACTCCAAAACTGTGAGCCATGAACTTCTGTTCATTATAAAGTACCTGGTCTTCTGTTACAGCAATGCAAAATAGACAGAAGACAGTACCAAATTATTAGGTCCCAATTAAATGAAAAAAGCTATGTCACAAAATCTAAGTAATCTGCCCAAGTCTGCACAATAAATAATAGTACTAAGAATAAAAAATAGGCATTTTGGCTCTAACGTCCACCTCTTTACCAATATGGTATACTTTCTCTCCTATTTTTCTCTTCCTCTGTGTGTGTGGTACTTGGGATCAAACCCAGGGCTTCATGTATACTAGGCAAATTGCTGAGCTACACCCAAAAGCATTTATTTCTTTTTTTGTTTTTTTCCCACCTTCTCTCTCTCCAACTCCCCAGTTCTTCCTTGCTCTGTCTATTTCTTCGACGGAAGACACAATATGTTGTCAAGACTGGCCTCAAGCTTGTGGGCCCAAGTAATCCTTCTGCCTCAGTCTCCCAAGTAGCTAGAATTACAGGCATGCACCACCACACCCAATTTTTTAAACTTTTATTTTTATTTTTTGCAGTACTGGACGTTGAACCCAGAGGTGCTCTACCACTGAACTATATTCCCAGTCCTTTTAAAATTGTTTTATTTTGAGACACATTTCTTGCTAATTTGCTAAGGCTGATCTCAAACTTGAGATCCTCATGCTTCAGCCTCCTGAATCACTGGGATTATAGACATGTGCCACTATACCTGGCTTACAATTTCTTAAAAATATTTTTTTCTTATTAGATTTGATAGTCTAGAATAGAGAATCTGTTCAGCCTACATGGAATCATATGCTCCTCCTCTTCTATATTTTATTAAAAGACACTGAACTGGAGTATTTAAACTAAGACTTCACATAGCACAAGAGATATAATTTCCCAAAAGGAAACCATAGTATTATTTGAAAGGAAGCAAGATTGTACCCTGGGTACACTTTTTTCAATCCAAATGTCCACTAGACATCTACAGGCCGGCCCTGGCAAGAGATGACTCTGCTGTTTTCCTTTGCCCCTTTCCCTCCTTCAGATCTTACTTAAATATCACCTCCTTAACAAATGTTCCTTAATCATCCTTTCTAAAGTAGCTCTCTCCTGTTATCCACTATCCCTCCCATCAATTACTGGCACATCACTTGTTTAATTCCTTTAAGGATGACACCTTTTGGAAAGATTTTCTCATTTGTTTATTATCTATTCCCCCCATTAGGTTATTATTATTATTATTATTATTATTATTTTTATTATTGTTTATTATTATTTCCCCCATTAGGTTATAGACTCCATGAAGAATAGGACTACATGCATTTGATCATCAAAGATCAGTAAGAGATTATATATAGTAAGTACAATGATCATTTTATAAGGCAAATCAGGTAATCCCAGTGTCTCAGGAGGCTGAGACTGTAGGATCGAGAGTTCAAAGCTAGCCTCAGCAACAGTGAGACACTGTCCCTAAATAAAATACAACATAGGGCGAAGGATGTGGCTCAATGATTGAGTGCCCCTGAGTTCAATCCTCAGTACCAAAACAACAAAATAAATAAATAAAAGGCAAAACAGATGTTATTCCTTAGCTTTTATCCTACAATGCTTCCCACTGCAATTAAATCAGAATGGAAGTTTCTACTATGAAATGGCCATGTCCACTTCACCAACTTCAGTCTTTTGACAATTCCTAATACATGGCAAGCTATTTCCCATTTCAGGATCCTTGCCTGAAATATTCTTCCACAGGTTCTTCACAAGACTAGCTCATTCTTTGTCCTTCAAATCTCAACTAAAACAAGACTTCCTAAAAGTAGCACCCATATTGCACTGGCTAAAATAGTTTTTCCCTTCTAAATTATTCTTTGTCATATCACCCTGTTTATTTCTTTCATGATATTTCCTAATCTGTAATTACTTCACTTATAAGCTTAATTTCTTATTGCCTATCTTCTTAATTGCATGGACAGAAAGTATATCTGCATTATGTCTTCAAAGCCTATCATAATGCCTAGCACCAAGTTGGTACTCAATTATCTATTGGAAGAAAAAAGAAGAAAAAGAACAATTTGGTGTTTTCTTAGAGATATTTCCTTTAGAAAAAATACCCCCATCTAGCAGAGACAATGTAAGATATTAAAATAGCAATAAGGCTCTAGCCTTCCTTCCAAAGTCAAGTAGACCAGACAAAAACTATTTTTATTTTGTCATGGACAATTTATTTTGCTAGCTAAAGAAAAAAAGAGCCTTGAACACTCTTAGAAATACTAAGGGCTGAAGTAGAAAAGAATATTTTAAAATAGTTTTAAGGATAACATTAAGCCTAGGTATACATGTATGTCTCTAAGTATAGATGAAGCAGCAAGACTTTATGACTCATGACTAAAGAACAAATGGCACTGAAATATATACCTTCACCTCTCCTTCACTTAGGTTTTATTTTTTTTTAATATGTTTTAGATATTGACAGACCTTTATATTATTCATTTATTTATATGTGGTGCTGAGAATCAAACCCAGTGTTTCACACATGCTGGGCAAGCGCTCTACCACTAAGTCACAACCCCAGCCCCTCAATTAGACTTTTAAATCATTAATATCATAGAATCTCTATCCTCATAATCTCCCAACTAAGAGTTTAGCTCTATGTCCTCTTCTATTTTACCATCATATATTATTAAAATCTAACATGATTTCATCAAAAGTAAGACCCACTTACCAAGTGCTCTTGCTACTGCCAAAAAGGGAATCTGGTCAATAACTGTGCTCCTTCTAACAGGTCCATTGTGAGTGAGCCGAGGTCTTTTCCAAACTACACGGTTTACCCCAGACTTGTTCATGACACTAAAAAACAAAGTTCACATGAATTCTCTAAATGATTAAAAAACAACTAAGATAGCTCAACATGTCATATAACTAATAAAATAAGATTATATTATCATAAAACAATGATTAATCTGTTTCAGATACAAAGATACATAAGCCAAAACTGCTCTTCAGAGATGAAAAACAAAATAGGATAAGACGACATGAGGAAAATTTGTAAGTGACTGAAATAAACCAGACAAAACCAAATGGAAATAATGTGGAACAGAAGTGAAAAAATGAATAAGATATAAGAAAAATGATACAA
Organism: Sciurus carolinensis; assembly: GCF_902686445.1. Lineage (NCBI taxonomy): Eukaryota > Metazoa > Chordata > Mammalia > Rodentia > Sciuridae > Sciurus > Sciurus carolinensis. The sequence goes on from NC_062215.1 coordinate 35,688,526, forward strand.
AGAAAAACAAAAGGAAAAGAATGAAAACATAAACAAGATCAACTAAAAAAAATAACAAAAAAAGAAATAATGTGAAGAAAAATTTGTAGCTATCATGTCAAAGAAAAATACAAGATGACTTAATGATTCAAATAATTGGGGAGATAAAAAAAAAAAAAAAAAGAGTTTCTAGCCAGGTACGGTGGCACACACCTGTAATTCAGCAACTTGAGAAGATCAAGTCAGCCTCAGCAACCTAGCAAGGCCCTTCGAAACTTAGTGAGACCATGTCTCAAAATAAAAAATAAAAATGGCGGGGAGCTGGGGTTGTGGCTCAGTGGTAGAGCGCTTGCCTAACGTGTGAGGAACTGGAGTCAATTCTCAGCTCCACACAAAATAAAATAATTAATTAAAGTTTTTTAAAAAATGGCAGGGGATGTAGCTCAGTGGTAAAGCTACAGTTTCAATCTCAGTACACAAAAAAGAAAGGAAAGAAGGAAGGAAGGAAGGAAGGAAGGAAAAGAAAAGAAAAGAAAAGAAAAGAAAAGAAAAGAAAAGAAAAGAAAAGAAAAAGAAAGAAAGAAAGAAAGAAAAAAAGAAAAGAAAGAAAAAAGATTGATTCTATAAGTGGAGGGCTATATGGTGACATGAAGAAATTAAAAAGAAAGGATTATAGAGTTCTGAGTATTTGGGATGGGAGAAACACAACAGAACAGGGCTAAGGATGTATCTCAATGGTAGAGCACTTGCCTAACCTGCCTGAGGCCCTCAAACTAATCCCTAGCACTATAAAATAAATACAAATAAATAAATAAAGGAGCAGGCCAGGAGATAAGCAGTACTATCTCATCAATCTTCCTACAATGATGGCAATGTTCATTTTGCACAATAATACAGTAGGCACATGTGGCTAGAGAACACTGCAAATAGGACTAAGGTAAATGAGGAAATGATTTTGTAAATTTAATTTTTATTAATTTAAATATAAATTGTCACATGTGGCTCCTGGCAATAATTTCAGACATTGCAATAAAGGACTGAAATAAGTACAGAATATCCACAAAATGTGATAAATGTTAACATAGAATAGAAATTCCAAAAAAGTCACTCATTTACCATCCTTTTTGAGAACTAATTTAATTCTCAGTTCTGAAAGCAACATATAACTATAAAAAGTTACAATATCAAGGAAAATCATTTTGTTATTATTCTTTCTTCAGTGCTGATCCTCAGAAAAGAAACTGCAGAGTTAAGTGAACTGGTCATTCACAAGACTCTATGAAACATGAATCAAGACTCTACAGAATTACACTGAGAAGGGATGTCGATACTCGGCCTTCGTATCATCATAAAGTCCTATAGTTCCTTCCTAAACCTGTTTTCTAAAAGGTAAGTCTTAATACTTAAATTATTTAGTAGCTGCTTCCAATATAAGTATTTACTAGAAGCTCTCTTGATACTAAATACTCAAAGATATTATGGTCCCTATAATGGTACTGATTAAACATAAAAATTTTAAATCCAGTATCAAAAAAAAAGCAATGTTAGAAAAGATGCTGCTTTTATTACATTTCCTGTATGATTAAAAGGCACATAAAAAGGAACAGCCTGACATGCAGAGAGCTGACTGAGCAGTAACAGAAGGCAGAAAAACAGAGCACTGGCCAATTGGCTAGGTTGGGATAGAGGGAAGTAAGGAAATAACTTATCATACAATGGCTCAATTTTTACAAGACACCTGCTCCCAAATGGCAAAGAGCATTTCTCCAACAGTCCAGATGGTATTTTAGTGATAAAGCAAAAAACAAAAACTCTTTAAAAATGTAATTAAAATAAAAGAAAATGTAATGTTAAAAACTTAAGTTGAAAAGTAAAAACAGCCAAAAATGTTTTTTCAAAAAATTAACAAGAAAGAATCAGGCCTAAATATTGCAGAACCCAAATATTTCAGGAAATCTATTTATAAATGCAAAGTCCACTTTTCATAAATACCAGCAAAGGTCTCAGATATTAGACTGACCTTCACACTCATAGGATTAAATAAACTAGAGCCTAAACATTGGTTCACTGATAAAGTATGCCAGCATGACAGCTTCAAGGATACACTGTCTTTAGAAATGACCCTTAAGGACATCACAGATGAGACCATCTAGCTTCTTGAGCTTTATTTACCTCAATTACAAGCATTTCTTATTTAAAGAAAAAAAAAAGACTCTTAAGATATCCAGAAGTCATTTTCTAGTTCCCCAAATGACAGTGCAATTGTGAGGAAACAAGGCCATATGGTTCCGTCTAGGTTAAGTTTTGTGTGCTACAGGAATTAGTCTTATAATGACCCATGATTATACTTTCCTGGTCCCAAGACAAGTCAAACTCCATACATTTAAGGAACCTGAGGTCTGGGCTTATAAGAAGAAATTCAGCCGGGTCAGGTGGCACACACCTGTAATTCCAGTGGTACAGAAGGCTGAGGCAGGAAGATTCCAAGTTCAAGGCCAGCCTCAGCAACTAAATAAGGACATAAGCAACTTAGCAAAATCTAGTCTCAAAACTCAAAAAATGGCTGCGGATGTAGCTCCTGGGTCAAGTACTCCTGCTGGGTTCTATCCCTCAAATCAAAAAAAAAAGAAGAAGAAGAAGAAGAAAGTGATAGTCTATTCAAAGTCTTCTCTACCCATATAAAGTTCATTAAAGGGTCATTCTAGGCCAACCACACACAGCATGCCTGTAATCCCAGCAACTTGGGAGGCTGAGGCAGGAGGATCACAAGTTTGAGGTCAGCCTGGTCAACTTAGCAAGACCTTGTCCCAAAACAAAATTTAGAAAAGGAGCTGGGTGAGGTGATGCACACCTGTAATCCAATGGCTCAGGAGGCTAGGGATACAGCTCAGTGGTAAAGCACTCTGGATTCTATACACAGTAACGAAAAGTACACATCAACCTTGGTAATAAAAATTTTAATCTGTTCTGGAGTCTACCAGAAAGAAAGTGTCTAATATAGAAAAAAATCTCCCAGTCAGGCATGGTGGTACATGCCTATAATCCCAGCAGCTCAGGAAGCCGAGGCAGGAGGATCACATGTTGAAAGCCAGCCTCAGCAACTTAGTTAGGCTCTAAGCAACTTGGTAAGACCCTATCTCAAAATAAAAAATAACAAGAGCTAGAGATTGAGCTCAGGGATTGAGCACCCCTAGGTTTAATTCCCTGGTACAAAAAAAAAAAAAGAAAAACACCAAACAAACAAATGGAAGGGAGATCAGTAGAGGAAAGGGACTCGGGGAGAGGGAGAATGGAAAGGAAAGGGGAAATACTGGAGAATGATATTGGTCAAATTATATTGTGATATTGTGCACATATATAGATATGTAACAAATCTCACCATTTTGTACTAATATAATGCACCAATTTAAAAAATGGTAAAAAAAACTACCACTTAATGAATTTTGGAATAATATCAAAGAATATACAGAGAAGATATTAAAAGACACCTCCCCTTTCAAACTGTATATCTATGTAAAGTACTTCAGGTATTGCAAACAAAATAACATACCATGACAGGATGAATATAGAAGATAAGAGACTCTGTCACCTATTAAGCCAAACACTGCAAAAAAATTTAAAACAATGCCATTTCTTTCACTAAAAACTTGTTTTATCTCACTGTATGTAAGGTACAAAACCAAAAGGCACCAACAGAAGAGATTAATTTTTTTTTTAAAAATCCCCAGGAACATCAACAAAAGACAAATTTGGAAACAATATTTGACACATCACACGTAGTAGATTAACTGTTCTTTTTGTCCAGATTCTGAGAGTCATGCTGATCAACATTTAAGTGAAAGATTTCCAATAAATCCTTGTATGTATTGTTACTTAAGGCCTACTGAAATGTTTCCATTTTGGAGTCATTATTACAAACAAAAAAGTCAATTCCAAATAATAAGATAAATGAGTTCACATGGAATTTTGCATGAGGCAATCTAAAAAATAACCTAAAATTCTAAGTAACTGACTTCATTGAAAGGGAGAAACAGGTAAACAAAACCAAGAGAGAAAAACCAAAACAGCAGAATAATTACCTGCCACCAAGTCCTTCAATTCGTTCTCTTTCCTTGGGAAGTTCCGGCTTATGGTCTTGTGTCACCTCCACAGCTCTGATAAAATCATCCTTCGGGTCATCCTGAATTCCAAGGACCACCCCAGAATCACCTACATGAGCTACATACATCTTCATGCCCCGTATGATGACCACACTGGCAGTTGTCCCTGATGTGCTAGGAAGACCTGTCATAGTCTTTGGCCATTCTGCTGTAATAAGGGGGAAAAAAAAAATTATTCTTCTGGGTATAAACATGAATATATTGTCAGAATATAAATGGCAACATATAGTGAATTAGCACGTTAACATTTGAATTAGCATAAGAAAAAATGTAAGAAAAGTATTTTGAAAGCTAATTGATAGACTGATTAAAAAATTTTATAAACAATGTAACTACAATTAAAAGTCAAATCAAGCCTAGAATAAATACATTATAAAATAGACTTACTATTTCCATTTAATTCTTAGTCCTAACTACATTAAGAGAAGAGGATATATTAAGTTTTGTTTTTTATAATGTTGGAGACTAAGCCAGAGTTTTGTACATGCTAGGCAAATGCTCTACCACTAAGCTATGCCACAGCTCTGGTAACAGTTTTGATACCATTAAGCCAGTCACTTAGCATCTGTTTATTAATCTTGAAAGGTCCCCCCCCCCAAAAAAAAAAAAACTCCTTGATTTATTTTTTTAAACATTTTATTTATTTATTTATTCTTAGATGTTGACAGACTTTTATTTTATTCATTCATTTTTATATGGTGCTGAGAATTGAACCCAGAGCCTCACACATGTGAGGCAAATGCTCTACCACTGTGCCACAACCCCAGTCCCTTGATTTATTTTTGAAATAATTATTTTGAATATTCAAAACCTCTCAAGTAACATTTATTCTTCATTCACTACGTAAGAGGTTCTGTACTAAAAGATTTACATGTATTATCTCAAGTAATACTTGTAACAAACCTATGAGACATAAAATTATTCTCATTCTTTCCATCTTGCAGATGCAGAAACCAATACTTTGGTCAGAACACTTGCTTGAGATCAGTCAAACATTGAGTAGCAAAAGTCCCATATATGTAATTTCAAACCTATACTGTCTGACATTCTCAACTCTGAAATATTTTGTAATACTGAATGACAACTTGTAGTTTATGATGGCAGAATGAGTCCAAACACACATATTCTCTACACCAAAATCCTGCTAAGGACAGAATGTAAGAAAAAATCCACAGTAGTTGTAAGATATAGGGAAAGGTCATAAGCAAATACAAGTGATTCCTGTAAATTTAAACAAACCTATATTATGTTAAGGAATAAAACAGAATGCAGTCTTGTAATCAAATACAGGCAAGAATAGTCAGTAAAAAAAGGAACAAACTTTTTTCCCCTGTCAGTGAGTCCCAGAAAAGTTTTTAAATGCTGAAAATAAGAATATGTGGTAAAGAGGTTGGTGGATTAATATTATAACTGCTATACCCCTAGCCATTTTTATTTTATTTTGAGACAAAGCTTACTAAGTTGCCCAGACTAGTCTCAAATTTGAAATCTTCCGGTCTCCCAAGTATATGGGATTGCAGGTGTACACGACCATGTCTGACTTTCTTTCTTTTTCAATGTTATATACTCTGAAAATAAACCTTCTGAACCATGAAGTAACTTGACTGAAATTATCCTACAGAATGTACTGTCACTTACAGAAGGTAACTACATAGACTACATGAAATAGTGACATTTACAATTGCTCAGGGAAACCAGAACAGCTAATATTGAACAAACTAGAAATTTGTTTATACACATACACACATGTACATTATGTTTTTGTGTATTATATAAGACAATTTCATTATTTTTCATGTGGATATCTAGTTTCTCAAATGCTATTTATTAAGGAGACTATCTGTTCCTCATTTGGAACTCTTGTCAAAGATTAGTTAATGATATATGCATGGGTTTATTTCTGGACTTTCTATTCTGTTCCATTGGTTTATATCAGTATCATAAGGTTTTGATTAATAAGTCTGTAATATAGTTCAAATTTGGAAGTGCGATGCTTCTAGTCTTATTCTTTCTTAAGATTGTTTTGGCTATTTAGGGCCTTCTATGGTTCCATATGAATTTTAAGGGTTTTTTTTCTATTTTTTATGGAAAATGCCAATGGAATTTTGATATGGATTCCACTGAGTCTGTAGAACACTTTGGGTACTAATGTTCTTGCAATTCTTCAACATAGGGTTATCTTTCCATTTATTTGCATCTTCAGTTTGTTTCATTAATTTCTTATTTTTTTGTATACGTTGCTGGGGATGTAACCCAGGGCCTCCAGCATGCTAGGCAAGTGCTATACCACTGGTCTATACCCCGAGAGTCCTAGAAATGCAAGTATTTTTATTTGTTGATTTTGTTTCCTGCAGCTTTAGTGAATATGTAAGGTGTTTTTTGTGGAGTCTACATACGATCATGCCATCTGCAGTTTTACTTTTTTCCTTTTTTGGTACCAGGGACTGAACCCAGGGGCACTTCACTACTGAGCCACATTCCCAGCCCTTTTTATTTTTTATTTTGAAACAGAGCCTCGCTAAGTTGCTGAGGCTGGCCTTGAACTTGCAATCTCTCTGCCTCAGCCTCCATGTCACTGGAATTCCAGGTGTGCACCAAATATACTCAAAAGTTAAAATTGATGTTAACTGGATTTATCATGTGGCCTGTGTTATGTTGAGGTACATTCCTTTCATACCTAATTTGATAAAAACACTTATTATGAAAGAATGTTAAATTTTGTCAAATGCTTTTTCTACATCTATTGAGGTGATCATGTGATTTGTTTATTGTTCTAAAGTGATATGCCGTATTATTGGTTTACATATGTTGAACCAGTCTTGCATTCCGAGGATAAATTCCATTTGATCATGGTGTATGATTTGTTTCTATAAAATAATATATAACAGCAAGAATTAGTATTTCTAACACTGTGTGTGGTGCCACTGTAAGTGGTTTTCATGTGTTAACTCATTTATTCCTATATAAAATATCTGATAATTGATTATTTACACACACACATAAAGCTTTTAAGTGATACCTAATATCTAAGCAACCTACAAAACAGAAAAACATTGGCAAAGCATGTATCTGATAAAGAAATAATACTCAAAATATACAGAAACTCATACAACTCAATTGAGAAAACAAAAACAAAGAAAGAAAAAAAGCCAATGTAAAAATGGGAAAAAGAGTCAGGACACCTGTAGTCCCAGCAGCTCAAGAGGCTGAGGCAGGAGGATCACAAATTCAAACCCAGTCTCAGCAATTTAGCAAGGCCCTAAGCAACTCAATTAAATCCTATCTCTAATAATAAAAATACAAAAAAAAAGAAAAAAAAAAAAAAAAAAGCTTGGGGTGTTGCTCAGTGGTTAAGTGCCCTTGGGTTCCACCCCTGTTAACAAAACAAAACAAAAAAGGGAAAAGGAGTCTAGTGATATGGCAGATGCCTGTAATCCTAGGTACACAGGAAGCTAAGGCAGAAGGATCTCAAGTTCAAGGCAAGCCTGGGCACCTTAGTAAGATCCTGTCATAAAATAAACATGATTTTTTAAATAAAAAAAAAAGTAGATACATAAAATAAAATAGGACTGAGGATGTAGTTCAGTAGTAAAGCACTTGCTTAGCATGTGCAAAGCCCCAGCTTCAATCCCCAGTACATGGGGATAGGAGAATGGGTAAATGAATTCGTTTTCCAAAGACATACAAATGGCCAACAAATAAATAAATTGATGCTCAACATCATTAGTAAGGGAAACTCAAATCAAAACCACAATGAGTTATCGCTCTACACCTTTTTGATACTTCCTACAGGAAGTAAAAAGTGTTGGTTGGGAAGGTAAACTGGTACAACCATTAAAGAAAAAAAGAATAGAGGGTTAAAATAAAAATTAAATTAAAAATAGAAATACCATATGACTTAAAATCCCATTTCTGGACATATACCAATAGGAAATAAAATCAGTACCTTAAAGAAGATCTGTACTTCCATGTTCTATATTCACAATATTATTATTCACAATAGTTAAGATATGGAATCAACCTATGTATTTGGCAAATGGATAAAGGAAAAGTGATGTAAACCAGCTGTAAATCCCCAATCCAAAAATATGGAATCCAAAATGCTTTTTGAGCACCAACAGGCTGTCACATATGGAAAATTTCACACCTGACCCATGTGATAGGATATATACAAAAATGCAGGCACAGTTGGGGGTGTACCTTAGCAGGAGGACCTGCTTAGCATGCACAAGGCCCTGGATTCAGTTCTCAGCACCCTAAATAAATAAATAAATATTGTATAAAATCATCTTCAGGCTTTGTGTATAAGGTACATATTAACATAAATAAATTTTGTGTTTAGACTCGGATCCCATCCCCAAGTTATTTCATTATGTATACCACAATCTGAAAAAAATTCAAAACACTTCTGGTCCCAAGTATTTCAGATAAAAAATACTATTCAATCTCCATAAACAATAGAATATCATTCAGTCAAAGAAAGGAGCAGTAAAGCCTGCCATTTCCAACGATAAAGACACACCTGGAGGATATATAATATATGAAATAAACCAGAAACAGAAAAACAAATACTATATGACCTCACTTATAAACAGAATCTAAAAAAGTCAAACTTATAGAAGTAGAGAGTAGACGGATGGTTATCAAGGGTTAGGGACTAGAAGAAGTAGAGATGGTGAAAGGATACAAACTTTCATTTATAAGATGAATAAATTCTCAAGATCTGACACATAGCATAGCAACTATATAACAGTATACTTGAAATTTGCTGAACAGCTCTTAAGTGTTCTCATCACCTTTTCTGGTAACTATATGAGATGATAAATATATTACTTAACTTGATTTTATGTTTTACATGAAAATGGCAGTGGTGGTGATCCTATATATTCCATTCTATAGTTTGGTCATTGCAAAACTGAAATTTTTTTTTGGAAAATAACTGGATTATTATAATCAAGTGGTGATTACAAACAAAGCTGCTATTTCTGATTTTCTTTACAACCAAACATCACCTCTCTTATCTGGTATGAATCCACCAAAAAGTTCCTAATGACACTGCTGCCTAGATTCCTAGAGGTACCCAGGATTCTGATCTTCCTGTTACCTAGTTCTTCAACTTTCTTTTTTTCTTTTTTTCCCCAATAATTCAAAGAACTTTCTTTTCCTGAACCAATACTGAATAAAGATGTCCTATCACTCCCAAATATTTATAGTACCTAATTCCTAAATAACAAGGGGATTCTTCTTAATAATCAACCAGTCTTAAACAATTTTCTATTGGTATAACAGAATACCTAAGACTAGGTAATTTATGAAGAACAGGAAAGTCTCAAATTAGGTGGCCATATCCTATAGGCTTGGTGGGGCTTTGTACTCCCTCAATTCATGGCAGAAAATAGAAGGGCCACTGGGGGTAGAGGGAAAAGAGAAAAGGGGCAAAACTCCCACCATAGCTAACTCATTCTCTAGAGAAAAGCATTAATGAACTTCTGAGGGCTTTATCCCCATAACCAAAGACCTGCCACTAGGCCTCACTCCCCAATGCTGCCGAATTAAGGAATTAAATTTCCAACACATGAATTTGGGGGACTTTCTCAAACCATAACAACCATCAAAATGAGGAAGTTAACACTGATACCACATAAACATCTAGTCAGCAGGCCTCATTTAAATTTCATCAATTTTCCTAATAATATGCTCTATATATAACAAAAGATAAAACCCATAATCTCTTGTTATATTTTCTTATTATATCTCATACCTGGAGCAATTCCTCAGGTTCCCTTGATGCTCTTAAGAAATACCAGGTCAGCCATTTCATGAATGTCTTTCAACTTGGGTTTATTTTATATTTCTTCATGCTTGTTTTCAGGTTATTAAACATTTTGGGTGTAAATACCATGAAAGTATTAATATTAACTCACTGGAGGCAGTATAAAATTTCAACTTGTTCCATTAAGTCTACTGCTATTTTAAATACTTAAGATGAGGTCTACCAAGTTTCTCCACTACAGTCTTTATCTTTTTTAATAAAGTGCTCTGTGGCAAGATAAACTGAGACACTGTAAATTTCATTTTATTAGGCCAAATGGTATTCCTCAACCCCAAATGAAAAGATATATCCACCAAAAACCTATGAATGTGACCTTATTTGGAAAAAGGCCTTTGCAGATGTAAATAGTCAAGAATCTTTAAAAAGATTATCCTGGATTAGAGTAGGCAGGCACTAATTCCGAAGACAAGTGTCCTTAGAGAAAGGGAGAAGGCAATATAAAGATGGAAGCCAAAAAAATGGCAAGGATTGTCAAAAATCATGGAAGCTAAGAGGCATAGAACAGATTCTCCCTCAGAGCCTCCAAAAAGAAAACAAGCCTGATGACACCTTGATTTTTGACTTTTGGCTTGCAGAACCATGAAAGAATAAATTCTTGTTCTTCCATGTCACCCAATCTTTGATAATTTGTTACAGCACGTCTAGGAAATATAATTCTTTCCCTCGAATTTTATCCACTAGTTTTAGCATTATATGACATTTTTTGGCTGAACTAATAACTATAATGGTTACCAAATATTATTTTCTAATTTTATCATTCTTTCCTATTAGTGGTCATTCTACTATTTAAAAAAATGGCTTTATATCAGCTTAATTTAATAGACAAAACTGCAGACAACCCAAATGCTCATCACAAGGTGAACAGATAAAGAAAGTGTAGTTCTCAGCAATAAAAAGGAATGAACTAATGATATCTACAGTAAAGTGATCTCAAAATAATTATGCTGAGCTAGGTGTGGTATACACACCTGTAATCCCAGTGGCTTGGGAGGCTGAGGCAGGAGGATCACAAGTTCAAAGACAGTCTCAGCAATTTAGCAAGGCCCTAAGCAACTGAACCAGAGGCATTAAGCAACTCAGTGAGACCCTGTCCCTAAATAAAACACAAAATTAGACTGGGGATGAGTGGTCAAGTTCCCCTGAGTTCAATGCCCGGTACCCCGCCTCCAAAATTATGTTGAATCAAAGAAGAAAGACAAAAAAAATATATCCTGTAAGATTTCATATAATAAAATTCTAGAAAAGTTCCCAGCAGTTCAGTAGGCTGAGGCAGGAAGATCCCAACTTCAAAGCCAGCCTCAGCGACTTAGTAAGGCCCTATGTCTCTAAATAAAATTCAAAAAAGTTCTGGGGGTGTGGTTAAGTGACCTGGGTTTAATACCCAGCACCAAACAATGACAACAACAAAAAAAAAAGCAAAAAATCTTCAGGACAGAAAGCAGAGCAGTGGTTGCCTAGGAATGTAAGCTGGAGAGCATGGGGAAGAGTACAGTCATCCCTTGGTATCTGAGGAGGAATGGTTCCAGGACCCCAAGGATGCCAAAATCTACAAATGCTCTAGTTGCATATGTGAAGAAGCATATAACCTGTGCACATCCTTTCATACCTTAATTCCTCTCTAGACAGCCTACAATAATTAACACAATGTAAACACTATGGAAATAGTGTTTATACTGTATTGTTTAGGAATAATGACAAGAAGTCTGTACATGTTGAGTACACATGCTGCATTTTTCCCTCAAATATTTTTGATCCCTGCTTGGCTGAATCTAAGGATACATAACCTGTGATTACGGAGAGTCAACTGTGATTATAAACAAGCAAAAGAAAACTTTCAGTACTGAAGGATATTTATTACCTTATCATGTTGGTATGGAAGGTGCACACACACACACTCACACACAAGCACATATCAAAACCCACCAAATGGTACACTTTAAAATGTACCATGTATTGTATGTCAGGTATACCTCAATAAAGCTTTCTTTCTTAAAAATTAAATAGCCACATGCAGTCAGGGCTACAATATTAGACAGCACACACATATATAGGTAACAAAAACAAAAATGATTAAGACTTTTTTTTTTTCTTCTGGAGCTGGGGTTTGAACCCATGGCCTTACACATGCTAGGTAAGCACTCTACCACTGAACTATACCCCCAGCTCTCCAAACTTGCTGGGATTACAGGCATGTGCCAGCACTCCCAGCTAAAATAAGAGGACTTAATTGTAAAAAGCAAAACTACATACCTTTTAGAAGAGAACACAGAAATATCTTTGTAACTTTGAAGTACAGAAAGAAGCTGGGCATGGTAGAACATGCCTGGGATACCAGTTACTCAGGAGGCTGAGGCAGAAATATCACAAGTTCAAGACAAGTCAGGGCAATTCAGGGAGACCCCATTTCAAAATATAACAAAACAAGGCCCTTGTGTATTTTGATTCTGGTTGAATTCCCAGTATCAAAAATTTTTTTCTTTAAGTAAAAAGTAAAGAAAATTTTCTTCAAAAGAACTCAAAAAGTATGAAATTTGAAGAAAATGATCAATAAAACTATATTAAATGTAAGATCTTTTATTGATTAATAAACATCACAAAATAAATAGACTAAAATTGGTATCTGCAACCTCTATAACTAAGAATTAGTACCTGAAATACATAAGAACTTCCTTTAGAGCTCAGTGGTACAGCACTTGCCTTGCATATGTAAGGCACTAGATTTGACATACAGTAAGGTGTCATTTTAAAAAGTTATAAAAAATATGCAAAAGGTACTAAACATTCTTTAGAAATACACAGCAACATAATAATATTATGAAGAAATGAGAATGATAAACACTGAATGTGAGGCAGCAGCTGCATCTCATGGGGAGTGGAAGGATGAAGGATGAATACAATACATTCAGGTAACGTATTTTGGGTGTGTGCGCGCACAGGAGCAGTTGGGGGTGATACAGGGTATAGAATCCGAGGGTGCTTTACCACTGACCTACATCCCTCACCCTTTTCATTTTTTATTTTGAGACAGGGTCTCACTAAATTGCTTAGGGCCTCACTTAAGTTGCTGATGGTGGCCTTAAACATGCAATCTGCCTACCTCAGCCTTCGGGGTAGCTGGGATTACAAGTGTGCATCATCATGCCTCTCTTTCCTTCTTTCTTTCTTTCTTTTTTGGCACCAGGGATTGAACTCGGGGACACTCGACCACTGGAGCCACAACCCCAGCCCTATTTTGCATTTTATTTAAAGACAGGGTCTCACTGAGTTGCTTAGCGCCTTGCTGTTGCTGAAGTTAGCTTTGAACTCTCCATCCTCCTGCCTCAGTCTCCCACTCCACTGGGATTACAAGCCTCAGTCACTGCCCAGCTCATGCCTCACTTTCTTTTAGTTCTCTTGATAAAACTATCACACACAGCCACAAACCACTTTGTTCACCATTCTCTTAAAACCATCAAGAAAAGGGGCTAAATGAATTTAAAAAAAGAAAAGAGGCTAAGAAAAACCATTATTTTAGGGGCTACAGGTTTAGCTCAGTGGTAGAGCACTGGCCTAGCATGTCAGAGGCCCTTGGTTTCACTACCAGCACTGAGGCAAAATAACTAAAGATGAATAAGGCAATTATCTTTGTCCCTAAGGACCTCCAGATTTAGCTAAGAGGCAGACACTATAGCATATTGGCATCTCACAGTAGTCCTTGTGATTTTCACAGGGATTCTTTTTTTTTTTTTTTTTTTTTTGCGGTGCTGGGGATGGAACCCAGGGCCTTGTGCTTGCAAGGCAAGCACTCTGCCGACTGAGCTATCTCCCCAGCCCCTCACAGGGATTCCTTAAGCCCAAAACTATTTTCGTAGTTTTGGGTGGTTTTTGTTTGTTTGTTTTTGTTTGTGTGTGTGTGTGTTTTTTCTTTTTCTTTTTTTTTTTTTTTTGCAGATTTAGCTAAGAGGCAGACACTATAGCATATTGGCATCTCACAGTTCGTTTGCCCTGTTCATTGTATAGACATTCACAGTGATGGTACATAAGCAATGGTTGATAATACTGCTAGTGCCTTGGCAGGAGTTCAGGCAGTGGCACCAAAATGAGCTAGTAGTCATTATATTTTTCATTGCTGTCCACCTAGAGTAAAAAAAAAAAAAAAAAAAAGCAAGCCATTTTCACTTAAGAAGTCCCTGATAAAGCTGGATATGATGGTACAATCCTATAATCCAAGCTACCCAGGAGGCTGAGGGAGGAAGATCACCAAGTTTGACACCAGCCTAGGAAACACAGCTGGACCCCACATCAAAAAAATAAAAATAAAAGATGTCAATGACACAATTTTCTTTGTTTTCTGATACTGGGGATTGAACAGGTGCTTCTATCACTGAGCCACATCCCCAGTTTTTATTTTGAGGTAGGGTCTGTGTGTGAAGTGGACTGTAAACATGCGATTTTCCTGCCTCAGCTTCCCAAGTCACAAGGATTACAGGAATGCACCACTGCACCTGGCTAAAACTTAATTTTATTAAATGTCAACCCATGCCAGGTGCCACAGTAAAAGCCTATAATCCCAGCAACTCTGGAGACTGACACAGGAGAATGGCAAATTTTGGAGGCCAGCCTTAGGTATTTAGCAAGACTGTCTCAAAATAAAAAAGAAAAAAGGGGCTAGGGAGATAGCTCAGCTGGTAGAGTGCTTGCCTCGAAAGCACAAGGCCCTGAGTTTGATCCCCAGTACCGCAAAAAAAAAAAAAAAAAAAGGGCTGGGGATGTAGCTCAGTAATACAGTATCTTTGGATTCAATCCCCAGAATCATAAAATCAACACCCCCCACAAAAGAAATTCAACCCACGAATACATGTTTTTAATATTCAATATGACAAAAAATGGGAGTGCAATAAAAGGCATCTGTTAGATAACAGGCTGTCGAGAGGAAAAGCATTTGTGATCATGAAATGAACTAACCATGCTTTTTTTTTTTTTTCTTTTAAATGCTGGGGATTGAACCCACACCCTCCCACATGCCAAGCCAACTCTACCACTGAGCAACATTTCCAGCCCCTAACAATGGACCATCATTTTTACCTGAAAGAATAACAAAGTGTGTTAATAAGACTTAGTTGTTTGGTATATGTTTCTTCAAAACAAACCAAGTGAGCTTTTTGCCTCAAGACAAACTGACAGTACCTACTGCCAGTAATAAATTTCTAATTGTTGCCTGAAAAACTCAATTCGGGAATATACATCTCCACCAGTTAACTGGATAGCTTCTCAATAAAGACTTTTCTGAAGACATCAGTGATATAAACAAATGTGATTTTTTCAATTTATTATATAATGAAATGCATCAATATCTAGAAGATATTTCTAACTCAGTGCACCATTATTTTCCAAATGACTAATATGTTACAAAATCACACATGGATAAAATATTTATTCAAAGTGGAAGACCAATAGATCTTAATGCAAGAATATGCAAAATTCAGTAATGAGATTTCAGATTCCCATTTGACAAACATTTAAGAAACTACCACTTTGACCAGGAGCAGTGGCACAAGCCTGTAATCCTAGTGGCTCAGGAGGCTGAGGGAGGAGGATGGAGAGTTCAAAGTCAGCTTCAGCAACAGCAAAGCACTAAGCAAATCAGTGAGAACCTGTATCTAAACATATAAAACAGGGCTGGGGATGTGGTTAAGTGCCCCTGAATTCAATTCCCAGTACCCCCCCCACACACACACAAAAAAAAACACCCACCATTTTGGTACCAAAAATATCCCTGTATCATCCCACATCTATATGTGAAGTTACTTTTTTGTTTATATACTTCAAACAGTACAAGAGACTGAGGGCAGAAACAGATATGAGCATTCAGCTGTCTTGTATTAGACTGAACATTAAGAGAGACTGCAAAATAAAAAACAATGCCATTCTTCTAATGTTACTTATTTTGAAATAAAGTGATTTTTTTCATGAAAAAATACACATTTATATATAGTGTATATTGCTTTAAAATAGAACATTTTTAAAATGTCTCATATGGGAAATATTAAATGTTGCCCACAAAAATAAAAGTTATTTGGGGTCCTTAATAATTTAAGATTATAGTAGCTGGGTGCAGTGGTACACAACTGTAATCCCAGGGATTCGGGAGGCTGAAGCAGGAAAACTCCAAGTTCAAGACCAGCCTCCGCAATTTAATGAGGCCCTAAGCAACTTAACGAGATCCTGTCTCAAAATAAAAAATTATAAAGGCTGGAGTGTGGCTAAATGCCCCTTGTTTCGATCCCTGGCACTAAAAAAAATATACAGTCAGATGTAATATAGATACATGCTACTTCAGAGACTGAGGCCGGCCTCAGTAACTCAGCAAAATTCTGTTCCCTGTCTCAAAACAAAAAAGAAAAGGCTGGGAATGTAACTCAGTGGCACGGAGTTCAATACCTAGTACAACACCCACCTCCCCCCGCAAAAAAAAGGAGAAGAAAATGAGCTGAAAATTTGTGAACTTAAAAAAAATGTTGGCACTTCCTATGTCAAGACTCTCATATACTCAGAATATTCCTCTTTTATTCAAGTTTTAAGGATGGTGTCTGATGTTTAGACATTGTACAAAGCAAACCATGTGTCTGGAGTACAAGGCTCCAAACGATTCATTGACAGCTTGACAAAAAAGTATGTGTAAGTTAAAAAAAAAAAAAAATACACACACACACACTCACATTTAATACCATGGCCCCTGCTTTCTTAAAAAATATTCAAGGGGCTGGGGGTAGCTTAGCTCAGTAGTAGAGCTTGTGTTCACCATATGAGACGCCCTGCATTCAATCCCCAGCCCTTTTTACCCTGTCTCAAGTAAAAACTAAAAAGGGCTGGAGATGTAGCTCAGTGGTAGAGCACTTCTGGGTTCAGTCCTCAGTAGTGAGGAAAAAAAAGAAAAAGTTCAAGGAGCCAAGGTCAAATCTTAAAGGTTTTTTAATTCTTACAAAGTTCAAACATATGGCAAATTTGCATAGCTCAAAGTGTACTGAAAATAAACAGGACTCTAAATAGTTCTTTGTGTCTAATCTCCCTCTATCTTGTTTTGTTGTCTTTCTGTTCAGTGTTCAGTTCCTCTGCAGTCAACGATGATATATTTCTAGAATATACTACAGTGTTTTCAGCTCTACTGCCCACGAAATAAATAAATAAATCTGTAATAGGGGCCCCTGGGATTGGATGGGAACCTCCTTCAAAAGGCCTAGTGGTTGGTCTTTAAGTCAATCAAATATTTCTTGGTAGAAAGCCAAGCAAATGGAAAACAGACTTTGAAACTAGCGAGTCTACAACTCTATAATAATACCTTTCTAAAATTGTTTTACAAATCTGTAACACTCTTTTCTCTATCCCTCTGTCCCTCTGCTGAAAATAAAGCAACTTTATTATGTTATCATAAACAAAGGTTGTTTTTAATAACAGAAGGGCATCATTTATTTTCTCTAACAATTGCATGCCATTTATTCACAGCGAAAGATAAGCAACTAAAATTCTGTGTAATGATACGTGCTGTGTACAGAAATACAGGCTGCCTTACAAAACATTAAAACTTAGATGAAACTACTGTACCGAATTTTTAGAAATTAAGGTGTCTATTTTCTTTTAGTAAACAGTAACTCCTTAGCTTTTGTTACTCTGACAGGTATTACATCGTATAAAAGTGCTTTTAATTAAGAACTGGTGAAATCTGAAAGAACTTAGCTAAGGCAACTACCAAACAAAAAGTCCTAACAAGTTAACTAACTGCACACCCCTAGCAGGGGCCAGTTTAAGAGGTAACAGCATGTTCTTTTTCCTTTTCATGTTTTCCTAAAACATGAGCACAACAGAATTCCTTTCAAGACTTTAAAACTGCCGGATCATGATTATAGTTCAGCCCTTCTAAATTAGATTACACTTTAGAGTACTGACACCACCGATAGGAGGCAACCGAGAGGAACAAGTTCATCAAGGGCAAAATTATGACAGATTGTAAGGAAACGGTACATTTTTTGCAATTTCCCGCTTTCTTCGCCTGACCCACATAGGAACGTCTCTTCGATTTATCTTTTGATCAAAATCTGGCGCTGGGTTTCAAACACTTTTTCTCTGGCTGCCACCAAAGTGAATTAGCGAAGGGAGAGGACTGCTTCCCCCTGATCTTTGAAGGGTGGAAATGAAGCGAGCAGCGGTTTCAGGGAGACAGCAATACTATCTTTGGCAAGGCCACTTTTGTGTGCCCGGACTCCACCGTGAAAAGCGCTACGAGCCCGAGAAGAGTCTTCATTCCCACCACTTTGCTCTCTGATAGCACTCCGGAGCCGGGGGCCCACGCGGTGCAGATGCTACAAAAGCCCTCAACTGCCTGAAAAGAGACGGGCGCCAAACAAGCCAGGGAACTTACCCAGTTTCTTCCACATGGCGAGGTGACAGGCGAGGAAGCCTTTGCGGATGGCAGCGCAAACCTTCGCGGGCTCGGACGAGGTGAAACCCTTCTGCTTCTTGATGAAACCCCATAAGTGCTCTCGGGCAAACTGTGCCGCCTCCCGCCCGCCGTGCCCGTCGCACACGGCGAAGAAGGCCACAGAGGAACGGCGGCGGCAGCAGCGGCCGGGCGCCGGTGAGGCCCCGGCGTCCGGGGAAGGGTCGCAAGCGTCTCGGGCTGCAGCCGCTGGGCCTTTCCCCGACACTTCGCTGCCGGGAAAAGAGGCCGGGGACCGCCGCGCAGGCGACGGCTGCGAGAGCGCCCGCCGTGGCGACGGCTTTTCTTCAGCCGTCGGCTCGGGCTCCACCACGATCTGAGTAACGTCCTCCATGTACTTCCTCCCGCCCTGGTCGGAGAAGACGCTCACTCCCAGCGAGTACAGCCCCGCCATGGCCGGCTGGCCGGGATCCCGCCGGTCCCACGCAGCCCGCCGAATCCGGCGGCGGGAGACAGACTCGCCGCTCGCCGGCCAACTATTGTTTATCTTCGACGACGCCGAGAGGGAGGAGGGGGCGGTCCCGGAGAGGGGGCGCGGGATGTCGGGACTTGTCCGCGAGAGCTGGGCCGGAGCGCTGGGGCGAGAGGAGTCGACAAGCTGCGCCTGCGCACTGAGCTTCCTCCGCCTGCCCGCGCCCATCACACAAATCAGGCGTTCTCCCCGGCTGACGTCACTCGACTCTCTGGGCGCGACCAATCCGGAGTCGAGGGGGGCGAACCCGCCCTCCGCCCCCTCCTCCTCGCAACGGCAGTGCCCCTCCTCCGGCCGCCGGCTGCGGGCCCGCGCTCAACCCTCTTGGTTTCTTTCTCGTCGCGGTCTTTTGCGCCCTCCTGGTTTTCCGCAGTCGCTGAGTACTTTTCGAGTGTCTTGGTCTGTCGCCTTTGTACTCGGTCCTCAGGATCATGGTTTTCTCTCCTGCCCGTCTCGTCCCGCTGCTTGCCTTGCGGGTAAAGCGGCGTAGGCTGGGGCCTCCAATGAGTGTAGAAAATGTGGGGGAGAGAACGGGGGGGGGGGGGGCGGATATTTGACCTTCCACTCCTTAAAGTGAAATGGCGGGAAACTTTCCTTCAAAGACCGTTTGTGAACTGGCTGGAAAAAGTGTGGCACCCGTGAACAGGTTTGGGTTGGGACGTATCCGACTGGGAATTGAGAAATTTTAGTCGTTACAAAAAAAACTTGGTAAATTTCCAAAATCGATTGCGCAGTTCTGTTTCACGTAATTAGGTATGTAAGATTTACGAGGTCTGAATTGAACCAAGAATTGGTTAAATTGTTAACCTAATACTTTTTCCGACTACTTCTGGATACAGCTTTTTATTCCTGTAGTATCACTTCAAGTTATCACGTGAAAATAACTTACAGAAACTTTTTCCAGGAGCTCCAGTGCCCTAATAATTTTGGTTATTTTCCTGTTCTCCCAATAGGTCAATCCAAGCGCTAAAATCTTTACACGAATTTCCACGGAAATTAGTATGCCAAAAGTTTTCTGTAGTGAATCGGTTTGAAGTTCATTTTTTCCAATTGTGGTCACTTCCATCACCAACTCTGGTATATGCTCAGTCCTTTGAGATTTTCAAGTGGAATGATACTAAAATGGGGATGGGGAAAAATGCAAACAGTTGGCACAAGAAATGCAAATAGAAGCCAGGCGTGGTGGTGAACGCCTGCAATCCCAGCCGCTCGGGAGGTTGAGGCAGTAGGGTCGCAAGTTGGAGGCCCCCTGGGCAATTTAGAGAGACTGTCTCAAAAAAAGGACTGGGGATGCAGCTCAGTGATAAAACATCCTGGGTTCAATCCCCAGTACAAAAACTAACAACTAACACTGAAAGGAAACCTTCAAGTCATTTTCATAATTATGACTAAAACAAAACTAAGTGAAATATTTACAGTTGTAATCCTGCATCCTATGCAAGACCTGCAAGAGGAAAAAAAAAAAGTTTATCTAGCTGTATATTATTTAGCTTGAACAGTTTGCCCAAGAAATTTCCAAAAGTTTCTTCCATCATGCTTTATAATCCTTTTCACCCAAGGCACAACCAGGTCATCCATCATAAGTCTAACTCTTCATAATGTTTTCTACTTATACTCTTCTACTTACTGGCTCTGTATACTACTCTTCAAACAAACAAACTATATGTAAATATATAATCATTTTTATTTTTTTTGTACCAGAGGTTGAACTGAGGGGCACTCAACCACGGAGCCACATAAAATATAAAATATTTTATATTTTATTTAGAGACAGGGTCTCCCTGGGTTGCTTAGCATCTTTGAACTCAGCCATTCTCTCACCTCAGCCTTCCGAACTGCTGGGATTATAGGCTTGTACCACCACACCCAGCTTATATACTCTTCACCAACCCTCCTAATCTGTTCAACATCTGTCACCAGCTATTAGTCTTAACATTTTTTTTTAAAGTCTTAGAAAATCTTTAGAAACCTTTCTAAAGGTTTTAGAGAAGGTTAACCTTTTCCCATAAACTTCCTATATAAGGCTGAAACCTGTTTATCACTTAGCAAAACTACCTCACTTGCCACTTTTCAAGTATAGAAGGCTATTTTTCCTCTTGCAAGTATTCTTATCACATGATCTATTCCACATGTTACCTCTGGAATTTCTCTTCTTCCCTCAAGAACTCGTGTGTGTGTGTGTGTGTTGCTGGGGATTGAACCCAGGGACTTCTGCATGTGAGGCAAGCACTCTACCAGCTGAGCTATATTTCCAGCCCAAGTTCTTTTAAATTTAATGTAAATTGCCACTACTCCAAGGCACTATCGCCTACTAATTCCTGGTAACTCTCTCCTCATTTATTCATGGCTTACTTTCTTTTTCTTCCACTATTCTGGTCATGTCTCAGTCATTTTTTATTTTTCAAAATGTTGTCCACATTTTACATATGATACCTTGGCTTCACAATATTTCATCCTTTTCATGGTGACATACCATCAGAGGCAACACTTCCATTTGTGTTTATCTTAGATACTTTCTCCTCCCTTCTTTTCAAAAAGTTTTACATCAATAATTAACCTTTCTTGCTTCTGCCTTGTCAATTTTTCATTTGTACTGGGTCATCTTCATTTGTATACAAACATGGTCTGATCTCTATCTTCACAACCTTGTCTATACTACCCCATTTCTCTGTTCCCCTGTAGGGCAAAAGTTGTTGGATTCTGTTTGGGGTTTTTTTGTGTTTGTTTGTTATTTTGTTCTGTTTTTTTGTGTGTGGTGGTTGATGGTGTTTGGTTTTTGTTGTGTTTTTGTTTTTTGGTTTTGCTGCTATTGTTGTTCTGAACATTGAACCAGGGGGCTTAACCACTGAGTCACATCCCCAGCTCCACCAGACCACCTTTTTTAAAATTTTAAGATAGTATTGCACTAAATTGCTTAGGGCCTTGTTAAATTGCTGAGATTAGCTTTGAATTTGCAATCCTCCTGAGTCGCTGAGATTACAGGCGTGCACCACCACACCTGGCTTTTCTCTATTAAGATATTTACAATTCCTATCTCCATAGTTTTTCCTAAACCCATTCCAATTGGGCAACCAGCTCCATCATACCCTAAGATTGTTTTTATGACATAACCAGACCTCTGTTTCCAATGCTAATGATCAATGTTCCCATAATGATAAATGTTTCTGTTCTTACTTTTATTCCAACTGAAGTAGCAAGTGGAGGAATTGCTTCCTTCTTGAAACATAGTAGCACACTGAACCATTGTTTCCTGCTCCGAAACTCTTTTCTTGGCTTCTAAAAAGACTGCTTTCCTAGTTTTATTCCTGCCTCATTGACTGACCACCCTTTCTCATTTTCCTTTACTGATTTCTTTCCAGCCATATCTCAAATTGTTGGAAGTCACCCCAGGACCTTATTCTGAGCCCTTTCCTCTACCTATACACTGTATGTGGAATGGTGGCTCTAAAGACTATCTGCTGAAGATTCCAGTCCTCAACCTTACCTTGGATTCTAGACAACTGAGTACTTGACAGTTCCACAGAGATGTCTAACATGTACCTTATCTTAAAATGACCAGAACAAACTCTTGATTTTTTTCCCCATATCGCTTCCTTTCTCAGTCTTACCCTCATCCCTAAATGACATCACCATCTACTATACTGTTCAAGCCCAAAAACATAGTAGTCTTAATTTTTCTTTTTTCTCCCTTCTTTCCCTTTTTCCCACCAATTTCATCCTTATTCATCAGCAAATGCTTTTGACTAAATTTTCAAAGTCAATACTGAACCTACTTCTCACTACCTCCACACTACTATTCCAGTCCAAGTACTATTACCTGTACCACTATATTAGCCTCCTATATTAGTTTCCTTTCTTTTGCTTTTGGCCCTCAATCCTTTTTCTGCTGGCTACTATCTTGATTTTTTTTTTTTTTTTTTTTAGTTGTAGATGGACACAATACCTTTATTTTTTATCTGATCCTGAGAATTGAAGTCAGTGCCTCATATGTGCTAGCTGAGTGCTCTACCTCTAAGCTACAACCTTGGCCCTATCATGATCTTTTAAAAAGCAGAAATCAGATCAGGTCATTCATTCCTTTTAAATACTCCATGACTTTCTATCACATTTAAAATAACATGCAGGTCTGGGGATATGACTCAGTGGCAGAGTGCTTGTCTAGCATGTACAAAGCTCTGAGTTTGATCCCCAGCACCATGAAAAATAAAACGATATTGAATTCCTTGTGAAATCCTATATCATCTATTTGGCCCTTAAATGTTTGTCCAACACCATTTTAAAACACTTTCCCTGTCCCACTACCCTCTTGACCTTTCTTTTCCTCTCATATTCAAAGCTATTATGAGCTTTAGGATTTTCTCCTTAGAATTATCTCCTCATCCCCAGAAACATTACAAGAATGGATTCTTTTGCTATTCAGATCTTGCTAAGTTTAAATATTAGACTTTCCTACCCATCCCATCTAAAGTAGCCACCCAATATCTTTCTATGCATTTTAATTCTGCAGAGAGCTTCCCACTATCTGGTGTTATTTATTGTCTGTCTTTCCCAATTAGGATATAAGTACCATGAGAACAGGGAACTTGCCTTGTTTATTGTGGTATGCTCTGAACCTAGAACAAAGAATTTTTAATTGATGAATTACTTACCTAGAAACACATAAAATTGATATGAGAAAAACTATGGGACTTTACTAGAGAGAAAACAAATTGAAAAAATAGAAAATCATGTCATGTTCCTAGATTTAAAAAAAAAAAAACTTCAATTTGTCTCAAATTAATCTTACAAATGGATTATAACCAAAGTGGAATTCTTTTACACAACAAATTGATTCTTTCTGGAAGGGACCTGGCATGGTGGTACATGCCTATATTCACAGTAATTCTCAAGGCTAAGCCAGGAAGATCACAAATTTGAGACTAGCGTCACCAACTTAGTGAGGCCCTGTCTGAAAAAGAGCTGGGGATGTAGCTTAGTGATACAACACCCCTGGGTTCAATCCCTACTATAAATAAATAATAAACAAATAAAATGTATCTGGAAGAGGAAATGAGTAGGAATAGCCAAGATGTTATTGAAAAAGAAGGTAGGTAGTTGCCTTAAAGATATGAGAACATTATATAAAGTTGGCCTTGAGAAATAATCAAAATGGTTAACAGTATAGAATTGACAGTCCAGAAATGGATCAATGTATATATGTGAAGTATACATGGTAAGGATGTAGCATTGCAAATAATTGGGGAAATAACTGATTAATTCACTAACTGAGGTTAGGAGACCTGGCTGTCCATTTAAATAAAATGGCTTAAAGAGATTAAAGAGCTCAGATTGGTACTGTGGCTGTAGCTCAATATCAGAGTGCTTGTCTAGCATGTGTGAGGCCCTGGGTTGATCCTTAGCACCACATAAAAATAAAAATAAAGGCATGCTGTCCATCTGCAAGTTAAAAAAATTAAAAGAACTAAAATTAAGGGGGAAAATATAATAGTACACTAAGAAACAATGAGATATACTCCACTATCAGCTTGGCAAAAAAAAAAAAAAAAAAAACCTTCAATAATAAAAAATAATAAAAATTAAAAATTAATAAAAAGTTCAATAATATGCAGGACTGGGAAAGATGTAGCAGAGAAGTACTCTCATTAGTGGGAATGTAATTTGATATTTCTATTTCAGTTCATATCAATTGAAATTTAAACTACACATATCCTTGGACCTAGAAATTCCACTGCTAGGAATTTACCGTGTAAGCATCTTTGCGAAAGGTGCATATACAAAGACTTTCACTAGTGTATTGTTTATAATAGTAAATGAATACCTTTGAATCTATTTCAGGGCTAACTATTCTCATCCATTGATCTGTTGATTTGAGAGTCCTGTCTTGCTTTTGAAAGCTCTGACTTGATAAATTTTTTTTAGACCTCCCACCTTCTTCACCTTCCTGAACCAGCCACTTCTTATCTCCCAATGACCAAGCTAGTTCCAGTTCTCTTGCTCACTGTCCTCTCAGCTTTGTTTTCACAGCTTTCAGCACACATATATTTGTACCTTAAACATTTTAACTGATAGTGTCAAAACACATTCGTTTGCCAATCTTTTGATGTAGGGCCATGACCTTGACTTTAGATGAGTCTACTGTTTGTAGTTCAGCATCACTCTTTTCCATAAACCACATCAATAATGCATCACCTACAACTTTCAGCTTTGATTTCTTTAAAGTGGAACAAGAACTTAAAACATAGACAAACTGCTCTCAATTGAGGATTCTGAGTTTTATGACTTCCTTATCATACCATCAATTTTTTATAGGTGTTCACGCTCAAACCTAATGTTGGTGGTTTTTAAAATTGATTTGCCTTTATTGAGTCTTTCTAAAGTATTCAATTTACTTTTCATAGAAGTTATTTTTCCTCCATTCATGTATTAAATATTGCATACCTCTTGTTATGTAACATTTAATTAAGTGTGTAATTAAAACAAGAACAACTGGAACAAGCAAGTTTTGAAAAAGCAGTGACTCAACATGTGGAGCAGTAGTATGTGCATATATCAGAGAGCTGAACTTTATTACCAGTTGTTCAACATGCACTGGGATTCAGTATTTTTTTTTTAGAGGTAACAGAGAGCATTGATTAATCAGGTATATCAGTTAAGTGGTGTATTATTGTATATATTGTTGGAGAGAGTTTCTATTGAATTACTCTTTAATGAAAAATAAGGTGAAAAAAAATCCAAGGATTCACAGATAATGACTGAGACCATCTTTGTAATGGAATCATATAGGTTACTTTGCCTACTTGCATACAATTAATTCAAAATCACACAGTCTTTTTCAGTTCTCTAGTGGACATTTTTTTTTTTTTTTTTTTCCTTTCCAGCATTCTTTCTTCTTTCCTTTGGTAAAATGACAATGATTTTCTTCTGGAAAATCACTCCCTCCCCCATTCTCAAGTCAAGTGTTTGTGTAGAATATTTCCAGCCCCATCTTTGGGAGAGAACTCAAACTGGATTGAGCCAATCAATGTATTCCATCTCCATGGCCTTAGTAATGAGTTCATTAACAAACTCAAAACCTAATCATGGGGCTGGGGTTGTAGTTCAGCAGTCAAGCATTTGCCTAACACGTGTGAGGCACTGGGTTCGATCCTCATCACCACATAAAAATAAGTAAATAAAATAAAGGTATTAAAAAAAAAAACCTAATCAGAAGCTAATGAGACATGAAAACATTTGCTGAGACTTCTGGGAGAGAACATCTCCCTAGTAATAAATCTACAGAAGAGAAACTAATTCTCAGGACTTTGGTGTATTATGAATGTGAAATTGGGACTACAGCAGCCTTTCTGAGAAGAAACAAAAATGAAGATGAAGTTAACACTCAGAGAAAGAATATTAGGGAGCTAGGCCACGATGACATTATTTGAATTTGGAGTAAAGTCATGGCCATCCTGGATTTATCAACAGTCTTTTTGGTTTCTTCTAAAGAACAAGTTTGCCTTGCATTTTTTTCTTCTGTTGCAACATAAAGAATCTTCATTGCCACAGATAGAATCTGTTCCTCCTTGTTAAGAAGCTGGGGATGGCCTGTTGATCTTGTTTGGTCTCTGAAATATCCTGCATTCTTCTGTATTACAGTTTTGTTTTGGTCTCACGTGGTCTGTTCTGAGATTTCTGCTTCTTCACGTTCATTTCTGATATGTCCTAGTTTTTGATTATGTACTAATCCAGCATTCAGTTTCCTAAAAGTTGAGACTATTGATTTCTTTGTAGCAGGAAGTTATTTTTATACGTTTACTGGTTTTCCACACCCAGAAATTCTTATTATCTCATGACCCTTCCCTCACTCGAAGACAGTTGTGTTTAGGCCCCAGGAAAGTGGTGTTAGAGGGGAAAAATGTTAAACATTCAGCTTTTTTTTTTTTTTTTTCCAAAAACCTTGGTCTTGGTATGCAAAAATAACAATTCACAGCTAGTATTTTTGTACAATGAAAATGATAAAGGTTTTATAAACCCACAAGAAGACATACAAAGATGTTCATTGCACTATTGTTTGAAATATCAAAAATTAGAAACATCGTTCAGTAGTGGAATAGATAAGAAAATTTGGCACATTTGTGTGACTCTGATTGCTGTTGGAGGAAATGTGCTTTTAGGAATAGTTGATCAACAATGATTGATCAACTATTCTTAACTCTTTTCTTCATTTGCTACCTTCTCTGTAGGGGCTGAAAAGGCTAATTATCCCCTTTCCTAACCTCCATTGCATGTAGGCCATTGGAAAATAATGATGTCTGAGATGTAAATGGAAGATTTCTAGGAGTTCTCAAGATATATGCATGGCACTGCTTTTCCTTTCTGCAAACAACCATGAATGATGTGCTGCTCTGTGTGGAAGAGATGGCAAGAGGTGTCAGTATGAACTGCTTCAGTGATGGTGGGTTTCAGATCTACAAACATTGCCCCGCATACATACTTGACTGGGCCCATCAAGTTGAAGGTGTTGAAGGAGTCATCTCCTCCCACAGTGGTCCTGTCATTTGACATCTGGCCATCAGGCTGGATGCCATGTCGGGCAGTGGAGTTCCCAGCAGGCATTAATCTGTATACCAGCTTGGCCAACATGGACAGAATTGCACTTACACATGATGGGTACTTGTAGGGCTGCATGGCACCGGATGAAGCAAGGGAACGGAAACAAGGATCTCCCACTGACAGATTACCAAGGAGTCAGGGGAGAAGTAGAGAGCCATCTTATGCATTCTGGATTCTGATTTTTGTTTCCCCTTAAAAAATCTATCTTTTGATTTTGATACAATTGGAAAGAAATTTTTAATTTATTTTTATTGGTGCATTGTAATTACACAGTATAATTATTGTGGAATTCATTATGTCATATGTGTACATCGGAAAGGAAATTATAAAACATTTGTTGTGAGATTGATATCTGAAAACAGAAAGCAAATAACTTACCTAGAACTTTGGTAAACCAGATGTTAAACAGTCTTCTTGCTTTGAGGGAATAGTACATGCCTAGAGAGAGGTTAAGCAGTAGCTCTCCTTTCCTTGTACCTTATCTTGCTGAAGAGTCTTGAAGGTAGTTGTCCTGTAGTCTATGATTTTTTCAGGTTCTGAGTAGGCCTTCTAGAGAGGATTTAAATGGTCCCGAGAATGCCTAGAAGTAGCAGGATTGAAAACAATACTTACTATGAAACAAGACATTCCTCTTAGAGGAATACAGTGATTTGCTAAACAAATCCTATAATGGCAAAAATAGATGGATCTGTCATACTCAAAGCAAAAGGTTTAGATAGGTACATGGACACTCTTGAATATCCATTTTCAATTATAGGCACCATCTCTGTGATTGGTGAATGATGAACTTAGAGATCCTTGGAGTATAATGCTTTCAGGCACATATGTTGTAACAAATGCTGCTAGGGACACATGAGGCAGGCATAACACAAACCTGGTGGGAAAAGTTTATAGAAGTAGGAGCAGAGTGCACACAATCACCTCCACCCCCATAACCTTTCATGATCCTCTGAGAGCCCAGTTTGGCCCAGGCACAGTTGGACATTTTACAGACAGAGGTCTAGGAAAGGAATTTGCTCTAAACTTCCGTCTGTATTTATAGGGAAATTCAGAGGAAGTGGAATACTAATCAACCAGTTTTCTGGTTGGAGGATTAGACATGACATTCTGTAGGAACAGTTGTCTAAAGGAGTGCAAAAACAAGTGCTAGCTAATCTGCTAGGTAGTGCTGAGCATCCTCTTTGCTAAGCTACTCAAGGAGAGAGGAAACTGTCTTAGCAATTCAGCAGATAAAGGGTTTATCTCACCTCTTTTTATTCTTTCAGTGTTGGGGATCAAACCCAGGGTTTCATACATGCTAGGCAAGTGCTTTACCAGTGGTCTACACTCTCAACCCTCTTGTTTCTTTTCCTTCCTTCCTTCCTTCCTTCCTTTCTTTTTACTGAGAATTGAACCCGGGGACATTTTACCTCCGAGCAACATCCCAGCTCTTTTTTTGTGTGTCTCCCAGGGATTGAACCCAGAGGCACTCAACCTCTGAGCCACATCCCCAGCCCTTTTTATTTTTATTTATTTAAAATTTTGAGACAGGGTCTCACTAAGTTGTTAAATTGTTGAGGCTGGCCTCAAAATTTCAATCCTCCTATCAGTCTCCTGGTTGCTGGGAATTATAGGCATGTTCAACCATGCCTGGAGAGGCTGCCAGGTTTTGTTTATTTGTTTTTTTAATTTTTTTTTTTTTTACTTGTAGACAGACACAATATCTTCATTTTATTTATTTATTTTATGTGGTGCTGGGGATCCATCCCAGTGCTTCTCATATGCTAGGCAAGCGCTCTACCACTGAGCCACAACTCCAGCCCTAGGCTGCCAGTTTTTTAACCACCAACTTAAACCTGCATTCTGGCTAAGACAGCCAATGTTTCTTCTTTGGTCTCCTGTTTTCAGCCTCACTCATTTTCATGTACTTCACATTCACCTAAGGCCCAAATCATACCAGTTCATCCCACTGCTTGGCACCTTTCTAGTCACCTCCCTCACCACTATCCACCTTAAGCCTTTTATTTTTTGTGGTACTGGGGATTTAACCACTGAATCATATCCCCAGTCCTTTTTATTTTTTATTTTGAGCCAGGATCTCATTAAGTTGCTTAGGGCCTCTCTAAGTTGCTAAATCTGGCTTTGAACTTGTGATCCCCCTGCCTCAGCCTCCAGAGCCACTGGGATTACAGGCGTATGCCACCACACGTGGCTTAATTTTTTTTTTTTTTAAGAGAAATAAAGATTTATTTTGGCTCATGGTTTCAGAGTTTTCATTCCATGGTCAGCTCCAAGTCAGAAGTATCCTGGTGGAACAGAATGCCAGAGGAAAGCGTCTCATCTCATAGCAGCTGGGAAGGAGCGAGATAGAGACTTTTAAATTTTTCTTTTCTTTTTCTTTTTTTTCTTTTCTTTTTTAATTTTGAGACAGGGCCTCACTAGGTTGTTGAGACTGGCCTTCCAACTGGTGATCCTCCTGCTTCAGCCTCCTGAGTCAATGGGATTACAGGTATGAGCCCATTGCCCAGCCCTTCCCCTCATTTCTAAAAGAGGGATTTAAATGGAAGGCAATGGTTAGAAGGGACTGGACCATTTAAGGAGGCAGATACCATTGAAAAGTGATTGGCAATGATTGGAATGCTGGGGATTAAGTCAGGAAATAAAATATGCCACTACGAGGACAATGTTACATCTATAGAAAGGATCATCTCTGAGATGATATTCAGGTTATTCTAGGAATGTTTGGTCATCAACATCTTCATTCTTTGGGACCCAGAGATTCCCAGGTTAATCCTTGAACCAAGAAGAGTGGTCCAAAGCATATATGTCTTGTGGAACTGCCCCAGAACTGCTTCTATTCCGTTGACCAGATTTAGTCACATGGCCACACCTAAATTATAGAAGGCTAAGAAAATGATTCTTTTATCTGAGAGGACTGTGTGCTCAGATAAAAACTCTATTACTGTAGAAGACTACTAGCAGTCTATGCCAAACCTCTCAAGATAATATAAGTAAAAAAGAATTTGTTGGCCGCGTGTGGTGGCGCACACTTGTAATCCCAGCTACTCAGAAGGCTGAGGCAAGGGGATCGCAAATTGAAGGTCAGCTTGGATGACTTAGTAAGACCCTGTTTCATAAGAATAACATACAGCACCACTGGGTTCAATCCCCAGTATAAAAAAAATAAAAGAAAAAGAAAGATTTGTTATGCAGGTATAAGGGCATAATATGGAACCAGAGGACAGGAACCCTAGCCTAATGAGATAAGGCCTAATGAGACCTAATAAACACCTTGAACAGGGAGTTTTTATGAACCAAGGAATTTGTTCTCTTTTTCTTACTAGGAGAATAAAGGGTCTCAACTATGCCTTTCTTAGCCAAATAGGCCTTCACTTGCTCATCAACATATATTCATTTAGCAAATATTTACTGAGCATTTAACATGACTAAGATTGTTCCAGGCACTGACAATAGAGAATGGAATCAAACAGACAAAAATACATATATGAGTCCCTAAAGTCTACATGTACTTTTTTTGGGAGGGCGGGGTACCAGGGACTGAACTCAGGGGCACTCCACCACTGAGCCACATCCCCAGCCCTACTTTGTATTTTACTTAGAGACAGGATCTCAATGGGTTGCTTAGTGCTTCAGTTTTTGATGAGGCTGGCTTAGAACTCTTGATCCTCCTGCCTCAGCTTCCTGAGCCACTGGGATTAAAGGTCTGTGCCACTGCACCCAGCTACATATACTTTAAATTCCAAGGGCTCATCATGCTTGGGTTTCCTATTTCTATTTCTTAATTCTAATTCTTCAACAAGACAAAGCAGAGGTCTTCAAACTCCTGTTTTAAGTTAAAGCTGTTCCTCCTCCTAAGCCAATATCAGCAGAGGGCGCAAGTGAGCCTCCTGCACATTACCATTTTTGGACCCCAGCCAGATTTCTCTACGCTTACGTTGGAGGTCCCTCTCAGTTGTGCTGAGATGTTTCTGCGATTTCAGGTTCGGATCTGAGAGTTGGGAGCTGTGGTGACAGTAGTGAGATGCTAGCTTCCATGTCAAATGTGAAGAAAGCAAAATTAGTATCCTCTGGGAAAACTGAAGTAGAAAACCAAACAGAGCTAGGTACCATGGTGCACCCATGTAATCCCAGCAACTTGGGAGCCTAAAGCAGGAAGATTGCAAGTTCACAGCCAGACTCAGCAATTTAGCAAAGCCCTAAGCAATTTAGCAAGACCCTGTCTCAAAATAAAAATAAATAAATAAAAAGGGCTGAGAATGTAGCTCAGTGGTTAAGCACCTCTGGGTTAAATCTCTGGTACTAAAGAAAGAAAAAGAAAAACCAAACAGTAGCAGGTCTTGGTAGTGTATACCTGTAATCCCAGGGACTCTGGAGGTTGAAACAGCAGGATCTCAAGTTCAAGGCCAGCCTCAACAACTTAGGGAGAACCTGTCTCAAAATTTAAAAAATGAAAAAGAAAACCAAATAGTGGAAACTGTCAAACTGTCAATCTGAAGAGAATGGGTAGAAGGACACAAAACAACAGCAGACAATATGAGTCAGCAAGTTTGGAAGGTGTATTAGGACTAAGTCCAGAGGAAGGACAGACATCAGAACTGGTTGATGCATCATCCAGACCTACTTATAACAATCAATATTATGTGCTTCATTGTGTGATGGGAGAGAAAGAAAAGTTTTCCATAGTTCTTTTTCAAGCATAGTAGTTTCTGAGAAGTCTTTAGCAAGCCTCTCCTAGTGTTTTTCAGAACTGGGTCATATTGGACTTTTTTTAAACTTTATCATTCTTATTTTATTTTATTGGCAGTGCTGGGGACAGAATCTGGGGTTTTGCTCCAACTAGGAAAGTGCCCACCCAGGATTACTTTTAGACCAGTAGTTCTCAACTATGGGCAATTTCTCACCCAAAGGGACACTTGGTAATACCTGAAGACATATTTTTTGATCATCACACTGAAACAGAGGGAAGGCTATTGGCATGTAATAGGTTGCTAAACATCCTAGAATACACAAAAAAGCTCTCACAACAAAGAGTGGAGTGTGCCAATGTTGGGGCACTGCTTTAGACAAGCAGGTCTATGACCCTCCAGCAACCAGGCTAGGAGTGGGAGTGGTGAATTCCAGAGGAAGATGATTATGAGTGCTCAGAGAGGTGGAAAAAGATAGAAAAGGATGTCCTGTTTGGAAGTCAAACGAGGATTTTAAGAAGAAAACATGGTTGACAACGTCAAGTGCTGTTGAGAGGGCAAGTAAGTTGATCACTGAAAATTGTCCATTAAATTTATCCATGAAGGGGTTACTCATTACTGAGTAACTCCAAGAAATTCCAGTGGAGTGGTAGGGATAAATTAGACTGAAAGGGATTGAGGAGTGATTGAAGTGATGACAAAGAGACTCTGATTATAGTATAGTCAAGTCCTTCAAGAAGCTTATCTGTGAAGAGAGGGAAAGAAATGGATAAAGGGGGAAGAGAATGTTTTGAAGGGATACTGGGGATTGAACCCCATCCCAGACATTGTTTTATTTATCTCCATATTTTTATTGATCCATTATGGTTGTGCATAATGGTGGAATGCATTGTTATATATTTGTACATGTACACAATATAACAATATAATTTGGCCAATATAATTCCCCGTATTTCCCCTTTCCTTCCCTTCCTCCCTCCCCAGATCCCTTTCCTCTACTGTACTGATCTCACTTCAATTTTCATGAGATCCTCCACCCCTGTCCCCCACCACCTTTCTTTTTCTTTTAAAATTCTGAGACAGGTTCTTGCTAAGTTGTTCAGGCTAGCCACCTTGAACTTGAAATCCTTCTGCCTCAGCCTCCCAAGTAACTTTTTTTTTTTTCTTTTTGAGACGGTCTCATTATGTTGCCCAGGTTGATCTTAAACTTCTAACTTAAGTGATTCTCCTGCCTCAGCCTCCCAAGTAGCTAGGACTTGAGGCACACACCATTATATCCCACTCTAAGATCTATATTTCTAACAAGCTTCCAGATCATGCTACTTTTACTGGTCTGTGGGACCCACTTTGAATAGGAGTGTTTAAAATAGTAGTTCTCAAACTTTAGTGTGCATGAGAGTCACCCAATGTGATTGTTGGGCCCCACTCACAGGAAGTCAATTTGTTTTGTTTTTGATTAGAGGAATGTTTTACAATTAATTCATTCCAGACAAGTTGACCAGGAAGTTGTGTTTTAATGGAATAATTATTAAGATTTTCTTTTGCATGGGAACTAGTAACACCTGCTTGGAAATTGCCAAGCCAGTGCTTTGATGTAGATATTAGAAGTTTAATTCATAAAATTATTTATTTATTTATTTATTTATTTATTATTTTGAGACAGGATCTCCCTAAGTTGCTGAGGATGAACTTGTGATCCTCCTGCTCCAGCTTCAGAAGACACCAGAATTACAGGCATACCCAGCAGTGGTTTTGACTACTAATTCCACCTCACACTAACTATTGTGGAACCCTAGGCAAATATGTTAACTTCTCTGAGATTCAGATGTTCATCTCTAAAATGTAGCACACCTCCAAGAGATGGATGCTACCATTATCCCCATTTTGTAGATGAAGAAATAGGCACTTGTAGAAGATAAATAACTTGCTCAAGATAGAAAACAAATGGTAGAATTTGAACAAATGGTAGATATACAGACATATACCATATATTCAGGGCTCTGTGTAGTGAATTAACTTCTGAGTATGCATTAGATAAATGGGTCAGAGGAGGTAATAGTCATTAGTGTAAATGAATCATAGAAGTCCAGATTCTAGCATTTGGTATCAGAAAAAGCTCTTCCTATTTTTACTCAGATTCCAAGCAGATGACCTCATGGTTAACCATTTGGCTGGGTACCAATTAATCAGAGCACCTATATTATATCACATAAACTCTCAATATACTCCTCTTTAGGTAGCCAAATAATTATTCTCATTTAACCAGACTGTCATGAAACTTAAATAGCATAGTTTGTATGAACTAAGAATGATAGTAATGGTTATTTTTGGTTGAATGACAATTAGTGCCAGATTCCTTGTATATGGTAACTTTAATACAACGCTACAAAGGTAAATACTAATATCTATCTAACAGATAAGATTATGAAGTTAAAAATTTGTTGGAGGGTCCAGGCACAGTGGTGTACTCCTGTAGTCCAAGTTACTTGGGAGACTGAGGATCACTCAAGCTCAGAGATTCTAGGCCAACCTAAGTAACATAGTGAGAGACCCCATTTCAAAAAAATAAAAATATTTTTTTTTGGTTTCCCAAAAATTTTTCCTGGTTTCCCAAACTTACCTTACCTTCTGTCTGTCTGTCTGTCTGTCTGTCTGTCTGTCTGTCTCTCTCTCTCTCTCTCTCTCTCTCTCTCTCTCTTTCTTTCTTTCTTTCTGTGTTGGGGATCAAATCCAGGATATTGCACATGCTAGGCAACACTCTACTACCAAGCTACACCCTAGTATGAAAATAATTATTTCAAAACAAAGGACATTTTCCTACTCTTAAGCAATGGATTGATTTGATTTCTGATTCATATCAGAAGCTTGAGTCATAGACTTTTCAGTGAATGACTCTTGGACAAGTCTCATAGATAGAGTACAATAAACACTTCCTCCCTTCTCAACCTGCTCAATGCCTTTCTACCCAAAATCAAGTTCATCTGGTCAGTACACCTCTATTTAGGCAAGATAGTCTCTCAGCTTCTCCATTCCTCTGAGGCAGCAGACTCAAATCCCACTCTATTCTGCAGTCTTACAACTGAAAGAGAGAAAGAGAAAGAAAGATCTGTCAGTATTTTCAGCCTTTTGAAGACTTCATTTATTTTCTTTGTTTATACCCAGTGCCTCTTTCATTGAATAAATAATGAATATACATTGAACACTCACTATATATAATGGCTGGAAGTTATTGAATGATAGTGTAGACCTAGACCTGCTCCAACTGTGGCTAGCTTAGCTCTCCTGGATATCATGATCCAGAATCTATTGAGATCTTATCTGAATATAGCCATGTCAGGAGACTACCTGAATAGGACTCCAGAGTTCCATTCATTTAAAGGTCAGCTAAATTGTTATTCTTAGATTTTACCCAAAATGAGAACATCTCACCATTTAACCTCTATTGCCCACTGTTGTCTTTTTCTCTCCTGTACTTCCAAACCAATGCCTCCTCCTCCTGTTGCTCCCCTCTCTGAAATACCTTTCCACTCTAATTTCTAATTTATTTGCTTTATAAACAAAGTTTCCGATATTCTCCTTTGCTCCTCCCCAATCTCCTTGTCGAATCCTGAAAATCTTACTCTTGGTACTACCTTTTTTACATTACAAGGTTTATAGTATCCAATAACCCATAAATGACAAGAGTTGGAGAGTATTTTGAGTTTTTCTGCTTTCTCTCTTATTACCAAACCAGTACTCCTCTCAGATAGATAAAACCCCCTCTACCATTTTTATTTGTTCCTTATTATTTTATAAGAACCCATAGCACCTTGCTCACTATGCATCTCTTAAAATCCATACTGTGCCACAACCTGGTAACTTCCCTTTCCTTTGGAAGGAAACCAAAGGAAACCTTGCCAGGGATGCAGTGGTACATCCCTGTAATCCCAGTAACTGAGGAGGTTGAGGCAGGAGGATTGCAAGTAAGAAGCCAACCTGAACAACTTAGGAGACCCTATCTCAAAATTTAAAAAAATAGAAAGGGGTGGGAATATAGTTCAATGAAAAATGTTCCTGAGTTCAATCCCTAGTCCCGCAAAGGAAGGAAGGAAGGAAGACCAAACTCCATAACTTCACTCTTCCATGACTTACTCAGTTCAAATGACATATATTTCACTCCAGGTCAATCAGACTTACATGTGAACATCCTAGAAATAGCTCCAATTACGTAACATATCTTTAACTCCAAGGTACCTGCCATTCTCTCTTCCATGTTTCTTTCTAATTCTCCCATGCCTTAGCTTTTACTACTCTTATTCTTGAATCACACAAAGACCTATAGGACCCTCATCCTTTCTTCTATGTTTTCCCAATCTATTAGTCCCATGGTAGCCTCTCTGGTCTGACCTCCCTCTTCCTTCCCTTTCTAGTCTGACCTTATGGTCTATCACCTCTGCTACTGTCTCAGGAGTACTTTCACCTCCCTTGCATCCCTTCCTTCTTCTATCAACCTGGACATTTCAAAGTGTCATTCCCAGAATAAATCCTGTGCTGTGTGTGTCTTCTCCTATACCAAGACTGATAAAGAATGCTATGAGAATAAGTACTAACACAAGTTTCTGCACCTGTAGGTCCAGAGTAATACTCAGGAACCTTGTCTTTGTTCTTGGTCTGCTGCCTTCTCTCCCATTCCTCTCCTTCACCATTCAAAGCTTCTCCCATTCACCTCAAGTACCCTTACATCCATAACTACTCACTCTGAAACTTACTCTTGACTAGTCTTCAAATCACTTTCATGTTAAACATTTGTAAAGATATTCTTTCTTGGTCAACTTTGGTCTTTGTGTGTGCGCACGCACATGTAAGTGTGCTACTGGGAACTGCTACTGGGAATTAAACCCAGGAGTGCTCTACCACTGAACTACATCCCCAGCACTTTTTTATTTTTATTTTGAGACAGGGTCTAAGGTATGAAGACTGGCCTCGAACTTGTGATCCTCCTTCCTTATCCGCCCAAGTTGCTGGGATTACAGGCGTGCACCACCAGGTCTGACTAGGACACTGCCTTTTAATGCTAATGACTGTTACCCATTCAAACTCCAGTACTGAAAAAAAAAAAGAAAGGAAGAAAGAAAAGAAAAGATAATGACTGCTAATTTGGGAGTTTTGATTCTGTGTGGAAGGAAAGGAATTAATTTTGAATGTAGGCTGGAACCAAATTGTCTGGGGGAGGGGGGGGGTAGAGCTGAATCCCTAAATGCAAGCATTGGGTCTCTACTTCCATATCCTCAGAGCAGAAAATAGACTAGGCAGGCTTAGGGGAGAAATTTCATAGTCAATTCTTTGTCAAACAAGGGTATGGCAACTAGGTTTTCTCTTTGCTTCTGAGTCCTTCAGGACAGGCCCTCTCAATAGACCCTCTGCCTGCCTCTCAGTCACTTTCATCAAAATCCACACCAATGCACGTCATGCTGGGGTCACCTTTTCATCAA
Source organism: Sciurus carolinensis (assembly GCF_902686445.1). NCBI lineage: Eukaryota > Metazoa > Chordata > Mammalia > Rodentia > Sciuridae > Sciurus > Sciurus carolinensis. Next base: position 35,726,191 of record NC_062215.1, read on the forward strand.
CATTCTCAGTGAGACTTGGTTTGTCAGACAGGCCTTAGTCCCTCCTCTCATTAAATTTTTGTTCTTAAGGAAATTCTTTAATTCTAGGATGTGCCAAGATGATCAGAAATGACACAATAGGTCCAGTACACTAACCAGGACATAATTCATTTTTCCCTTCCTCCATTCGACATCACTACCCATGCAAACCCCACATTACCCCACTCCAAGGCAGAATTCATATTGGACATTTTCTATTTTATTCACAGAACATACTGAATCAATAGTTCATCCAGATTCTATACTTGTATAAAAAGTTACTTCTACTTGGATCATTTCTTGAATGCTCTAGCTCATCCCTTCCCTTTTGATATATGTAGAGGGAGATGCTAATTTCCCAGACACTGGCTGGCTGAGCCACCACTGTTAAAAGTCTGTATTGATCTTAAACATGAGTTCAGGAAAAGATTATCAATCCCAAATAGGAAAAAAAAAATTATTAATCAAAAAAAATTTATTAATCAGTAAATTGAATACCTACTTCTACTCGTATATTGGGTTCTAACTAAGAGGAAATAGATGATTAATAAACAAGTGGGCAAATTAATTAATAAGTTCATTTCTGCTATGAGGAAAATAAATCAAAGCAATATGTTCATGTGACGGGTGTGTGTGTGTGTGTGCACGTATGTGCCAGTGCTTTCATGCATACTGGTTACTTTGAGAAAGTGATAGTTGCATTGAGATTTGAATAACAAAAGCTGCCAGCCACATGAAACCATAGAAGGAAGAGGGAACAGCCACTCCAAACATGCTAAGACAGGGATAGGCAGGTTTGCTTGAGAAACAGAAAGGCCAGGGTGGCAACGACATATTGAACGTGGAGGAGATAAAAAAATGGGAACAGAACCCACTGTGGTGGCACATGCCTATAATCCCAGCGACTCAGGAGGCTGAGGTAGGAAGGCACATTCAAAGCCAGCCTCAGCAATTTAGAGACGCCCTAAGCAACTTAGCAAAAACCCTGTCTCAAAATAAAAAATAAAAAGGACTGGGGCTGGGGTTGTGGCTCAGAGGCAGAGCACTTGCCTAGCATGTATGAGGCAATGGATTTGATCCTTAGTGTCACATAAAAATAAACAGATAAAATGAAGGCATTATGTCCATCTACAACTACAAAAAAATTAAAAAGAAAAAAAAAAAAAAAAGGAACATAGCTCAGTGGTAAAGCACCCATGGGTTCAATCTCCAGTACTAAAAAAAAAACAGGGGTAGGGGTTGGGGAGGGCGCGTGTAGAGATGTCATCCTACTTAACCAAACAAAAGGGTGGAAGAGAATAAATATACTCTTCTATTTAAAATATTTTTTAGTTTTTAATGTTTCTTAGTTGTAGGTGGACACAATACCTTTATGTATTTATTTTTATGTGGTGCTGAGGATCGAACCCAGAGTCTCGCACATGCTAGGGAAGTGCTCTACCCCTGAGTTATAGCCCCAGTCCAAATGTACTCTTCTTAAATTATGAAGGGAATAAATGGACCCCAGAATACATTGTTTCTTACTTTTCTATTAAGGGACACAAATTTGACTCACTTGAAAGTAGAACCTAAGACAAGTAGTGCAGGTATTTACTTGGAAAGTGATCACAGGAGGAGCTGAAGAGAGTGAAATGGGTCATAATTTAGGTTGTTGCGATGGGCCACAGAAGGCCTTCTGAGAAACTGCGGAATCAGGGCCTCCTAGAATGGTCCTTCTGAAAGATGGGAGACAGGATCATAATCCACTCCAATCCTCCTGTGTGTGTGTGTGTAGTTGTAAATGGACAGAATGCCTTTGTTTATTTTTATGTGGTGCTGAGGATTGAAACCAGTGCCTCACACATGCCAGGCAATTGCTCTGCCACTGAGCTACAGCCCCAGCCCTTCAATCCTTCTTTGAATGAGAATTATACTGGACTGCACTTGTCTATGGGTCTAACAGACTCACTGGAGAAAGTCCCTGGGCAGAAAGCATAAGATGTACCTTACTGCTCATGAGCATTGTCAGCGCTAGCCACCTCTGAGCTTCCATGGAACTGTCTATCACAGTTGTGTCTGAAAGCAAAGATGGGTGGAGGGGATATAATTCAGAAGCTCAGAGGGTGTTCCACAGGCTCTTCTCATAACTTTTGAAATTTTCTCATCAGAAACCATAATTCATTCTGAGCACAGTGGCACATATCTGTAATCCCAGTGAATCAGGAGGCTGAGACAGGAGGATTGGCTGAGACTGACTGAGGCCAGTGTTGGTAATTTAGCAAGACCCTGTCTCAAATTTTAAAACAAAATAAAAATTTTTAAAAAATGGGCTGGGAATATAACTCAGTGGTACAAGTGCCCCTGGGTTCAAATTCTAGTACTGCAATAAGCAAAAAATTTCTCTCTGCTGGAGATTGAACCAGTCTACCCCACCACATAATATTTTTAAAAAAATATTTTTTTAGTTATCAATGAACCTTTATTTTATTTATTTATATGCAGTGCTGAGAATCAAACCGAGGGCCTCACAAGTGCTAGGCAAGCAATCCACCACTGAGCCACAACCCCAGCTCCCACAC